>NC_134575.1:74973229-75291411 GCF_050947875.1 Dermacentor variabilis
CTGAATCACCTTTACACTTGGAGACGCCACTCTCGACGGTAATGAAAGCGCTAACACTGTGGCCTGAGAGCACTAACTGGGCGCCATTAGGAAGGCTGTGCAACCCAGCCGGCGCACCGACAGAACCACTGAAATCCATTGAAAATCTACGATACTGCAAAACAACAGGGGAAACTTCCCCACCCCAAACATTTCCCTTAACCGAGAAGATGCCGTCGCGTGGCGACATCTACAAGCTGTTTCGATCCCCGGTATCTTATACTTTCACGTCTTCCACCCCACACACTGTCCCTCATTCTGTCCCTAGTGTGGAGCAATGTCCTAATTACATCGCTCAACTGGGAATGCTGACGCCCTCCGGGCTAGTCCGCTATTCCTTCAACTTCACATTCCATTTCATAGAGTGCACCATGGAGGAAGGAAAGCGTAGGAGTGACCACGGCCAGCCAACACATCTTGGAGAAAGCGTAGCGGAAGTCAGGTACTCTTTTTCGCAAAGCAGCGCTGAGACTTACCCTAAATTCAACGTTGCCATAGCAACCGCACTTCTGCAGCTCTCTCAGCTACTCTAGGCCTCTGAAAAGCAATAAGTTTCTTCAGCCGTGTCTTTCTCGCAGCACATTCTGTTCGCGAGCCAAGCTGACTTTGGAGTGTGGTGTGTAAGCTTGAATGTTGTGTTTGATGTTAGGTGTCAGTGTCAGCCAGCAATACAGACACTCATATAATCACGGGGTGTGTCTTCGTCGTATTCTTTAGCGTAGAACGGAAAGGCACAGGAGCACGTCAGCACCACTAAAGCTAGTGAAAGAGTCTCGTAACCTTTCTACTGACGCACGTCAGCAGTACACACATACGGCGGCTCGTAGCAATGCAAATGCAGAGCTGGCGCGTATCTGCTCCGGCAAGCTTATAGGAAGTTAAAAGTAGGATCGTAAAGCCACATGGCTACACTTCCGGCCTCAAAATTGTGACGTCAGGGCCTCTCCTATTTTCTATCTTTCCTCAATGAACCGCGCTGACCATCTTAGACACGCAAGAGCAGCGACGCCTAATCTCTTTTGCCCGGGGAGCGGCGCCAGCCAATGGGTTCCTGAAGAAGGGTTCCACCCTATGAAGACGGCACTACACCTCAGTAGCAGGGTCGTAGCCCGGGGGGGGATTATGGGGCTTCAGCCCCCTCCCCCCCGCAATTTCTTCGTGCTGTCGTGCGCCGCCAACCAAAAGAACCTCCAGCGCTGGAAATCATGCTGGTTTTAGTCTAGAATGTCCTTTTCATGATCGAAAAGACATTCGAAAAGAAAAGACTTCGAAAAGACATCGAAAAGACATCGAAAAGACAGCGCGAACATTGCGCAATCGGACTGGATTTCGCGGCAACGCCCATGCATAGGGAGCCACATATCGTAACGTAACCCCTCCCGAGCACAAAGTTTCAAGGGCGTTTTGATGGCGAGTGGGCTCTTTGTGGCATCTCACAGAGGCCGCGCAATCGATGCGCGCATGGCTTTCAATTCTGGAACTTTATGGGTATGAAGTTCTCATAAACAGTTGATGGGAAAGGTGCATTGACATTTACAAAGTCGTGCTTTAGATTTTCAATTCTGTAACATTGCGGGCTTGATGTTACAAACATATGAAGCCAAAGGTGCGTTGACTTTTCTGAAGTCCTACATCGGACCATACAAAGAGATAAGCCAAATCAACACACTATCAGACAATTTTACAAAGCACGCAGCGAGGTCCGATGAGACGAAGCGTTGTGGTGGTTCATTTTTGGCAGTGTGTCATAGAAAAGAACTTCAAAATTGTTTTTCACTAGCGCCAAAGCATCCATGTCAAGGTACTAAAGCCAGCAAAGGTAACTACGTTCTTATTTATTTTTCTACTTTGTCATTCATTCCTGAGAACACATTGAGCCTCTTTATTTTTTCTTCTTTTCTTTCTTTTTTTTTGTCCTCGCTACCCGCAGGCTGCCAGAACCAGCAATAGCGCAGGTGTTTTTCTCGTGTTGCCCCGATCCCCGCGCAGCGCGCTTGGATGCGCGTTCGTTTTTGCCTGACCGAGTGATTTTCGTCTAGCATAGTTTTGGACGCTTTCTGGCTAGCACTACGAGAAAAAGAAACAAATGCATGGCCGCTCGCCGCCATCACTGCGGGGACTCGACCGATTGCAACGCGTTCGCTTGAGCAGAATTTCTCCGGAAAATTAGTATCCGATACCGCGCAGCATGCCTATGGTTATCTGTGGACCAATCGTCTCACGTTTTCTTCGATGTTCCTTCGGTAGCCGCATTAGGCGCCCAAAGTAGGCATTCGATTATGGTCAACATGCCTTCCTTGCGTTTTTTTTTTCAATTCCATGCCCCCGCCCTACAAAACAAAAAAATACATTGTTGCGGGGCAGCAAATTGTGGCATGGTGAAAATTTGATTTTGTTACTTCTTTTTTGGAAAGTAATGGGCCACGGGACGCTTAAAATGGCAGATACTCATTATATTATTGCGGTAACAATTATATGGACCTTCCAGGCGCATTCCTGCCGTCGCCGTCGCCCTCATCTTCCGTATAAAGTCCAAGGACGATAACATGGTGACCGCGCGCCGCATGCTGCATGTGCGAGTGAAATCGTAAGGGGGGGGTGGCATGGATTTGCCGACGATGGTGGCTAAATCTTGTGTGCGGAAGGGAGAAAAGCAGGGAGGAAGCTCGCCACCTCCTGTCGCGCGCGATACATCAGAGGGAGCCGAGGGAGGGAGGGGCTGTGATCTGTGAGTCTGTGGTTGCGCAACATGTTTATTTGCCTTGTTTGGCGCATTTTATATAGTGACGTTTTCTTAGATACGTATATTTATTGGAGACTTATAGGTATATTGAAATATTGTGTTTCGAGGTTTTGTGTATACGTGCAGTGAACTTTGTTTCCAGGGACACTATTGCCTTCTATCAAGCTGTATCTTCGCATTTGCATATTTCATTGTAGCTTCGCGTTTCTAATGCACGAGGGCGAGTGAAATGAAAATGAGCAAACCCACCCCGCGCCATAATGGTTCGGTTCATTATCTGTGAGGCATGCACATAGCACAGAGGCATCTCTCATTTACGAAATTGACACACAGATGTGAGGATAAAAGTTCTTTTATGCTCTTGTACATTGGGTTGAACTTGGTTTCGTGGTATAATGGACACTCCGAAAGTTTCACAGCATGTTGTCATGAGCTTTTTGAGAGCTGAAGATGTTTCGGAAAAAGAAATTTGTTGCCGTGTGGCTGCCGTGTACGTTGAACATTGCATTTTATTGGCCACTGTCAAGCGTTGGAGCAAACGGTTCCAAGAAGGACGCGAAAGTTGCGAAGACGATTCAAGACCGTGCCAAAGCCACCGTGCAATCAACCCAACACAATTGCAAAGGCTAATTAGAAAAGAAAGGAGGATAAACATCGGTGAATTCGCAGGGCGTGTGAACATCCGTCATGGTTCGGCTCACACCATAATTCATGAACATCTCGGTTATCGGCTGTTGTGTGCGCAATGGGTGCCCAAGATTTTGAACTACGGCCAGAAGACGGAGAGGTTCGGCGCTGCCTTGGCTCATATAATCCTGTATCACAATGAGGGTGACGACTTTTGTCTGCAATTGTGACCGGGAACGAATCATGGTGCCACTACTACGAGCCCGAAAGACGACGGCAAATCTTACAGAGGAAACATTTCAATTCATAACCCCCAAGAAAAGCGAAGGCTGTCATTTCTGCCGAAACGTTGTTGACTTTTTTTCGGTCGTCAGGGGCCATAACTGATCGAATTTTCTTAACCTAGAGACACTCAATCGTTTCGGATATTGCAAAACGTCGGAGCGGCTGCGTGTCGCAATCAAAAACAAATCACGTGGAAATTGAGGAATGGGGTCATCTTGCTCCACAATGCGCGTCTCCACGTCGCTGATGTTGTTAACATAAAACTGGAAAAGTTCAAGTGGGAAACGCTGCAACATTAGCCAAACAACTTAGACCTGTCGCCTTGTGACTTCCACATTTTGGAGCATTTGAAAAAAGAACAGCTCGAACGAACCAGAATTGTGTCGGACGATGACGTGAAGGAATAAGTTACAGACATTTTGAAGCAGCAACCCAAGCAGTTTTATGAGACGGTAATCACGCGACTCGTTAGTCAGTGGGTCAAATGTCTAAACGCTTATCGAGACCACTTTTAAACAAAGTACGCCGTTAGTCATTTATTCGCTTTGACTGACTTTCATTTGGCTCGCCCTCGTACATTTAGCAGAACTCCTTATTTTTATATTTATTTCATTTATTCCATACTGATAGCCTGGGTGCCAAGCCTTAAGCAGCAAGGAATGAGCATACATAATTTTTTTGGCCCAATAGTTGCAACATATAACATCACAAAGACATGGTGAAACAAATAGAAAAATACCTGAACAAAGAAAAAAAGAAATAAACATGGCGTTATCTATAATGAAATGCATCATTATACAACCAACACAATAAGAAAAAAATCAGGTTTGTTGCCTGAGCCCATTTATAAACAGTTGGACTGTTTCACATTTTACTTCAGCTGTAAGACCATTCCATTCACGGGTTGTTCTCGGAAAAATAAATTTGTGAACGTATCAGTGGAATTTATAAAATCTGCAACTTTCTTAAAGGGATAAAAGCGCATTGTACATTCTGACGATGGTTTTATATATTGACACGTGTACTTATATTTATCGGGCGACCACGTTTCGCCGCCTAAATCTTATCGCACAGTGCGGGACGCGCCTGCATGTATCCGAAGTTTCTGGAAAGTTATCGTTGCTTCTATCCGCTGTCTGTTGTCGCCGAGACTTATGTTATCTGATTTCATCACCTGGCACGAATGGTGTAGAACTTTGTGGAAGGCACGCGGGTCCGAACGATTAGTCTGGAACATTCGACGACTGCTCTATAAAAGCCGACGCGCTTGACCCGCAGATCAGATTTTCGACGACCGCCGACCGTGTTCGCCGCTATCGTTGTGCTTAAGTGTAGCCTGTTTTGTGGGTACAGGTTCGCCCAATAAAAGTTAGCTTTGTCGTTCACAGTTTGCTACTGTGTTCTTTGAAGTCACGACCACGTGACATCTGGTGGAGGTGCTTTTGGTCCATGTACCGGACGCCCCCGACAAGCCGTGATCCAAGCCCGGACCGTAAAGAGAGCACCAACGTAGTCACGGACCATCGAGTAAGCCGTCGTCTACAACAGCTGCCCCCGGTACACGGACTTCTACCTGAGAAGACCAAGAAGATCGTGGCCAAAACAACCCCAATGGCTGCCCCAGCGACCCCCGTTGTCCTGCAACAACCTCGGGACCCACCGACCTTCCATGGAGCAGCAACTGAAGACCCGGAATCCTGGCTGGAGACGTACGAGCGAATCGCGACTTTCAATAACTGGGACTCCGACGACAAGTTGCGGCATGTATACTTCGCCCTAGAAGACGCCGCAAGAACGTGGTTCGAGAACAGGGAGTCGACATTGACAACATGGGACCTGTTCCGTACCGGCTTCCTGCGCACCTTTACAAGCGTCGTGCGCAAGGAAAGGGCCGAAGCTATGCTGGACACCCGAGTGCAGCTACCTAACGAGAACGTCGCCATATTCACGGAAGAAATGAACCGCCTGTTCCGCCACGCCGACCCGGATATGCCCGAAGAGAAGAAAGTCCGCCTTCTCATGCGTGGCGTGAAGGAAGAACTTTTCGGCGCTATGATACGAAGTCCACCGAAGACCGTAGAAGAGTTTCTTCACGAGGCCACCAGCATCGAGAAGACACTCGAAATGCGGAACCGGCAATTCAACCGCCGCACGAACTCTACGAACTACACAGGAATTCAGTCACTGGCCACCGACGACCTGCGCGAGACTAACTATCCGAGCGGTCGTGCGGGAGGAACTACAAAAGCTGTTCCCGTCACCGCAGCCTCAAGTGGCTTCGATTGTCGACGCCGTACGTGAGGAGCTCCAACAACAACTCGGAGTAGCCCCTGAATCGCCGCAGCCTCAGCCGCAAGCGATGACATACGCCGCTGTAGCCCGCCGTCACGTTCCCCCTCCGCGCCCACGGCAGGGCCCAGTGACGACACAGTTCCGTCGTCCACCACCAACCCCGCCGCCAGCACGCCAACCCGTCACCCCACGCGGCATGCCAAGGAAGACTGACGTTTGGCGCGCCCCTGACCATCGCCCGCTTTGCTATCAATGCGGAGAAGCCGGGCACATCTACCGCCGATGCCCATACCGGGAGATGGGACTCCGAGGGTTCGCCGTGAACGCGCCGCGACCACAGATTGGCGAACGACCTCGCGATATCGCCGACTACCTCGCCGCTACTCAGTGGAGCCCTCGACGGCCGTCCCATTCGCCGTCACCAGGCCGCTACCTGTCGCCGCAGCGTCGACCATACACCGGCCCAGCCCGGGGCCGCTCTACGAGCCCATATCCGGAAAACTAAAAGCAGCAACCGATGGAGGTGCGGTTGCTGTTCGTCGAACTGACGAAGATCCTCCGCCGCCGACGAAGACGACGAAGAAACCATCTCGACGACCTAATGACGAGACGCCGCCGCCCCGACGAAGTCAGGAAGCCAAGACTACACCGACGAAAGACCACATGACGCGACGTACCAGCTTCAGTTCAACACGACGCAGCCGTGATCCGACGCCAAGACCCAACTGCAACGCAAGACAAAGAACCACCGACCTCGACGTGCTTCTAGACGACCACGCAGTCACCGCCTTAGTGGACACAGGGGCCGATTACTCCGTAATGAGTGGACACATCGCCGCCCAGTTGAAGAAGGTTAAGACCGCATGGGAAGGCCCTCAAATTCGGACCGCTGGAGGACACCTCATCACGCCGACTGGAATATGTACGGCAAGAATAACCATTCATAACCGGACTTACCCTGCCACCTTCGTTATCCTCCAACAGTGTTCACGAGACGTCATTCTCGGTATGGACTTCCTGAACCAACACGGCGCAATCATCGACCTGCAGTCGAAGTCTATAACGCTGTCGGAAGATAAAGCGACACCGCCGGAGAGCCCTCGTAGTCGCCACGCCTTGAGTGTGCTCGAAGATCAAGTGAGCATCCCGCCTCGCTCCAGCATTGTTATTTCGGTCGGCACAGAAACACCCGCTGACGTAGAAGGCGTCATCGAAGGCAACCAACGTCTACTGCTAGACCGTGAAATTTGCGTCGCAAGAGGGATCGCTCGACTGCATGGAGGGAAAACTGAAGTGTTGCTGACAAACTTCAGCCAGGAGTTCAAGCACATCAACAAGGGCACGACGATCGGGTACATTGAGGAAATTCTGGAAACCAGTAATGCGTTTGTCCTCAAGGATTCCGCCGCATCTGCCCCGACAACCATGGTTCCCGAACCAAACTACGACATTAATCCAAGTCTCCCCATGGGCAAGCAGCAACAGCTCAGAAGTCTGCTCCGACGATACAAAGCCTGCTTTTCGACATCATCGAGGATTCGACAAACACCAGTCGCCAAGCATCGCATAATCACCGAGGAGTGCACTCGACCACTCCGCCAGAGCCCTCACCGAGTTTCGCCGCGAGAACGTGAAGCTATAAGAGAACAAGTCGACGAAATGCTGCGCGACGACATCATCCAGCCGTCGAAAAGCCCGTGGGCGTCCCCTGTTGTCCTGGTGAAGAAAAAGGACGGAACCCTACGTTTCTGCGTCGATTATTGTCGTCTGAACAAGATCACGAAGAAGGACGTATACCCCCTCCCACGGATAGACGACGCATTGGATCGGCTCTGCAACGCCAAGTACTTCTCGTCGATGGACCTCAAGTCTGGCTATTGGCAAATAGAAGTCGACGAAAGAGATCGCGAAAAGACCGCCTTCATCACCCCGGACGGCCTCTACGAGTTCAAGGTTATGCCATTTGGACTGTGCTCGGCGCTCGCAACGTTCCAACGGGTGATGGACACTGATTTAGCAGGATTGAAGTGGCAGACCTGTCTCGTTTACTTGGATGACGTCGTTGTCTTCGCCGGCAATTTCGACGATCACCTAAGGCGGCTTGCAACAGTACTAGAGGCCATCATATCATCAGGACTTACTCTGAAGCCGGAAAAGTGCGACTTCGCTTACCAGGAGCTTCTATTTTTAGGCCACGTCATCAGCAAATCTGGAGTCCGCCCCGACCCGCAGAAGACAGCTGCCATCGCAAAGTTCCCGCAGCCCATCGACAAGAAGGCAGTGCGTAGATTCCTTGGCATGTGTGCCTACTACAGACGCTTTGTCAAGGACTTTTCACGCATCGCGGAGCCGCTAACCCATCTAACGAAATGTGATGTCGAGTTCAAGTGGGAAACGCCGCAGGCCGACGCATTTCAAGAACTCAAACGACGCATGCAGTCGCCGCCCGTACTAGCGCACTTCGACGAGGACGCCGATACTGAAATCCACACTGACGCCAGTAGCCTAGGCCTCGGTGCCATCGTAGTCCAGAGAAAAGATGGACATGAACACGTGATTGCTTACGCTAGCCGGTCGTTGTCAAAAGCGGAAGGCAATTATTCTACAACCGAAAAGGAATGCCTCGCCATCGTTTGGGCTACAGCGAAATTTCGCCCTTACCTATATGGCAGGCCATTCAAAGTGGTCAGCGACCATCACGCGTTGTGTTGGCTAGCTAACTTAAAGGACCCTTCAGGACGGCTGGCACGGTGGAGCCTCAGACTACAAGAATATGACATCACTGTAACATGCAAGTCCGGACGAAAACACTCAGATGCCGATTGCCTATCACGCGCCCCCATTGACCCGCCGCCGCAAGATGACGAGGATGACGACGCCTTCCTTGGCATAATAAGCGCGGAAGATTTCGCCGAACAACAACGAGGCGACCCGGAGCTAAAAGCCCTAGTCGAGCATTTGGAAGGGCACACGGACGTTGTCCCTAGGGCATTTAAGCGTGGATTATCTTCGTTCACGCTTTAAAACAACCTACTCGTGAAGAAGAACTTCTCACCAGTCCGCGCCAACTACCTTCTTGTTGTTCCGTCGGCGCTGCGTCCAGAAGTACTGCAAGCCCTACATGACGATCCGACCGCTGGGCACCTCGGTTTCTCCCGAACGCTATCGAGGATACAAGAAAAGTATTACTGGCCGCACCTAACCGCCGATGTCGCCCGTTACGTCAAGACATGCCGAGACTGTCAGCGACGCAAGACACCACCGACAAGGCCAGCGGGATTACTACAGCCGATCAAGCCTCCTCACCGACCTTTTCAGCAGATCGGGATGGACTTGTTGGGACCGTTTCCGACATCAACTTCCGGAAATAAGTGGATCGTCGTAGCGACGGACTATCTCACCCGCTTCGCTGAAACTAAAGCTCTACCGAAAGGCAGCGCAGCCGAAGTGGCGAAATTTTTCGTCGAGAACATCCTGCTGCGACATGGTGCTCCAGAAGTCCTCATCACCGACAGAGGAACGGCTTTTACAGCAGAGCTCACGCAAGTCATTCTGCAATACAGCCAGACAAGTCACAGGAGGACAACTGCCTACCATCCGCAGACGAATGGTCTCACGGAGCGCCTGAACAAGACCCTCGCCGACATGCTAGCAATGTACGTCGACGTCGAGCACAAGACGTGGGATGCGGTCCTGCCGTACGTAACATTCGCTTATAACACGGCGGTACAAGAAACAACACAGATCACGCCATTTAAGCTGGTTTACGGCAGGAACCCGACGACGACGCTCGACGCTATGCTGCCGCACGTCACTGACGAGGAAAATCTTGACGTCGCTTCCTATCTCCAGCGCGCCGAAGAAGCTCGACAGCTCGCCCGCTTACGGATCAAGAACCAGCAGCGTACCGACAGCCGACAGTACAACCTGCGACGACGCTTCGTCGAGTACCAGCCCGGCGACCGTGTTTGGGTATGGACCCCGATACGCCGACGAGGACTAAGTGAGAAGCTACTGCGACGCTATTTCGGACCCTACAAGGTTATCCGACGTATTGGCGCACTGGACTATGAGGTCGTGCCAGACGGCATTTCGCGTTCACAGCGGCGCCGCGCACGATCTGAAGTGGTCCACGTGGTGCGCCTTAAACCCTTTTACGGATGCTGACGAACTTCCTTATTTTGTTGTCTTCTTTCCTACGAGTGATTTTCCTTATTACTTTCGTTTGTTTGCAGCATCGGGTCGATGCTTTTTAAGAGGGGGTATTGACACGTGTACTTATATTTATCGGGCGACCACGTTTCGCCGCCTAAATCTTATCGCACAGTGCGGGACGCGCCTGCATGTATCCGAAGTTTCTGGTAAGTTATCGATGCTTCTATCCGCTGTCTGTTGTCGCCGAGACTTATGTTATCTGATTTCATCACCTGACGCGAATGGTGTAGAACTTTGTGGAAGGCACGCGGGTCCGAACGATTAGTCTGGAACATTCGACGACTGCTCTATAAAAGCCGACGCGCTTGACCCGCAGATCAGATTTTCGACGACCGCCGACCGTGTTCGCCGCTATCGTTGTGCTTAAGTGTAGCCTGTTTTGTGGGCACAGGTTCGCCCAATAAAAGTTAGTTTTGTCGTTCACAGTATTGCTACTGTGTTCTTTCAAGTCACGACCACGTGACAATGTCATGCCTTATCAATTACAATTTTGTCATGAAAAACTAAATAAAAGAATTTCAGCCTTTCCGTACTTGTTCTTCGTAGCCTTTGAAGTTGCGCTTTTTGTAAGACACGTGCTCTCTGTTGCGACTATAATTTCAGTGAAATTACTCACAATATACGACCCATGACAGCTGCTTCTGCGCAATGGATTCTAACAAAGTACCGCGTCATTGAGATTTTTGCCTGGTCTTTGCATATGTACAAAAATGTAAACGATGTTCTTGGACGAAAGAGATAGAGAGATAGAAATGAGAGAAAAGCACGGAGGTTAACAAAGTTTCATTAAAATATTCGTCCTCAGCTTGTTCATTTCTTGGCCTTTACATGTTTCATATCAGCCGCATGCACTGCTTTGCTGGTTTGAAACTGATTTATTTCTAAAGTGTGTGATATTTTCTTGACGTATTAACTAGACAGAAAGCATGGAAGCATTGATATCAGTTAACTCTGGAACAACTTTCGAGACATAGGAGTGCACTATTTTATGAAAAAAAATAGATATTTTACTCCTCTATCTGGACAGAGCGTAGCATTCAACTATTCGTTTGCCGCATCTTTCGCAATTGCAATGCAGCTATTATTAATGTACTTGATCCCTCGACAAAATCCATGAGGAGGAGGCAATACACTGAATGAACCTCATTCAGCGTATGGACTTCGCACCATGAATTTTTTTACTAACTATTCGCCTTTTCCTCAGCATTGATGTACCACTTGGTCACGGACCATACAGTGCCTGTTGTATTTGAAAATTATATATATATATATATATATATATATATATATATATATATATATATATATATATATGTGTGTGTGTGTGTGTGTGTGTGTGTGTGTGTGTGTGTTCAGCCGGGGCAGTGTGACAGAGGTTGTGGCATACACATATACGGCGCTGCCAAGAACTCGTAACTGGCATGGAAGCATTGATATCAGTTAATTCTGGAACAACTTTCGAGACATAGGAGTGCACTATTTTATGAAAAAAAATAGATATTTTACTCCTCTGTCTGGACAGAGCGTAGCATTCAACTATTCGTTTGCCGCATCTTTCGCAATTGCAATGCAGCTATTATTAATGTACTTGATCCCTCGACAAAATCCATGAGGAGGAGGCAATACACTGAATGAACCTCATTCAGCGTATGGACTTCGCACCATGAATTTTTTTACTAACTATTCGCCTTTTCCTCAACATTGATGTACCACTTGGTCACGGACCATACAGTGCCAAACCTTGACCTTCATTCCAAAGTCGTTCTTGTGGCTCACCCTATTCTCTGTTGGTTCGGCGACAACCAGACCACAACATGGCGGCCCACGCCTGTAAAAGTATCGAAAGTGCTCAAATGTGTTACGGCTACGCAGATTTGTTGAAAGATGGTGGGCAGATTGTTTTAGAAGAACTCACCACCATGTATACGCAATGCATCATGACATCGAGCGTACCGGCATCTTGGCAGAATGAGAACATAATCTTAATCCATAAGAAAGGAGACGCGAAAGATTTGAAAAAGTATAGACCGATCAGTTTACTGTCCGTCGCCTACAAAGTGTTTACTAAGGTAATTGCAAATATAATCAGGAACACGCTAGCCTTCTGTCGACCAAAGGACCAGGCAGGATTTCGTAAAGGCTACTCAAGAATAGACCATATTCACACTATCAACCAGGTGATAGAGAAATGTGTGGAATATAACCAAACCTTACATATAGCTTTTATTGATTACGAGAAAGGGTTTGATTCAGTCGAAACCTCAGCAGTCACACCGGCATTATGGAATCAGGGTGTAGACGAGCCGTATGTAGATATACTGAAAAATATCTATAGCGGCTCCACTGCACCGTAGTCCTCCATAAAGAAAGCAACAAAATCCCAATAAAGAAGAGCGTCAGGTAGGGAGGTACGATCTCTCCAATGGTAATCACAGCGTGTTTACAGGAGGTATTCAGAGACCTGGATTCGGAAGAATCGGGATAAGAGTTAATGAAGGATACCTTAGTAAGTTGCGTTTAGCTGATGATATTGCCTTGCCTAGTAACACAGGGGACAAATTTCAATTTATGCTCACTGACCTGAAGAGGCAAAGCAGAAGGGTGGGTCTAAAAATTAATCTGCAAAACACTAAAATAATGTTTAGCAGACTCGGAAGAGTACAGCAGTTTAAGATAGGCAGCACGGGGCTGGAAGTGGTAAGGGAATACACCTACTTAGGACAAGTAGTAAGCGCAGATCCGGATCATGAGACTGAAATAATCAGAAGAATAAGAATGGGCTGAGGTGAGTTTGGCAGGCATTCTCAGATCATGAACCGCAGGTTGCCAGTATCCCTCAAAAGAAACGTGTATAGCAGCTTTGTCACCCGCCGTGGTTGCTAAGTGGTTATGGTGTTGGGCTGCTGAGCACGAGGTCGCGGGATCGAATCCCGGCCACGGCGGCCGCATTCCCATGGGGGCGAAATGCGAAAACACCTGTGTGCTTAGATTTAGGTGCAGGTTAAAGAACCCCAGGTGGTCAAAATTTCCGGAGTCCTCCACTACGGCGTGCCTCATAATCAGAAAGTGCTTTTGGCACGTAAAACCCCAAATCTTATTATTATTAGCAGCTTTGTCTTACCACTACTCATCCACGTGGCAGAAACCTTAAGGCGTACGAAAAAGGTTCTACGTAGATTGAGGACGACGCAACGAGCTATGAAAAGAAGAATGATGGGTGTAACGTTAAGGGATAATAAAAGAGCAGATTGGGTGAGTGAAGAAACATTAGTTAATGACATCTTAGTTGAAATCAAGAAAATGAAATGGGGGGCTTGGGTAGGACATGTAATGAGGAGGGATGATAACCGATGGTCATTAAGGGTTGCGGACTGGATTCCAAGAGAAGGGAGGCGTAGCAGCGGTGGCAGAAAGTTAGGGGGGCGGATGAGATTAAAATTTGCAGGGAAACATGGCCACAATTAGCTCATGACTGGGGTAGTTGGAGGAGTATGGGAGAGGCCTTTGCCCTGCAGTGGGCGTAGCCCGGCTAATTATTATTATTATTATTATTATTATTATTATTTAGAAAATATTCTGTTTTTTGGTATATTATTGCATCTTTACTGCGTACACGTCACTCTGACGCATTGAGTTCTTGCGGGCTTTTAACCTCACGTGACAGGCAGGTGAAGTGGGTGCAGCCCGAAAACGTTTGACCAATAGCCGAGGGTTAATGGCGAAAAGGCGTGGAATGAGAAATAAGTATCTCTTTTGTTCGGTCCAATCATGCATAATGAGCGTGTACACGTCATAGCAGGAAAGGGGCTATCGCGGTTTTCGTGACGTCGCGTGATTGAGAGGCGAAGTTTGGGTGCTCCAAAAATGTTTTTGACCAACAGTGGAAGTCTGATGGCAGAATTGGAATAGAAAAGTTTGGAATAGCTTTACCTAATAGCGCCCCTCGTTAGCGCTATTCAGACTGATGCTGGGCTTTTCGAAACGTGCACGGCACCAGCACTTGTGCTACTTGTGTCTTTAATATGCGTAAATCATTTTCTTGAGGCGAACAATGAAAGAGTGCAGCAGCAGGCAGCAAGAAGCGTCCGGAAATGCACGCTGACTTCAGGAAAACAGCGACAGATGTGGAGAGTCACCTTCGCTGAAAATCTGTAGCCGACACAACTGCACAAGGAAGAAAACAAGCGTCCTAGCGCCGTCAAACTCAGCAGCTGGACGAACATGGTGGACGGCAGCTGCTCCCAGATGGAAGTGGGTGCTTTTCAATAAAGTGCATCGTCGGTGCCGCCAACGTTCTCGGCACATAGAATTTAAAGCTCATGAAGGGACTTTAATTCTTGTGATTCGGTAGCCATCGTGAGCGACATTCGAAGCGTCCTTATGTATATATCCGGTAAATATACGTCTTTCCTCCGCCCCCGTAACAATATTCCAGCACTAGAGGTGGCATTTAACAGTAACTGTGAAAAAGTATCGTCCGTTATCTAAGTGGGTCTTTTTGTCTATGAGCACTATAACCACACTAATTATTTACCAGAAGTACCGACCAATACCCTTTCATTAGAGGGTAGTACGCGATTCGATACCTTACTGCCCTGCTATTCGCCTGATACCATCAAGTATTCAAGTTTGTTGATATACCGTCAACGTACGGTCCGCAATTCATAACCTAGTTGAATTTATGGTATATATTATCACATGAATGATCACCTGAACAGGCAAAGTCGAACGGTAGGCTTTGGGCTCTGGTAACTTGATTATAAATATCCTAGCAAAAAAAAGAAAAGCTTTTTACTTATTGTGAACGTCTTGAAGCAGTTAAAGTTTATAGCCAGCAGGTCACAAAGAACCCAGTTCATGAAGAGGTAATGTGCGATAGAAGAAAATTGGGTTGATAATTATTCGGAATTAAATGTTGAACCGAGATATATACTCTTTTTTTGCGATAAAGAGTTAACCTTAAGGCATAGTTCTTATTATATATACTCAAACCACGGTTGTTCTACAGGAAAAAAAATTCTAGATCACTTTTATGTCAACAGCAACGTTCCCAAAGAGTATTATAACCGGACATCGCCACAATTTCATACTTAAACAGTCGCTAGCGTTTGCACGAGTGTATATTATTCTTTATTGTATCCACTAAGTCCAACCACATTCACCGAAAGTATCTGAGGATCACAGTCGCAGCTTTCATATGAGTGCATTCGTTACATAATTTGCATAAGAGTGCGTGAATGACACATGACACGCAGGACACGAATGACACGAAGGAAAATGTGCAGCTGGATATTTTGTCCCCTGCCACAACGAAAAGTGTGATAAATAATAATAATACTTTGGGCGCTATAGCGTAAAACTATTCCAAACTTTTCTATTCCAATTCTGCGATCAGCCCTCTACGATTGGTCAAAAGCTTTTTCGACCACCCCCATTTCACCTGTGTGTCACGCGACGTAACGAAAACCGCGATACCTCCCCATCTGATATGATGTTTACATACTGATTATGCATAATTTGACAGAAAAAAGAAAAACAGTTATTTCTGATTTGACCCCTTTTCGCCATTCGCCCTCGGCAATTGGTAAAAATTTTCGGGCTGCACCCACTTCACCTGCTTGTCACGCGACGTCACAAAACCGCACAAACTCACCGCGTCAGAGTGACGTGTACGCGATAAAGATGTATTATAATGCCGAATAAAACTGAATTTTCTTCGGAATAGCCGCAGGCTGCCCCGTTCCGAAAGGAATAAAAGGTGGCGGCCTCCGATCGCTGAGAAGCTGGCAACTTGCACCTGCCGGCGAGCATGGGTGTAATTGCGTATAATAAAACTTCTTGCGTGGCCGTGTAACGTTGTCGAGCACTTTCGGCACATTTACCACCTCATTCTGCCAACTCTTCTTTGCTAAGGGTCAGTTTTAGCGTCATTCTTAAGCTTCCGTTGCATGCCACCGCGATTTTCGACCAGCCACCGCAAGCTAAGTAAGGGAAAACCGACCAATCGCAGACGCCGGCACCACCCTCTTCATCCGGTTATCGATTTTCAGTCCACTGGTTCTGCCCCAGCGAATCCCTCTCCACTTGAGCGTTCTCCTCGCCTCTGGTCAGCCAATTAGATACGACAAGCCGCTCAGTGCAGTCAATGTTATTCGTTTTTCAAGCAAACAAAAGTGACCTATGAACGAGGAGAGCGTTTGATTGGTCTGTTCAGACAACCCTACGGGTGACCGACGGGTGCTTGCATCGGTGGTTACACAAATTTGACGTCAGGAGATTGGAATAGAAACATATTGGAATAGTTTTACGTTATAGGGCCCTTTATCTGTAAGCGACTGCAAAAATTTGCAAAAATGATGTTCCATGTGGCAGCACGGCAGAATAAACTTAGGGCAATTAGCACATTCACGAGTGATTGCGTCGAAAATTATTGTAATGACATCGCACCCCAAATCATTATACCTGACCAAAGACATGAAAACCAATGGCTTCAGACCCACTGGCAAAAGTTAAGCAAGAACTATGAGTGAATTACAGTCATCTAAATTTGGTAAAGTGTTGGGAAGTACGTACCTCTGTGACTTGAAAAGCCATTACCAGTCCGGTCTTCCAGCGCTGGAATCGTACTACTGCTCGCAGTGTTTGCAGAAACTGCAATGAGCTGGGAAGGGCGGATGCGGTGGTGCTTGTGGGCTTTTAAAGCCTTGGGCAAAGTTCAGCGCTAGTCACGCAGTCATTGTTGACGATAAACGCCGAACAAGCGGTTTCCGTTCCCACCATTCTTGTGAGTTGCCCTTTTCAAAGAATGGCTGCCGCACATATAACGTAAATTTCCGAGCAGGAATATCACTGAAGTAATTGACGTCAACCGTTCGCCGGGCCGGTATGTTGTAGCGATGCCTTTTCCGGTTCTGTGCTTTTTCAGGCTTTTCGCGCTTGGCCAGTGGTCAGAGCGACGGTCTGCCCACATTATCAGCGGCATCAGGCGGCCGTGTGTGGTGTATGATAAGAAGAGCATAGAATAAGGCATAAGGCATCGCTACACAATAGCGGCCCAGAAATACCTTTAAAAAATTTCACCCTGTAGGCCTATGTCGATGACGGTGCACAAATATATTGACACGTGTACTTCATCTTTCTCTGATGGCCGCTATCACCGGCTACCAAATGTTACTCAGTGTCACTCGGCGCAGCACACGCCTGCATGTTTCTGGAATGCTAGTTATATATCAGTCTATTTTCCGTTGACACCATACTTTGTGCAATATTACTGAATGCGCGAGGCAAATTGCGTAGTACTTTCTGTAAGGCAGGAGGGCACGAGCGTTCACGCTGAAACCTTCAAGGAGTCATATATAAAATCCGACGCGCTTGATCTGCTTATACGAGTTCGATGATCGCTAGCTGTGCTCGCTGCTATAGTTGCATTTTGAGTGTAACCTTTTCTTGCGGGCACATATTCACCCAATAAGTTGTTGGTTTGAATTGAATTATGCTGTTTTGAGTGCTAAAACCACGATTTGACTCCGTATTGGTTGACTCCGGCATAATTTTCGCCACCAAGGGATCTTTAATGCACGAGACACCGGCGTTTTAGCATTTTGCCCCCAGCAAAACGCCACGTCTGGGATTTCATTGCGTGGCCTCGTACTTAGCATCGCAAAACCATAGCCGCCTAGCCACCGCGGCGGTAGAGTCAATTCCGTGATTCACCGTTTTTTTACTACTCTGTTCTCCACAGCTAATGCAACGTCGCGATATGAATCTCACGAGGGAGTTTGGAGAGCCTTAGAATATTGCAATTTTGTGATGTTGACAGACATATTTCTAGTGCAGCTTCTGCATGATCATTCAATTCTTTCATTCCGCAGTGCAGGAAAGCTTGCTCTGAACGTCGTTGGAACGTATTTGGGCAAAACATACGTGGATGCGGAAGATGACGGTGCCACGTACACTGCGGCACTCTGCATTCACACGATGGGCTTCTTATATACAAGACGGCGACAATTAATGATGAAAAATGTCAATATAACCACCCATTGAAACACAATACAAAGTGCGCCGCGTGTTTCAATTGCAAGTATGCTGAGATAAGGATAAGATAATTACCACTTGCAGCAAACACTAGAACAGTGCTGCCTGAGCAAGCAAACCGAACCAAACACTGCAAAGAAATGGTACCGATATGATTTGCAACAAGTTGTGCTTTATTGATGAGTGATATTACAGAAAAAGAAACAGGAAAATTACAGAATACTACGCCTTGGATGTTATAGCATTCCGAAAGTTCATCAGATGTGCGTGTTGTCGTGAACACCAAGGAACAGTATGTGAATCAGCACCGTAGCTGCCCGAAGTAAATATTTTAATTCATGTTCTGTCGGAGAAGATATGGCAACCTATCTAGAATACCTATGACTACAAGATATTTTACGTTCTGAGTGCCTATGCGCGGTGAGAGAGATATATATTTACGCCATAATCCTTAGGAATTTTGCCGGTGACCACTGCTGAATATCAAAATTTTAAATCAAGCCCTGTAGGTCTTTTAGCCCTATTTCTTTAAAAAAGAAGGCAATGTGTTTTTTCTATTTGAGTGGAGCTTTTTTGCATTCAATCACGAGCCTAAGTTATTCATCCAGGGGTTAGTTCATTCCGGAAGAAGGTGTAGTCCGGCACCTGATAAAAACACGTTTCGTCTCTATATGACATAATATTACAGTAAGTCGTTTTATTAAAAATATTGCTTACGCATAAATAAAAAAGACAGCTGCTTAAATTAACCCTTACGACACTTCATGATGTGTTTGTTTGGTGCCGCACCATTTATTCTTGTCAAGTATTACCGAGAAATAACACAACTTCTTATTAACGATGACCCGTCTCCATGTATTCCACAAAAAGAGATTTTAGCGACAAAGGTGTTTTCTTGCCTACCGTCAAAAGCCTTTTTTTATGAACCTATATAACTGTCGCGAACACTCCGTTTTCGAGGTTATGAAGTATTTGTTCCTTTATTCAGAGTAATCCATGTTCGGAAGGTCCTTTTTTTCTGAAACCGTATTGGCGCGGAGCTATAATTTTATAGGCTGTTAGAAAACAGTTCATTAAATTATTTACTATATGCCCCATTATCATGGAAGAAACAGACAGAACAGATATAGGTCAGAAATTGTTTTGTTCATTGACTGGCTCGTACTTGTGGATAACTGTTACTCGAACTAATTTCATTTGTTAGGGACAGATGCTGGGTAAAAGAATACGCTTACAGATATCTGCGAGGGGAGCATTTACAATTTCGATTATAGCTTTTCGGGGCTTCACTTTCACGTCATCTTCTTTCCGAAGCGCATGTTTTATTCATTGATGAAACTATAGCCTGAATGTCAGATTGACGAACAGCAGGCAGAGACGCTGAAGAAGGACACAGCTTTTTATGTAGGTCCTACTTTTCGCACAACACCTGACCAAAATTATTCCAAGCCTCACTGACTAGGATAAAGAGTTAATTCAGCATGCTTGTCCCGTGAAGGTCAGATAATGTACAGCGAGGAAATTTAAGGAATGCTCTTGGTGAGTATTTATTTCTTATGTCGTTTATTGCGTTCAACTAAAGGAGTGGATTTCCCTTCAGTGATGCAAACTGATTCACATAGCAGTAACGTCTGGCACATTTCATGATTTTATGAAGTCTAATTCGGACGTTGTTTAAAAATCCGAAGGTTGTTCTCACTTCTGGTTTTCAAAAATAGTTGATGTAGTTTTTGCATTGTTTTGTTCGGCAGCATAAACCTTTTCATCGACGAAGAGGCAAGGGCGACCGGCGAGCCTTTCCTTCTCTATAGCTTTTGCTAGCCGACGCGGCGCTTGTTGAATTGTTTGCCATCGCCCGTTAAGGCACAATTTGAAGATGTTTTATAGATCATTCTCTCTCAAAGTTATGTGATGTCAATTCATAGGAAGTCGTCGAAGAAGCATTGCGTAGCCTTTGGTTGCAGCGCTAATTGCATTATGCGGCAATTTCAATTCACTGCGCGAACATATGACGCGTGCATCAGCCGCGGTGTGCGTGTGTGTGCTTTTTGAATTATTTTAGCTGGATAAGTTCTTATTTGAACAATAGGAGCGGTGTCTGTGAAATGCGGGCGTGAACGGCAGAATCTTCTTACAATCACAACGCTTGGCATATCGGGTGGTGGGCGGCGGTGCTATGTATAAGCGGCAACAATGCAACTAGTCTTCTGGAGGACCACTTGCTTGAGTTGGACGAGTGAAGTGTGGTTGCGTCGGGAGGGGTACCGATCGTGAAGGTAGTATTCTTCGGGTGGATCCGGAGGGGAACATCTCGTAGGTCCCGGCCAGTGGCGGTGATTCGTAAAGCTTCTGTGAGGGGCTGCGTCGTTGTTCCGTTCAAAGCGAGGTCTCCGCTTAGTCGGAAAATTGCCCTTATAGTGCCGGGAGATAATGAGGTTAGTTCTTTTACTTTGGAGCTTGAGCGCATGAGTCACGCGCCGTTGTTGCTGTTGAGCGCGGTATGTCGGCTTGAAGGTCTCAGGGCCAGCGTCGGCCGGAGCACCAACGGCGGACGCGGTAGGCTTAGCTCAGTGGAGTACAAACTATTTCTCGAGTGGGGTGAAGACGGGGTAACCACAAACCACCTGCTCTCTCTCTCTTTCTCTCTCTCTCTCTCTCTCTCTCTCTCTCTATATATATATATATATATATATATATATATATATATATATATATATATGTTGTATTTGCAAGTGTGTGTGTGAACGAGACGGAAGGAATAGTAAGGGACTCGATTTTTATTAGTCATATCATTAGAAGCCAACGAAGAGACCAAAGACATCATAGGGCAGAGGATATTCCTTGTTCTTATTAATTCAATTTAAAAATTGATAAGTTAGAGAACATGAAAGTCAGTGAAAGAAGAACTGGCCGTAGTTGGGATACGAACACACGGCTTCTCACGGCGCGTGCGATGCTCTTACCAATTACGGTACCCCGGCGCCGTTTTCTTATCCACTTTCTGGGGTACTTATATTTACCTGCCAGAGAGAACTAACCCTTGCAGTGTTAACGAGCCTTGGTGGCTTTGTTTGCTGGCTTCTTATATATATATATATATATATATATATATATATATATATATATCCAGTTGAAAACACAACAGGCAATTGCGGTCTGTCGCATATTTTGGGACGTTCTGTTGTCTGACGTCTATTGTCTGCAGTATGACGTCCTCTAGTCGAACGTTCATTAGTTCGTGAGCATTCATTAATTAAAAACTGACGGAGACCTCTTTAGGCCTATTTAAATTTGTTAGTGCCAGAAAGTGTAAAAGTAAAAAAAAAGATGCCCGCCGCGGATTCCAACTTGCGATCTGAGGATTCCGAACACTTTATCTTACCACTGCACCACGCCGAATTTTCTTTTCTTCCTTTCATGGTATTTATTTCGTAACATTCAACCAGACATTCAACAGTTCTGCATAGTCAGAAAATGGAGGGCACAATGAAAGTCACAGAAAGAAAAGGCAGCGTTCATACTGTGAGTAGAAACGATTTCACTTTAGACGGGTGGTAAGGATAAGCTCTTCACCAAAATAGAGTACCAGTCCGGTTGTATATCGAGTCCATCATAAACATGTTTTAGGTGTAGTGTCATTTGGATAAAATGTACCCTTGTAGGTACCACCGTTTCGGCGTTTCGGTCCATCATTCGCGTTTTCCACAGACAGTGCATTCCCATGACAAAAAAACATATTGAAAGGTGCGCTATTATTAGATGTAGGCAGGAGATGTCGCACAGTATAAGCGCTATTCTCAGTCTTTTTTTTCAATCCACTGGAGGACATCATACAGTAGGATGGCGTCAGTGCAGTTAATAAAACAATGTTTATTTGTCTCTGGCGCATCACAAAGGCGACAGTTAACAGAAGAGACAAAGATGCCCCTTTTCTGTAGCCATGTTTTTACCGTGATCGTTTCACTATGAAGTTTATAAAAGAATGTTTTGCAGCAAGAGGATATATATATTTTGCGAGCACGCTTTAGTACAATGTGGCCTGGCCAGTTATTGTATAGTGATCAGTAAAATGGATGCGGAAATTGGATGAACGGTAAATCATTGTATAATGTTTCACATGACACGAAGTACAAGCATTCAGTGGGAAACTGAACTATGAGGAAACGAACCATCAACTAAACTTCTTGCATGAACTGCGCCACGCCGAACATGTCTGTACACGTAAACTTTGGCTATGTCAACAGTAAGAATCTGTGTCTGCGTTGAGGTTTACATTTGCATTTTGAGAACCAAGATGGGCTTTCACTCCACTGCGTCAATTGGCGCATCTCTAGAAGAGCAAAAGTGTTGTTGCCATCAATAAGTACATCGTGGAGTACTAGAACATCTATTTTGCGTCATGATATCCACGTTAAATAAGAAATTCAGAAATATACAACGGTGACTGGGGCACTTTAAGGTTGTTACTGCGTAATTTCGACCACTGTTTCTCGATATTTACACTTTCGGTCCAGCATATAGTCCGCGTGTTCAGTGCAAAAAGCTACATAAACATTTGTGGAAGAGTGTTCATTCTGACAACATACCAGTTTCTCCCAACAGCGCTGTGCCAGAATACTGAGACCCGAGCGAGACAGCTTTTCTCGCAACTTTGTTGAACAACGAAACAATTCTTTTTCGCTGCACAAAATCTTATGCAATATTCCTGGGGAATTAACTAATATGTCAGCGTAACGGCACATGTAAGGCCATGGGCCTGTGTGCTATACCTTACCAAATAAAACAAAGCGGATACCCAGCCATTCCCGCAGAAGGTATGATTTTGATCAGCGACCGATTTTGAGGAGGCCGGCAGGGCGTTGCTGGTGCCTCGTCGTCACGCACAATAACAATTGGCCACGTCGACATTAATACCGGTGTCGCTGTTATCAGCATTGCCGGCTTCATAGAAGCACGATTGAATACAGGGCAAGAGAAAAGTATAGTGTACACCACCGATACGAAACTGACATACAATGTTAAACCGTCGCGACGGAAAGGGCTTCTGTCGCGGCGTAAGAACCTATGTCGTTGCGACAGAAAGTGGCATGTTTCTAATGCCACGAGAGAAAATAGGTAGTTGCTAAAGAGCGCTCCTGTTGCGAAATCAGAATCGTTGTTGCCATAAAAAGCTGTTGCGACTTCATAAACTCTTGTTGTCGCGACAGAACGTTTCTGTTGGGACTTCAGAACTCTTGGTCGTCGCGACAGAATGTTTCTGTTGCAACATCAGAATTTCAGTCGTAATGTCAGAATCGTTCTCACGATAGAAACTGGTTGTCGCGACAGAACGCTTCTGTTGCGACATTAGAAATTCGGTCGTAACCTCAGAAATGTCTTTTGCAACTGCAGAAACTTCTGTCGTACAACATGAATTTCTGTTGTTGCGACAGAAATTTCTGTTGTCTTGTGTAACAGGATATATATATATATATATATATATATATATATATATATATATATATATATATATATATATATATATATATATATATATATATATATATATATGTTATTTAGTACATGTCAGTCATTTTTATATTTTACAGACAGACCTTTTTATTGATCACACATGTTGAACTATAGGCGCCCGCATATAAAACATGCACGTTTGCTACTAACAATTTTAATAATTACGCAAATTATTGTACTTCATGTTTAAATGTATATTGCATAAATCTATTGCAAGTTTAGGCACTAGAATTGCCGAGGTTATGCACAGCGAAGTACAGTTCACATACTTCCAATATTCACAAGAAGAAAAAAATTTGAGTCATCCCACTCTGTGAAAGGGGATGACCAATGAAGCGGTTTAGCACACGACGCAGGAGTGACATGTAATTTTGAACAAACGTTCGAACATAATTGTTGTCCTGATCGGTGGTCATGGTGACGATAGATATGCAAATACATTCTCGTCTCACCTCTGTTATTAATGCATCCGTCATGTGAGACAATAAATGGCTCATACTGCTTTAAGCATTGGTTCATGCGACCGTAAATGAAAAGTAAATTCACGCATAATGAGCATTACAACGACAGAAGAGGAATAAAATTATATGCCGAAATGACCAGCGGCAACAGAGCCAGCTGTGAAAGAAGACAATAGTGCTCGAGCCATTGCTGATGATGATAGTAGTTTTTGTTGTTGATGATGATAGCTTCCCTCTTGCCAATGATACCGTATTTGTTATTGGCTCACGTGAAGCCGGGAGTTCTGCATGTTGAAACTCCTGTCCTGTTTCAGCCTACTTTAATTTTTACAATAAAGGGGCTGTACCGCAATTATAGCAGATTCGCTTTTTTATGTGCTCTATTACAATTTTTGGAACGATCAATAGCTTTCCCTGATGTTCTTGATGAGCGACAACATTCCGAATGCTGCTACAGCAGCTGGTCGTTTCCAACGGCAGCGCTTGTTGCACTTGTGGATTGCTAATTTTCCTTTTCCTACTTTAGTTGCTTAGCGGCTAAGGTTTTGGTGTGTACGTGGCTGTGATGTGTGCGTAGCGTGTTACGGAACTCGATGTGGTCAAATTTTTCTGAGTCCACAACTTCGGCATGCCTCATAACCAAGATCGTGGCTTTGGCGTGAAATACACTAATTTTAAATGTTCCTTTTTGCCTAAACGAATATCTTTGACAGGTCCTGCTGTGTTTACAATATCACTTTTTGTGGTTGTATTTTTCTAGGCATCTGTTAGCTCTTCATTTACGTTAGTGAGTTAACTTGTCAGTATTGAATATCTGGTCATGCAATGGTTGACAAGGGGTGGTCACTCTGTGTTGGTAGATTTACGCGGCGCGATGAAAGAAGTGTGCATTTGGAATGTTCTTCAGACCAATTAGACCTACTCTTATGGGGCGTGTACAACCAAGCGCCCGGCCTACCACCTGCAGCAGCGACACTCAAGCTTGAAGCCCTAGGAGTCTGTAATACAATAGGATAACTTATACACACCCATCTCAGAAGCCAACGAGAGAGCCTAGCCCTCACACCAACAGGAAGAACAGGAAGGCCACGAACAGGAAGGCCACGAACAAGCAATCAAAGCCCCTATCCCCAGAATCGTGCATCAGGAACGTCCTGCCAGTCGGCGACAAGCTCGCGCAAAGACTCTACAGACAAAATATGGCAGTCTCCACACCACACTGTACAGAGATGCTGCGCAGTACCCCCAAAAAGCAGCCATGACGGTCAGCGTCGTCGACCACAACCTTCAAGAGGTGGTCTCGATGGCGGTCCGCACTACCAGGGCCCTCATAGCGGAGGAGACATCCATCGCCTTGGCCATCACCTCTACTCTGACTAACGAGTACGTCACAAGTATTACTGATTTCCAGGCAGCTTTCCATAGCTAAGCGAGAGGCAGCATATCTTCAACCGCCAACCGACACCTCAAAAAAGCCTCCCAATTCCAAGACGTTGAAATGGTGTGGACTCCAGGACACGGCTCCCTCCATGGAAATCAGCGTGCGCACGCTATAGCCCGAGTTAATGCCTCCCAGGCGCCACAAGAGGGGGATACGGCCGCATCTATGGAGCCCGTACTTTTACAATACAACGCCATACTACAACACCACAGATTAGATTAAACAGACGACAATACCCACCCCTACACAAGACCCTCTCACGTAAAGACGCCGAAGCATGGCGACAATTACAAGCCAACAAATACCCCCACTTAAGCAGACTACGCGCAATACACCCTACACTATAATCACACAAATGTCCCCTTTGTAACGACTACGCCTCCCTATATCACACCACATAGGCATGCTCCAGGGTGAAGGCAGCCCCGCCAATACCCAATCCCGCACCCTAGCAATGAGAGACCATGCTGACTAGTTCAGACCCTCGTAACCAGCAGCAACAGGTGAAGTGGACCCGATAGACAGCAAGAGCCGCAGGAGCCCTGGACTAAGGGCGCCTCCCGCTCAAGGAGAAATACACCTGTTTGCCCTTTCTATTATTCTTCTTTTAATAAATGTTTTTCTATTGCTCCTCTTAGGGTTCTTGGTGCAGTTTATTCTTCAACTGGTTTATTATTCTTCAATCGGCTGGTGTTTCGCCATCTCTTATTGTATCTTCTACTTTGAGGGCACTTTCTATATAATAATTCTTCCGAGCATTCAATAAATTGTAGAAGTTTCATGCGCTATGCGTAGCTGCAAATTTTCTGTAAGGGCGCCCTTGAGAGCGTTTTCGCTGTTGCATAGCTTGATTTTGCCACCATACAATTTTATTACCGTCCATGTCGGCGATAGTTCGTGCAGCACGTGGGAGTGCTGTTCCTTAAACAAATTTGTCGAAAGCGGTCTCAACTGCGTATTTTCTTTGCTTATGGTTGCGCTGGTACAGTTGTTTAACATGTCGTGCACACTCCTATTTCAGATTCTCATCTGATGCACGTTCGTGCTTTGTACCATGTTGAGACATCAGTGACAAACAACGCTTCATGGCTGGTATGGGATCACTCGCGCGACTGCTAGGGAGATTGGGACAGTCCTGCATGGGTAAATGCACTTGAAGGTCATCCCCGCCGCTCCACCTTATGAAATGCCGTTTGCTTCTGATTATAATTAGCAAATATAAATTTATTTATTTCAAGCTGCTACTACAGCAAATACTACTGCGCCAAGGGAACGCCGTCATGTGGCATCCTGGACTCTACCATGGTACGCGGGGACACATATGTGTGAATGCCACTTTCTCGCTTAAATTGAAGAACCTTGGTTTGCTAAAAACCATTGATCCCGGCACTTTATATCCCACACGCTATCCTAAATCACTGATGAAAAAAGCTGCACCATCAATACCTAATTCGTCGAAGGCGAATACACCAAGGTTTCATCAGCGCATTGTCACATACATGTCTTCCGAAACAAATTATTTTGATAAGGGAAGCTCACTGGCTTTGCAATTTGTCCTCAGTAGGCTTGCAGGGACAAAGCTTATTTATCTAGACTTGTCCCATGCACGTGAAATGGTTCGTCTGATAAATAATTTTTCTAAATTTCTGTTTTAAATAATTTTACCATAATAGGTTGATTAGAAGAAGCGAAAATGAAAGTTGGAGATGATTTTTTTAAATTTAGAGCCGAGAACTCTATGCCAATACGCAACGTAACGTATTATTGCGGTCGAAACGAACTTTGCGTGAGTTCTGTAATGCATTGGGGCTCCTGATTCGCGCATCGTTAAGAAAACTCGGCGCCGTCTGGTGCCGCTGCGGCGAAGCTTGCTCGCGGCCTCCGAAATGTACGGCACCCCGAGAAGCGTTCCGCGCCTACACCTGCGAACAATAAAAATTCTTCCCTCACTTGCCGAACAACAAGTGGAACTTACTCAGGGACCGGTATTGGCGAGATTGCCGTTGAAGAGCGGCACAAAGTATTGCATTCATGGCGCAGCTGACTAAAGCGATGGCGTGAGGGACGTTCATTGAAAAAAGGACCATACAACGTACAATTTCTGGCGCAGCCTACCAACTCATCGGGTTGGTGTCTATGAGGAAACCTTGTTAAGCAGCTTTGATTACGCTCAGTTTCCCAAAATTTTAAGGGACCTCCAGGTAACGGTACTCTGGCACTTTTTCAGTGGGTGATCTCTAGGGAGAGACAGAAATAACGTTTATTTGCACCCGCAATAAGAGCCCCGAGGAGTCAAGAGTCTTCCTGTCTCTTCGGCTTGCTCCTCCCTTTTCATCTGGCTGATGCTCTTTGGGGCTCAGCGGTGTGCAGGGCCATGCGGATGACTTCTGTTTGATCGTCTTCCTTCGAGCAGGTCGTTAAAGTCTCCTAGGATTCCCTATCCCTGTCTGGTTTATTGTTTCTGGGACACGTCCATATTATTTGGATCATGTCCGCCTTTGCCCCTCAGTGTTTGCAATTCATGTTCTCAGTGTTATCGTGTCATCGCTTCAGAATGTAGGGGTTGCAGATCACCCACGCTTGGAATTGCCTCCAGGTGATCTCTTCTTGCTTACTTAGTTTCTTATGCGCCTCGGGCAGAGCTTTCCTTCCCATTCTACAATAAGTGAGAATTTTGGTGTAAGTGTTTATGCCTTCTCCTTTCTGTTGCAGCTCCCTGGCTGGAGAGGCTGCATTGGTGAACCGGTAAATAAGCTCTCGGGCCAGTGCGCGCGCTTTCTCGTTGCCGGGCAAGCCTTCGTGGGCAGGAGTCCATATAAGGTTTGCTAATTCTTCTGGAATTTGTCCTTTCTCCAATATCTTGAGCGCCTCTTTGAAAAGCCTCCCTGCGGTATACATACTGATGGCTCCTTTGGAATCTGATATTATAAGTTTGACCCCTTCTTAAGTCAAAGCTAGGGCTATGGCCATCTCCTCTGCAACCTCCACTCTTTTTTTGCGTAGCGCTGCAGCTCTTTGAGTTCTCACCGTTCGCCTGTGTCGTCACTGAGACGAAACCTGGTCTGCTTTGATATTCTGTTGCCTCCGTGCAGCACACCCCTTGCTTTTTATCAAGCGATTTTCGTAATGCTTTAACCCTGTCTTTCATCCTATACCGGTGGTGACGGGGATGCATATTCTTCGGGAGTGGTGCTATGCGTATCCTGTCTCTGATTTGTGACGGAATGGCTCCAGTGTTTGTCGCTGTGTCGTGGATTTTGTATCCTAGTTTCTCTATAATTCTCAGACCACCTCTGCTTCTCAGTAGTCTGTGTTGCTGGGAGACTAGTGTGGCTTCGATCAACTCTTCTAGGGTGCTTGAAATTCCCATGTTTAGTATCCTCTGCGTAGATCTACGTGGTGTCAGATTTAGGGCTGCATTAACTCCCTTCCTAATGAGGCTAGCTATTTCCCTAGTTGGCGTCGAGAACGTTCATTGAACAGCGGCACCAATTTACGTGCACATACCAATTGGCCGATGTTGGAGACACAGAGGTTTCATTAAACAACGGAACTGTCGGTGTGGCAAATCTAGAATGACCCAGGTCTGCGTGAAAACGATTCGCTGTAAAGCGGCCCATATGTACAGACTGACACACACTCATTGACCCAAGTTGCGCCGACGGTTGGTATCCAACGCAGCTGTCAGCACAGCAACCCGATTCGCTACACATTCGACCATGGGCTAGCAAGTTACCTAAGGGAAAAACCCTTTGATGCAAATATATTTAGTTGGATAGATGGCCCCGAAAAGTACGTGAAATACCGCAACCACGCTAACGCATTGAAAGCAGCAAAACTACTTGAAGTGTACCGGCTTAAGATGCTATTTATAGTGTCCCTGTGGATAATATCCCTCCCACATGCACTCAGTGCTTACTTTCTCCCATTTTTCCTCTTTGTATTCCCCTTGCCCCCCCCCCCATTGTTGGGTTCAAATCCGGCGCTCTTCTCGGTAGCCTCCCAGCATTTCCTGTCGCTGCATTTTCTCTCTTCTCTAATTGCGTAACCTGCATTTGCTCAAGAAATTTCATTCAGGGTCATCGGACACTAAATATTAACGGGTACCTCTTCTGGGGAGAAAGACTTATTCATGAGTTTTCAACAATGACAGCTGAAGAATTGCAGAAGCAATATGAGATTGCCAAGCATAGCGGTCGATCGTTTTCCAATATTGTGTAACAGCACCCATAAATTAAATAAGAGGCAATATATCTGATAATGTACTATTTATTCACAATTCACAGTGTTTGGTTTGGTTAAAGTGATCGGCGGGCACTCCTCTCATATCTGCAGCAAGTGTTAATTTTATTATGCATCTCTCGAAATCCTTGTGATTCACAGACCCGAAGATCTTTAGTTTGTATTTCAGCCTATGGTTATCTATATACCGCTGATAATTTATTATTGCATCCTTGCAATAGGGGCATTGATAATGAGGTATGGAAAAGTGATGGAAGGAGTGTTCGAGTGTATACACCTGCATTCATGTACATTTTGCGCAAGAACGTCTGCATGATGTACTCAGGAAGCTTTTCTGCGGTTCTAAACGTAGGAATGCGAAGAATAATGCTTGAAGTGCGGAGCAAATCTATCTACTTACGTCACGCAAGTGTAATCTTTGAAGATTCTATGAACTCTCTTATGAGCATTTCTGGTTTCTAAGACCGTCATTACCACGCACATAAAATTAGTTCGGCCAATTTGCGGTGAACAGTGGACGTCAAGAATGTCTGAGACGTTCCTGCTCTGACATTTACTTGGGCGCAGATTGTTTCCGAGTAATGTTCGTCATGAAGTTCTGTAGAAGTGTGTACAGCTTGGCCATTTTCTTACGAACGCGCACGTTCCGCGAAACACCGACAAACAGGCGCAATAGCTTGGAGATCTGTCTGTATTGCATTGAAGGGATTTCTACATAAACCGGAGTGCGACTGAAACTGCATCCTATTTGTCTTAATGCGAAAGCATAATATCCCCCATTGGACGTAGGCGTGCCGTCGTTTGCTTCGCCAACGAGCGACATTACTGCAAATTGGGCACATTATTGGGTAATTGGGCATATTGGGCAATCGTGTGACATTATGAGTGCATTAAAAAATAAAAAAAACATTATTATAATTGAACGCCGCTGAGCGGTCTTTCGAGTTATAAACTGCTCGCGGGCAAACGAGCGCGTTGACACGGTTGACGTGTTGTGTTTGACCTTACGGAGCCGCATTTAGAACGCAGGTGAGAGCACGCGAGGATCACGAACGCGCGGAAGGATGACATTTCACCAAAGGTACTCTAATGCTTTCGCATTGCTACACGTAAGCAGTCTCAGGTGTCTCTGCGGAAGGTTTTTGCCTGCTGACGTTTCAGCTTTGACGTTATTGTAAAATAAATTCACTTGAATCACATCAGTAGCTAGTTATAGATAGGGATAGGAATAATGTAATTAAAATGCCGGCAACCGAAGGTTTACCGGATCGTGACGTTAGCCAAGTGTCGACCCCAGGTTTTGGCCTATTCTGCACCTCCCCAGTTAGGCCCATTTGTGGCGGGGCGTGAGGCTAGTGCTTTTCGAGTGCAGCTCGGACCTGCTGGATCACCCATAGTTCAGTTCAGTTCAGTTTCAGCTCAAAAACAGTGAGTAAATAAAAATAGTAGGCAGACAACGGTGCCAAAGTCAATGACTGCAACGGGACCGTCGGTTCTAAAAATAAAAAATAAAAGATGTGTTCAAAACGTTTGTTAAAGCAGCAAAGATTAAAAAACAAAGTAGAAGGAAAAAAAATAAATACGCGTAACGCAATATATTGGTAAGAGAGAACGAACAAAAAGTACATATATCAAAAAGCATAATTACACAGAGAACATGTTATAGGACATGAAACTATTTACAAAAAAAATAAAACCTCTTAACTCGTGGTTGAATATATTCAAAGATGACGTAAGTCTAAGTGAATAGGGTAGGTTATTCCAAATTTTAATGCTCAAAACGACGATGTCATTTTTCCATAGTTTGTGTTACATTTAGGTAATAAAGAGTTGTAATTATACGCAAACCTAGTGTGGTTGGTATTAGTGAGTAGTTTGCAGCCCACAAATTCGTAAGGAAGCTGTTCGTTAAGTAATACGTTTGGCTGGAGTAGCGGGAGAGCACTTGAGTAAAAGGAAGTGTTGGTGATTATGCGAATAGCCTGGTTCTGTAAATGTTGAATGGACGAGAGGTGCCAGCTATATGTGTTCACCCAAGAAGCAATACCGTAGGTGATATGACTATGAATGAACGCAACGTATAGCTAATATTGCGAGTCCTGAAAATAGTGCGCGTGATTTTATGAGTGCCCTTATGGCAAAAGCTGTTTCGTGTTTAACAAACGCAATATTATTAGCAAATTTCAAGTGAGAATCCCATTTTATACGAAGGAACAACACACAGTCCACTGCATGAATAAGGTGACTGTCGAGAGTTACTTGGGGGATACATGGCCCGATCCTCTACTTTCTTTTAAATGACATGAACTGAGTTTTGAGAGGGCTTAAAATAATTGATTTACCTTCCACCAATCAACAACTTTCGCTAGTTCATTGTTCAGTTTAAAGAGTAAGGTTCTTAGAGTTAAAGAGTTATCAGACTAGAAATAGGGGTATCATCATCATATAAAATAGCCTAAGAAAGGTCAATAACATGAGGTAAGTCGTGAATGCAAATGCAAAACAAGAAGGGTCCCAGTATTGAGCACTGTGGTACTCCTTGATTACTAACTTTGATTGCTAAACGCTCGCTACACAGACTGTTTGCTCCCAGTCATGTAAGTAATCTTTAAGATAAGGTAAACCTGGGCCCGTTCTACCTAAAGTTTTTAGTTTGCGAAATAAAACGGTAAGAATAACACTGTCGAAAGCTTTAGTAAAATAAAAAAATACTGACCCAACAAATTTACCACTGTCAATAGAACACCTTATATAATCGGTTAATGCAATTAAGCTAAGCTGCTCGAACTGCCAGGACGGAAACCGAATTGACAAGATTTCAAGAACTTAAGCTTTGTTGGGTAGCTGTTTGTACGTTTCAGAAATAATTTCTCGATAAGTTTACTAATGCAAGACAAAAGAGAGAATGCGCGATAATTAGACCCCTGAGATTTGTAACTTTTTTAAACACAGGAATTACATTTGCCTTCTTAAGCAAACTAGGAAAGGTACCGCATCTGAAACTTAGGTTAATTATTCTGCTTAGTGTTTCCGCAATGCAAGGGGCAACAAGTTTTAAGTGATAGGCAGGGACATTATCGAGACCTGGACAAGGGTTCTTTATATTTGATACAGCAGAACAGACTTCATTATCTGTGACGCGAAAAAGAAAGAATGTATTATTGCAACGGTTACATGGATAGGAAGAGGCTATCTGGCTATTACTGTGCACTCCATAGAAGTACCCACTAAATGAGTTGGCCAGACAAGACGATTGAGTGCGAGTTTCTTGTTTATAAGTTATTGTATCAATGCTTCTACTAGCCGGGGGTGCATTAAAAAAGTCGTTCAAAAGTTACCGTTGTTTCCTAGAATTATTTTTAGCCTCGCAGAATTCTGTCTCATAATAAAAACGCTTTTTTTTCGAGTAGGCTCTTCAACATTGTACTGTATTTTATATAGCCATGTGCTAGATTTAGATTGAACGGCTCTTTTTAAGTCTTCCATTGAAATTTATCTTTCTTTCGCATGCTTGTTATTAACCTTTTGTTATCCACGTATTACGCGGAAATTTATACTTTTTTTGCATTTGACAGTGGTATTGCTAGCAAACGCAGCTTTTAAAAATAATCAGCAGAATTTTCCGGGTGCCCTTACAGGATCACATAGAGTACTAATTGATGACCAGTTGCTACAATTTGCTGTATTAAAAAAAAAGTTATCCCGGTCGACCCTATGATTGAAATAATTAGCGTCATACTAAGATTTTTCTGCAACAAAGGTAATAAAAATGGGAAGATTATCTGTGATAGACATGTCAATGACACGCGCACTTGGAGACAGTGTGATATTGTTTAAGGCGTGATTAAGAAGAGCCTTACTTCCAGAAGCGGGAAACCTATTAGAAGAAGTATTTAAAGAGTCAAGCCCGAATCCAACAAAACAATCGCTATTTGATATCACTGAACTATTATCAGTATCCATTAAATTAATGTTAATGTCACCAGCTATTAAAATATGCTTATTTTCAGCTCAAACTCCCGTCTAGTTCCACTGTGAAAGTGTCAGTTCACGTGCGAGTGAACGAAGCCCCGTAGCAGCGTGTGTTCCGGATAACAATATAGCTGCACAGCGGAGGCCCTCATGAGCAGATCGGGCGGCCTCATCTGCACGGTCATTTCCGTACATACCGCGAAGAAGAAGAACGCTATTGAATCATAAATGTGAGTGGCGTATATGGGTGAAAGGCTGTGCAAAAATCAAGAATAGATGAAGATGGGGAGTGATGATGATGATGATGACAAAATGTATTTATTAAAGGATGGCGCGAAGGCCTATAATGGGGAATAGGAAGAGGAGGGGGGAGGCGTATTCAGAGCCGTCCTAGGAGCTGCGCGTCCTTGGCGAAAGCCAAGAGGGAGTCCAGAATGGCCCTGTCAGAACCCATCGATCCAGTTGCCGGTCTAATCCACTCCTCGTAGGACGACACTCGCGCCGCCCTCAGGTGGTGGTCCCGCTGTTGAGCGTGTCGCTGGCACTCCCAAAACAGATGGGCTGCGGATGGCCGCGTAGCCATGTCGCAGTCAGGGCACCTGTGTGGCGTATGGAGCGCTTCTTGGCCCGCGGAGGCTGTGGGATGGCCGGGTTCCTGCGATGGAAGGGAGTTGGGAGGCGGAGATGGAGGGCGTCTTTCCCGGCGTGGCCGGTACTGTCGCCACCGTTCCAGCACATACGGTGTGCGGACGAAGCCGGAACGGAGCCTATGCAACAGCAGCTGCCCCGACCTGGGAAGACCCGCTGGAAGTGGGTCTGGGTCTGGGGGCACACTCGCACGGAGTTCCCTCTTGCGTCGGTTGGCTGCTGCTCTCAGAGCTCTGTCGGGGTCATACGGGGCTCCATTTGTCGTGTTGCCTGTGCTGGTTGTGAGGGCTTCAGAAGGATCCCGGGAGACGACGCGGTTGGAAAGAAGGGCGCGCACCGCCTCGTGGGCTCTCTCATTTCCCTCGATGCCCTGGTGACCAGGGATCCAATGAAGTGTTGCAGTGACCCCGTGGGCTTCCGCGCGCCTGAAGGCCTGCTTGACGAGGAGTACTTCCGATGATGATGTGTGGCGCGACTTGCAGGCATGCAGCGCATACTGAGAGTCGGTGTATATATCGATGTGTTTTGCTTGCGTGGTGCTTGAAACTCTATCTTATGCCCAGACTATTGCAAGGAGTTCAAGTTCCGTTGGGTCGTCAGCATCAGCAGTTGTAAAGGTAGAATGTGTCTCACAAGAACCCACTACGTGGTAGGCGACTGCTCCCTCGTTGGCGCGTGGGTCGAAAGCTGCGTCAGTGTACACTTGTTCATGGCTTGGCGGTGATTCTGCCAATGTCTGCACATGACGCGCAGCGAAAGCTGCCCGGCGGGGCGCATGTTGGGCACCCATGTTTCGGGGCGTTGGTGTAGTGTCGACGACAGCAATGTCATCCCACGGTGAGATGTCGGATGGCAGTTGTGGCAAAGTTGATATATCCTTTCCCATGTAGGCCAGTAGAGTCCTGCCTTGTCTGGTGTGCTTCAGGCGTTCCTCGTGTCCTGCCTTCGATGCTTCGATGGTTGCACGGAGGGTAGGCAACTTCGCATAGCAATGCAACCATTCATTAGACCATTCCGATAACTCGAAGGCGACTGGTTAGCTTCGATGGACATTGATTCACAGTTAGATACGTTTAAACCAGGTCAAGCCTAGGTTCGTACTTGATTTTCGATGATATGAAGATGGACGGACCGCCATGCCGATCCGAACTGCGGTGACAGTATTAAGAATAGAACGATCAAAAACCATATGAATTAGAACCAGAAGAGTCAAGCCAAGTTCAGGAAATGCACAAAAATGAAAAGGAATGACCCAGTGAATCAATAAACGCAGTAATGATATCCTGTTTTTTTGCATAAACTTCGCGCTTTGATTCGTAGCAATGAGCAGTTAGAACCAGCGAGTAATGATATTATTTCTGCTGTTGAGAGCAATGCCATCGAAGAATTATGTCAAGAACAGATTATAAAAATGACAAATGTTTAGATTGACATCTACGTGAACATGCGCAGATCTGACTCGACATTTATCCTGAAGACCCTGCTGCCATCAGTCTTGCGCGCCTCGATATCGCAATTTTTGGTCCAAAGGTAACGCCATTTACTCTCTTTTTTGAGGGCAAGAGCTTTGTTGAATAGTCGTTTGTTGCCTATGGTCAGGTGTTCGTTGACATATGTCGCGCTATCCTTACTTCCTGCCAGACTTATCAGAGACGTACGCAAACGTGCTTTCCGAGCTTTCCGAAAGAACTAGTTTTTCTTGTCACGCGAGTAAAAACAGGCGATGATTCTCTTTTCTGGTGCCTTGCTGGCGACACGGTGAACCGCGTCAATGTCTGTCAATGAAATGGGGCATTCAACAACATCTGCAATCGTTTTCAAAATGACAGTGCAGTCTTCGCCCTCTGTACAGGGGGTCCCTTTGAGTGCAATGTTATTAAGCAGGCTATATTGTTCCATTGCTGCAATCCTCCTGGTGAGCATTTTATTTTCCGCCCTGAAATCTTTGTTTGAATTTAGCAATTCATCGGTAGTTGTCCGCACTTTATTCTGCTGGTCACTCATGTGACGCACACTGTCAGGCAGAGACGTTAGGTTAGCAAGACCCTCGTCATCAAACTGTTTTGCAATTTTAGAAGCAAGTTCAACAAGGTTAACAAGTTTATTATTAAACAGTGGTTGAAGTCGCGCAATTCTTTTAGCCAGTTCAGCATTTCAATGCATGTTATATAGCACAGGCAATAACCAAAGAAACACTAGTGGGCAGCAGCCGCAGGTAGAAGCACAAAATGGGAAGAAATAGCGTAAAAAACCAACCTGCAATGGAAGACAAATTTTCAAAAGATGTCCTAATTCCTGCAACTGCTGCTCATAAGTGGACTGAGCGCCTCACTGGTTCATTTTTATGCCTCTTTCAAGCCAGGCAGCGACGCGCAGTGGTGGTCAGGGGTAGGCGCCATGAGGCAGCACATGCAGGAAGGAGAGCCGCAGTCGAAAGTCCCATAGATACTTTTTGTCACCCTGAGGGCAGGTAACGCAGGCGTAGTGGCTCCTAGGGGGAAGCGAAGTTAGGCGGCATGTGCAAACAGCAGCGCAGCAAGACGCGGAAGCAGGCTGCGCAATGCGGTGACAGCAGGAACCACGTAGTCGTCAGCACTGTAGTGAAATGCAGATATTCAAAAGATGTCGTAATTCCTGAAACTGCTGCTCAGAAGTTGATTGTCGTTGCCTGTACACTGAACTACGCTTTGAAGTTCGGGCGGGTATGTCCTGGAGGTAACTTCAGTCGAGAACCTGGCACAGTCGCACATGATGTGTCATTGGTCCGGTGGACCCACTGCACATGCACCGAACACACCTCTCGGGTACAATTCTGGCTGAAGCATGTGAAGCACTACCGGGGCGAGGAGTGACCTGTATCTGGCGATGAGTGTCTGTATCTGACTTAAGATTACGGCCTCTTCCCGACTGAGTGCCGGATGGGGAGGCGGCATTATCCTTCGAGATAAGCGCTAACACTTGGAAACTTCGCCATAACTGTTCACTAGGTCCTTCGTTTCGAACCACCACACAGAAAGGTGACTCTCGAGGGCGCGGACAGTAAGCGCTTGCACCGCCGAAAGGGCCCTCTCGTTGTGGTTTGGTGAGGATGCACACTCGCCGGCGTGCGCCGGGAGCCACTTGATACGAATGGTGCTGCCGCAGTCATGGAGCTGCAGCTTGTCGATGAGGGCGGCCGCCTGCGCGCATACTCGACCCTTGGCATAGATGCGCACGGCGTTCCTCGAGTCGCTGAGCACGATGCGACACTCGGCCTCGGAGATCGCCAGAGTGATGGTAGCCTCCTCGGCTTCTATGGCGTCCGTGCACCGCACTCTCACTGTCGTTGTCTTGATGCCGGTAGTCACCGCAACGATCACTGCCACGAAGCCTGCCCCTTGTATTCCGCTGCGTCCACGTACGGGCATGCGAGCCTTGGGCGTGTTGTTCGGTGAGGGCCTTGGCCCACGCCTGCCATCATTCTTGGTAGTACTTGGGTTGCATGTTCTGTGGGATGGGGTCCACGTTGATGTGGGCCCTCACCTCCACGTTTATCTTCCACTGTTGCCGGCTGTGAGCTTGGGGGTTGAAACCCAGGGACGTCAGTATACTGCGGCCCCTCTTGGTGGTAGAGAGGCGATGCATTTTCGACGCAGGCGGCACCTAGGCTATTTCTTCTAAGGGGTTATGGACGCTGAGCTGCAGGAGCCGAGCCATACTCGCGGTCTCCATTAAGCCGAGCGCCATCTTGTGCGCCCTTGTCATCAGCGTGTGGATTTTAGTCCTGTCTGTGACACTCGAGATAAAAGAATGCTAGGAGGGAACATTGCCTGCAACATGCATCGCATCACATTGAAATTACGCAATTTTCATAAACGCCGCAATATTTGTTCTCTTTGAAACGAAATATTGGGCACATGGCCTACGAACTTGTGCTCTTTAAGTCAAATCACAACATATATATTAATAAAAACAACACAATGTTGTATGAAATATGGAGTACTTCCAGGAAACCTCTCCTGGTAGAGTAAGGTTTCGTCCATTACCAGCCTGCTCTACTATCATCACCAGTTTAAAACGAAATTTCGCGCGGGGATGTTAAACAACTGGGCCCGTTAAACGCATACAATGTGACGACTTTTAAGGCAAAACCTTTGTGTGCCTCGCGGTAGTGAAAGTCATGTGAGCTCAACAAGAATACACGCGCTCATGCCAGTTTGTCGGCGTCTTATTCCATAGCTCACTCCGTTGTCGCTCATAATGTTTAAAAATGGCAAAATAATTTAACCGACGACATTCCTTAGGAGACGAACCCTCGACCTTTGTTGTTAAAGAAAATTTTATTAAGGCAGAGTTATTTATATAAGGTTAATTGGGGCACTTGAACAACGACCATTCGCGGGAATCGTACCCGCAACATGTGGTGTTAATCACTGCTAAGATAATGAATGCATACTTAATTAAGTTAGCCTCCGTTAGGGCATCAGTACCCTAGACGTTTGGTGGGAGAAAACAATTCAAACGAAGTAACAACGTCTTCGAATGAGAATTTGAAGTTATTTAATGATTGTCTCTTCAGCGCGAAGGCTTTCTTCTTGACCTTCGCGTATGCTAAAGCGAGTGCCAATTTTTTATCCCTTTAGTCCTTTACACCTATTAGCGCATTTGAAAAGTTGTAAAAATAAACGGACTCAGGAACCATGCTATATATGAACGAAAAGAAGGGAAACCGATGGGTTTGATTATTAGTTCTCTTTGTAGTGAGCGGTGAAAAGTGTATTTGTTCTAGAAATTCTAGCGACAACAATGTCAACTTCTCTCAAGCTGTTAGCAGCAAATAGAAGGGTTCTTTGCTCTCAACATTCTAGCGAAACTATTACTCATCTTGCGCATTTGTCGCCAGTGCATTCTTCAGTCGTATTGGCTTAGTCGTCATTGTGTAACGTGAAGACGGGGTCCTCAACATTGCAACTATTGCACGTGTGAACCTACTTGAATTTCTAAACTCAAGTGGCCAAGATTTTTTCTTGTATTATGGTAGCGCGCGACGCGATATTTATTTGTCTGTGTTAGATAACACATGGTTCCTCAATACTTGTAGGTTGTGTAGTTTGAGTTTCGGACTGCAACTTCACTGCTTTGAGTCTGCATCATACAGCTTTCTTTCGTTACCTTTGGCATTGCTGTAGCCCAATAACGCACTGTGGTAGTTGAGATATCCGACTACAGACATGGGCCCTGCTTTTTTTATTCATTGACCTTTCTATAGCGAACTTGATCATAGCCTGCTCTATCCCACCGCATGCATATCTATTGGCCCACTTCGTATGGTAGCTGGCTCGTCAGTCTGCTCTGCCTCAAAGAAATTAGTACAGGCTTCCCATTTTGCAGTTGTTCCAAAAGGTAGGGAACCTCGTGAGCGAGGTACCCGCCATCGAACGCGTTCCGAGGAACAGTGTTCAAGACGTAAGCACTGCAATTCATTCTGATGTACGGACGCAGCGCGTTAATTACGCTGGCGCCGTGGTCTGTCACGAACACCACATTACTCAACATGCTTTCATCAATCCCCAAATACACGCTTCTTGGTAGAAACATTTTACGGATGTTTTCCTGCGTTTTTTCACTATGGGTGGTAGTCATTAGCGACGAACACAAGGCTCTTCAGTTTCCATTTTTCCGTAACGTTGTGAAATATTGATATGACATAGGTTACAATATTATAGTCGTCGGCCCACGTGTCAAAGTTCATTGATTCAGTGACCTTCATTGAACGCTGACTGGTTCTCATACAACACCGCTTCACGGAGTTAGCTTGAAACTTTGGACGCCCTGGACGGTACGGTCGTAGGATGCGGAATAACGGCTCTTGCCGATATGCTCCCGTACGTGGAATCAATAGCAATCAGTTCGTCGGCAAGCTTTAGGTACCGGTCGTCGCGAACAACGTCAAATGGTTACTTGTCTTGTGCGCACCACTGGCTGTGCCCAATAGGCTGTGTGCCCAATATATTCGTTTTAACAAGAAGAAATGTTGCAGCGTTTCTGTTATTTACGTAAGTTCGATGTGATGCAATCCATACTGCAGGTAATATTCCCTCCTAACATTCTTTTATCTCGGGTGTCACTGACAAGACGAAACTCTACACGCTGATCAGACGGGCTTACAAGACTACGCTGGGCTTCACGGAGACCACGAGTACGGCCCGGCTCCTGCGCCTCGGCATCCATAAACCCTAGAAGAAATAGCTGGGGCGCAGTTCACCGCGCAAATGAAGCGCCTCTCTACCACCAAAATGAGTCGCAGTATCTTGATGTCCCTGGGTTACAACCCCCCATCTCCCAGCCGGCAACCATGCGAGATTAACGAGGAGGCGCGGGCCTACATCGACGTGGACCCCATCCTGCAGAACATTCACCCCGAGTAGAACGAAGAACGCTGGCAGGCACCGGCGAAGCTGCTCAACGAACAACATGCCAAAGACCCGCACGGCCGGTACGTGGACGCAGCGGAATTACAAGCGGGAAGGCTTCGCGGCAGTGATCGTTGCGGCGGCTACCGGCACCGAGACAACGGCAGCGAGCGTGTAGTGCACTCTCGCCACAGATGCCGAGGATGTGTCCATCGCGCTGGCGATCTCCGAGGCCGAGTGTCGCACCGTGCTCAGCGACTCGAGGAACGCCGTGCGCAATTTTGCCAAGGACCGAGTACGCGCGCCGGCGGCTGCCATCATCGGTAAGCTCCAGCTCCATGACCGCGGCAGCACCATCCGTATCAAGTGGCTCTCGGTGCACGCCGGCGAGTGTGCATGTTCCCTGAACCACAATGAGAGAGGACCCATTAGGCGGCGCGAGCGCTTACCCTCCGCGCCCCCAAGAGTGACCTTTCCATGTGTTGGTTCAAATTCAAGGACTGAGCGACCAGTTATGGCGAAGTTACATAGTGTTAACGCTTATCTCGACAGACAATGCCGCCTCCCCACACAGCACTCAGACGGGAAGTGGCTGTCATCCTAAGGCAGATACAGATCTGGCCACTCCTAGCACTGGTAGTTCTACACGTGCATAACCCAGAAGTCTAACCGTGTAGCGTATGTGATGTTATTGTAGTGGACCAATGGCACATCATGTGGGACTGTGCCAGGTTCCCAACCGAAGCTACCTCCAGTACATACTCGCTTGATCTTTAAAGTGCAGTGCAGTCTACAGACAAGGGCATTCAACTATGGGCCACCCAGCAGGTCGGGGTGCGCTCGAAAAACCACAAGCCTCATGACCCTCCACAATCTGGCCGAACTGGGGTAGTGCAGAGTAGGGAATAACCCCGGTCGACGCTTGGCGAACGTGACAGCGCGTTAAACCGTCTTTTGCAAGCATTTTAATCAATTTATTCGTATCGCTATTCATAACTAGCTACTGGTGTGACTCAAGTAGAATTATTTTTCAATAATGTCAAAGCTGAAATGTCAGCATGCAAAAACATTCCGCAGAGACACCTGAGACTGCTACTTGTAGCAATGCGGAAGAATTAGAGTACCTTTGGTTAAATGTCATCTTTCCGCGCGTGTATTGTCCTCGCATGCTCTTACCTGCGTCCTAAATTCGCCATGCTAAGGTCAAGCACAACGCGTGAAGGGTGTCAACGCGCTCTTTAGCACGCTACTTCATAACTCGAAAGACCGCCCAGCGGGCTTCAAAAACTATAATGTTTTATTTAATTTTTTTTGTTTTTTATGCCCTCATGACGTCCCACGGACTCCTCCCTATTGGCTGTGCCGTCATGTGCCCAATGACGCATGCACTAGACCTCATCTTTCGTTGTGACGTGTGCAATGACGCGCGCACTAGGCACACGTTTAGTCATGCGAAACCGTAGAGCCGCCATGGCGTGTCGGAAGCTTGCTCGTCTCTTACCCAGGAGGCCTGCGCTAGATTCCCACCAAGCCCAAAAATTAGGACATTTCAGCTTCAACTCCATCGATATATTTGTTTACAGGAACCAACCAGAGAAATTTGACGTCAATCCGCGTAATTTTGACGTGTTTTTACACTCGGCGCTGTAAGCTATTTTCGGTACCATCGCCCGTTGGCGAAACAAACAACGGCGCATTTTCGCCAAATGGGCGATATAATGCTTTCTCATTAACAAATATAAAGAGACTGCAGTTTCAGTTGCCACTCCGTCTTATGTAGACATGACTTAAATAATGCAGAAAGATTTCCGAACTTTACCGCCTGTGTGTCGGTGTTTCGTGGAACGGGCGTCCTGGTAAGAAAATGGCCGAGCTGTACAGACTTCTACAGAACTTTATGACGAATATTTCTCGGAACCGTTCTGCACATAAATAAAGTAAATGTCAGAGCAGGAGCCGTCTCAGTAATTCTACACTTCAACTCTTTGTGGCCACAAATGGGCCGAAATAATTTCATCTGCATGGTAATGACGGTGTGAGAAACAAGAGATGCTCATAAGAGAGTTCAGAGAACCTTTAATGATTCGACTTGTGTGACGTCAACACACTGATTTTCTGCACGCTGCAAGCTTTATTATTCTCATTCCTTCGTTTAGAACCGCAGGAACACTTCCTGCGTACATCGGGCACACATTCTTGTGCAAAAAGTACATGAATACAGGAGTAGACGCTCGCACACTCCGTGCTTCAATCGTCCATACCCCATTAAGAATGTCCTTACTGCAAAGGGGCAACAATAAATTGTAAGCGGTACCTAGATAACCACAGAGTGAAATAAAAGCTAAAGATCTTCGGATCTGTCAATCGCAAGGATTTCGTGATAAGCATAATAAAATTGACACTTGCTGCAGATATGAGAGGTATGCCGGACGATCACTCTAACCAAACCAACCACTGTGAAGAAATAGTAAAGCATCAGATATATCATGTCTTATTTTATTGATGGATGAAGTGGCACAAAATACAGGAAGAAGGTCGAACGTTAAGTTTGGCAAACTCATATCGCTTCGACAATTCTTCAGCTGTCATTGTCGTCACCGTAATATGTTCTTCTCCCCAGAAGAGGTACTCGTTAATATGAAATGTTCGATGATCCTCAATAAAAATTGCGGAGGTAATGCAACTTACGCAATTGGAAAGCTTTGCTCCTTTAAATGCGTTAGCAAGCTTAAGGTATTTCACGCACTTTTCGGGAGCTATCACTCTTTCCGACTAAATATGTTTGCATCAAAATTTTTCCTCCTAGGTAACTGGCTAGTAAATGGTTGAATAGGTAGAGCATCGGGTTGCTGTGCTGAGAGTTGGGTTCGATACCAACCATCAGCCCAACTTGCGTGAATGAGTGTCTGTCCATTTGTACACATGGGCGACACTACCACGAATCGCTTTCACGCTGGCCTGGGTGACTCAAGATTTGAGACACCGAAGGTTCCGTTGTTTAATGAAACCTATATTCGCAACATCGGCCATTGGGTATGCGCCCGTAAATGACTGCCGCTCTTCAATGAATGTCCTTGACGCCAACTAGGGACTCTGGCGAAGAGCCTCCGAGAAGGTGCCACTGTGCCGTTACACAAATATCCCCTAAATTTATGTGATGCTGAGCGTATTCAAAGCTACTCAACAAGGGTTCCTCATGAACACAAACCCGGTGCTTTAGTAGGCTGCGCCAGAAATGTGGTCTGTATGGGCATTTTTTCAATGAACGTCCCTCACGCAAACGCTTTAGTCAGCTGCACCACGAATGCACTAGTATGTGGCGCTCTCCAATGCCAATCTGGCCAACTCCGGTTCCTGATTATGTGCCACTAGTTGCGCGGCAAGTGAGGCAAGAATATTTATCGTTCGCAGGCGTAGGCGGGCCAGGCTGCTCGTCTCGAAGACCACGTGTGAACTTATAGGCTGTGCCGCGATAGATGGCGCAGCGTCTCCAGAAAAGCCTGAGACCAGCGCTGCAGCCACTTGACGAGTTCCTTAACACTTGCCCCAATCGGTGTGCCGTGCATTTCGCAGACCGCGCGCAGGCTTCGCGGCGGCAACACTAGATGGCGCAGAGTTTCCTTAAGGATGCGCGCATGAGGAGTCCGAATGCAGTAGACAAATCACGCATACTTTGTTTCGAGGGCAATAATACGTTCCGCTGCGTATTGGCATAGAGTTCTCGGCTAGAAATTACAACAAATATCAACTCTAACTTTTTTTTCACATTTACTAATCAACCTATTATCACTATTATGGCAAATTAATCGCAAATATGGCAAGAAATAATGAAAACAAAATGTTGAAGAAATAATTCATCAGCCTAACATTTTCACGTACACGGGACATATGTGTCGCCAAATTTACAACACATCTGGATAAATATGCTTTACCCCTACAAGACTACTGAGGAGAATTTACAGAACTAGTGAGCTTCCCTTATCGAAATAATTTGTTTCGGAAGACATGTCTGCAACAACGCGCTGACAAAATTTTGGTGGAGTCGCTTTCGACGAATTGGGCATTGATTATGTAGTTTTTCTCATCAGTTATTTAGGATAGTGCATGGGATATACAATGCAGGGATCAATGGTTTCTAGCAAACCAAGATTCTACAATTTAAACGAGATAAAGGCATTCGTACTTATGTGCCCCGTGTACCTTGATAGAGTCCTGAATCCCAAATGGCGGCGTTCGTTTGGGGGTGTTAGTATTATGCTCCAGTATCTGCTTAAAATGGATAAATTTTTATTCTAATAATAAGCAAACGACATTTAATAAGGTGGCACAGCGCTGGTACCTTCAAGCGCACTTGCCCACGCAAAAATGTCGCGATCTGCCTAGGAGTCGCGCGAGTTATCCCATACAAAACGTACAGGAGGAGGAGGAGGAGGAGAAACATTTATTAAAAAGAAAGGACAAGCAGGTGTATTTCTGCTTGTGCGGGAGGCGCCCTTAGTCCAGGGCTCCTGCGGCTGTTGCTGTCTCCCGGGCCCGCCGCACCAGTTGCTGCTGGTTACGAGGGTCCGAACTAGTCAGCACGGTCTCCCACTGCTCGGGTGTGGGGTTGGGTATTTGCGGGGCCGCCTTCACGTTGGGGCACGCCCATGTGGTGTGATATAGGGAGGCGTAATCATTACAAAGGGGACATTTGTATGAATATAGTATGGGGTGTATTGCGTGTAGTCTGCTTAGATGGGGGTATGTGTTGGTTTGTAGTTGTCGCCATGTTACGGCGTCTTCACGTGAGAGGGTCTTGTGTGGAGGCGGGTATTGTCGTCTGTTCAATCTGTGGTGTTGTAGTATGGCGTTGTATTGTAAAGGTACGGGCTCCATGGAGGCGGCCGTATCCCTCTCTTGTGGCGCCCGGGAGGCATGAGCTCGGGCTACAGGGTGCGCACGCTGATTTCCAGGGAGGGACTCGTGTCCTGGAGTCCACACTATTTCAACGTCCGGCAATTGGGAGGCTTGTTTGAGGAGTCGGTGGGCGATTGAAGATATTCTGCCTCTCGCGTAGCTACGGCAAGCTGCCTGGGAGTCAGTTATGATTGTGACGTACTCGTTGGTCGGACTAGAGGTGATGGCCAAGGCGATGGCTGTCTCCTCCGCTACGAGGGCGCTGGCAGTGCGGACCGTCATCGAGACCACCTCTTGTAGGTTACAGTCGACAACGCTGGCCGTCATGGCTGCCTTTTGGGGGTACTGCGCGGCATCTGTGTATAGTGTGGTGGAGAGACTGCCATATTTTGTCTGTAGAGTTTTTGCGCGAGCTTGGCGACGATCGGCATACATCGTTTTTACTCACAGCTGTCTCAACATGATACATAGCAAAAAATGCATCAGAACGGAATGCGAAATAGGACTGTGCACTGCATGTGAAACAACTCTACCAGCCTAACCACAAGCAAAGAAAATACATAATTGAGAGCGTTTTTGCCAAATTTGCTTAGGAACGACGCACCCACGTCCTGCCTGAACCATTGCCGACATGGACGGTAAAAAATTGTATGGCGGCATGATCGAGCTCTGCGACAACGAAAACGCACTCAAAGGCGCTATAACAAAGAATTTGCGCCTACGCACAACAGATTGAGCTACTACAATTGACAGAACGTTCGGAAGAATTCATATACAGAAGGTTTCCTTGAAGTAGAAATTACAGAAAGAAATGACACAATGGCCAGCCGATTAGGTAGATATTCGAAGCACAGAACCTTTCACCAGTTGAAGATAATTCTGCGCCACGAACACGAAGAGAGAGAGAGAGAAGCAGAATACAGAGAAATGCACGGAGGTTAACCACAGGTAGTTCCGGTTGGCTACCATGCACGGGAGGGCAGAGTTAAAGGGAAGCTGAAACACTTTTCGAAAAAAATGAGTTCTCTGCGGCATTCTACAGTTGTGAGTCCCCTGAACACGAATATCTGGTTCAAAAAGGGCGGAAACAAACGCAAGCGGCTGTTTTTTCAAGAAAACGCGCACGAGCGCCTCAGGACGTCGCGCGAACGCCGCTGTTGCCCGTAATTGGTCGGGGCCGCTGTGACGTCGTTGGCGGTAGTCGCCGGTTGGCGCCCCCGCATGTCTCCGTTTCAGAGCGTAGCACCATTCCTTTCTATCTGGTAGCACGCGGTTCTGCTGTTCTGGCTTCATAGCTGAGTTGTAAGATGGAACGTTCTCGCTGTCTCCGACAGCTTGTATTTTCCCCGTACATGTTTGAACCCACAGCCAATACGGAAAACGATGGTGGCAACGGCGACAAGGACGATGTTGGGTGTGCCAACAGCGAGAGCGATGTGTGGACCTTCCCGCGCGCTGGAAATCTTAGCTGGTACGTATGTTTTTTTTTCTCATGTAGCTGCACGTTGCAATGACGGAAGAAAAAATGCGCTAAAGTGTCACTGTGAACATGCTGCTGGAAGAAAGCCGAAGCACTAACTTCTCATTAGATTCTAGACACGGGTGCAATTCCGCGATGTCAAGCACCTTGCCGCTGCTTGTCTAAAGTCCCGTGGTTTTTTCAGCGTTGATACACAATCGCGAACATAAGTGCCGCGTTTCAAAGCGCGCACATGCAGTGCTGTGAGGTACAGTCATGTGAGGTGCAGTATCATACACATTCAGATATGACCATAGGTATTATATGTGCAATATTCATACTATGGTTCGACGACTTTGCGAGTGTGGCTCGATCAAGAATCGGTATGCGTGCTCCATGCTAGTGCTGATATAAAGATATTAGGCAGTTTTAGCACCGCCGTGTGGTAAACACGATAACAGAACCGTACGTCGAATGTCTCTAGGCAAGCCTACACTCCATTTGATACCTCAGGTGCAACGCTGTGGAAGCTACGCTCGAAGTCCGGTCACCAAAATTTATTTCTGCGCGCGTACTTCAAGAAAACGGCTATATCCCCATTGGGTGGGCGATAACAAACGGAATAGATAACTTTCCCCACAGACAGTGATATGACCTCGTAGTGTGGTGTGATCATACTGTATGAGTCAAGCATTTCACCATTTTCGTTCATATCCAGTAGAACTGCCACTCCCCCACCACGGCCAACAGATCTATTCAGGTAATACGTTTTATAATTAGTCATTCTGAAAACATTATCTTCACTGGTGCTCCACGTTTCACTTAACATTATCGCAGTGAACTTGAATTCACTGAAAAATTCTTCTAGAGATTGTGTTTTACTCTTCAGTAATCGTGCGTTGATGTGTACAGCTTTTAGCGATGCGGACGAAAAACAGGAAATACTATGTTTTAAGTCAGCAGGAAGATGATATTGGTTTTGCATCTTTATTTCTCTTTACTTTATTTTATTTTATCAATTCGGCAAGCACCGTACTCATTTCAACTGTTCTAGGTCGTCTTCTCCTTTGATATGGATGGAATCCATCCCTGCACTTTTGCGGACAAGAACTTTTCCATTTGCATGCCATACATAAAGATAACCATTGCCGTATGCCCAGTCCTTCACCCGACGAAGCAGTTCTCTGTTGTACCGAGTAAGGTTTTCCTGGATGACGATAGGCCGATCGTTCTCTTTTACTTTGTTCTTGGCTGAAAGCCAAGTGTCTCTTGTCGCTTGTCGGGTAAAACGAGGGATTATACCTGGCTTCTTATCTTTCCGGGCAGGCAATCTGTGTATCGTCTGAATATCTGTTGCTGTTAGAGGCGGTACTTCAAGCTTGGGGGCAAGACTGTTTAATACAGAAAGCAGATTTTCATTTGGTTGAAACGGGATACCGTGTATTTCTAGGTTAAGTTTTCTACTGCGGTGTCCGAGGTCATTAACATCTTGCTGCAGTTGTGCTTGCACTACCTGCGTCATATCGTCTTTCTCTTCCAATTCAGCTACTCTTTTTTTTCAGAGCCTTGATTTCATTCTCTTGACGAGAAACCTGTCTTTCGAAGTCATCAAATTTCTTGGACATATGTTGGACAGATTGTTCAATTTGATCCACTTTTTTTTGTTAGTTCTGGCAAACTTTCCAGTTTTCCTAGGATAGCGGCAACAATCTTCCGAATATCAGATTCAGAATCAGAGCCATTATCCTCTTTGCCTGTTACAGGAGCCTTTCCTGCTCGGCATTTACAACAGCGCCACGTCTTCTTCGAATCAGGGGGCTTAGCTTGAAACGATTTCTCTTTTACCCCAGCACACTGGGCAAAATGGTATACACAGTTACATTCCGTACAGATCACACGCGGGACACTTTCTTGAATAGTTGACGCACAAGAAGAACATGTGCTGGACATTTTTTTTCTTTTCACAAGGTCTGGCCGTTCAACGCAACACAAAGCATACCGTTACGATGAGTAAGTTTCAACTAAGGTGGCAGCAGCGGCAGGAATAAACTGCATACAAGTTTTGCGTAATATTGCACTAACCTGCGAAGACAGCAGTAGCTTTTTAGCGATGCAGTCGTGTCGCTGCCGCTGCTGCCAAGTGACCGCTGCTCCGATGTTCGCTCTTTTATCTAGTAGATGGTCCGGTGTACGTCTGCGCAGATTTTGCCAATACAGCGCGAAGTGTCCGATGGCGCAGTTGGATGACGGTGGCCTCAGGTTGGGCGCAAGTTCACATCAGCGGGGACCTTTCGCAGTAGTACGCAGATTCACTTCAGCAGGGGTGGTGTTCCTTGGACCCAGTCACAGGTGCATCCAGGGATCTGCGAAGACAGCAGTAGCTTTTTAGCAATGCAGTCGTGTCGCTGCCGCTGCTGCGAAGTGACCGCTGCTCCGATGTTCGCTCTTTTATCTAGTAGATGGTCCGGTGTACGTCTGCGCAGATTTTGCCAATACAGCGCCAAGTGTCCCATGACGCAGTTGGATGACGGTGGCCTCAGGTTGGGCGCAAGTTCACATCAGCGGGGACCTTTCGCAGTAGTACGCAGATTCACTTCAGCAGGGGTGGTGTTCCTTGGACCCAGTCACAGGTGCATCCAGGGATCTGCGAAGACGGCAGTAGCTTTTTAGCAATGCAGTCGTGTCGCTGCCGCTGCTGCGAAGTGACCGCTGCTCCGATGTTCGCTCTTTTATCTAGTAGATGGTCCGGTGTACGTCTGCGCAGATTTTGCCAATACAGCGCCAAGTGTCCGATGACGCAGTTGGATGACGGTGGCCTCAGGTTGGGCGCAAGTTCACATCAGCGGGGACCTTTCGCAGTAGTACGCAGATTCACTTCAACAGGGGTGGTGTTCCTTGGACCCAGTCACAGGTGCATCCAGGGATCTGCGAAGACAGCAGTAGCTTTTTAGCGATGCGGTCATGTCGCTGCCGCTGCTGCCAAGCTCACAATATAGCTCACAATAACGGCATGAGGAGTTGTACGTCGAAGTTACAATGACGGCGAGTAATGACCGCGACGGCATCACGATGACGGTATCACAACAAATGCATGGCGAAGGCTATATAACGACGATGACGTGATAACGGCGTGAGGACTATAGAACGACGAGTGCATGTTGAAATTGCTCAACGATGGCCATCTTGCAACCTGTATGACGACGTTGGCGTGAGGGCATCAGCATTGCGAGTGTCGCATGGTGAACTTGGCGGGACGACAGCGGTGGCATCTCGACGACGATGCGGCAACGGATTCATTATAGCGGCAGCCTGACCAGGGTGGCCAAATCGCGATCCAATAACAACAGTATGATTACGATGACCGATGAATAAAGACTGATGTCGATAGGATGACGAAGGCGGTGTGATGAAGCCGGTATGAAGATAATGTGATACTTTTACTGTAGTGATGAAAATGATAAAACGACAGCCTGATGGCCCATCATGATAAAGACTATGTGCCGGCGATAGGGTGAGCATCACGGCATCACAACCACGGCCGCATACCTAGTGACCCTATCTATTAGACATCTTGGGCACGTGCTGCAGGGTACAAGACGTAGGGACGATGGCATGGCGAGAGTAAGACCACGAAGCTGGAATAACGACGATGGAGTGATCGCCACGGCATCATGACTAGGAGCGCACGTACCTCTTGACCCAAGCAGACAACTTGGACCGTTGGGTTTGCGTGGATGCTTATATAGGCAGATGGATAATAGATAGACAGGCTCAAAAGAGCTGAAATAGGCAAAGAATGCTGTTCACATTACAAAAATTTCCAGTTTTTTCCGGAAGGCGAAGCATCACTTCCGATAGCAAATAAGTGGACAGCTATACGAAGTAAGGATATTAGTATTATAACCCGTATAGACTTGTAAACATAGCCATACTAATTAAATTAACAAGGATGGACGCGCACTTAAGCAAACATGAATCCACCTTACTCGACGACCTCGGAAACTTTTGAAAGCACTGCAGGGAGAATGCGCGACAGCAGCATAGAGCGCATTGACCTTTGGCAAAGATACTTTGTAATTGTATCATGAAGCGGTACAAGATACTCGGCCAACTAGTATTTGAGATACAAGGTACTACCGCAATTATTGTATCTGGTACGATATCTTCTTGTATCTTAACGTAACTCGGCACATTCGGAAATTTTTCATTATGTATCTATGTAATGCGCAGGCTAACGCGTATGCACAAGCGTATTTTCTTGGATTGTCCTTACCTTCGACCAAAGTATTTAATTCCAATGAAATGTCTGTTAGTATCTATAAATTTCTGTGTTCCTTGCTCAATGGTATTATTTTCATTCCGGAACAATTTATCGGAACAATATTCCGGAACAATTTTAGCTTTTCAGCACGAAACATTTTTACACGCTGCGCTGTCAGAGTTTTTAGCTTGGCGTTGTTGTAACTGATGGCTAGTCGCTGCTCTCCTTGCTGACCAGCTAGTGGGTGGCCATAAAATTAAAAGAACATTAATAAGAAACATCTGCACGATAGTGCAAATACCACTGTAGAGTTTTACCTTGTCCGTAACTGTATTACCGGTTACACATGTGACCTAGTCAAAAAATTACTTTCGTTGCTTGTGAGCAGAAATAACTCACCCAAAATAGCCTCCTAATGCATAAGGCTACCGCAAGACTGCTGGCTTCAGTTCACAACAGTCAAACATGCTTCCACGAGCTCCTTCATATGGCTGATGCGTGAAAGGCACTAAACACAAGGCAACCCCATCCTTACGTTCTTCAGACTTCGTAACAAAGTACCATACCAGAGAATCATCCTAACAGCACGACAGCGGCATAAAAATTTGCAAAGGACACCGCACGCATTCGCGTTCGTAGTAAGGTACGGTGGCTACGAGTAAGTGCTATGGTACAGGCGCAACTACAACAATAAATCAAGAAAACAAAAAAAGGTCTGCTGCCCTCAGACATTCGCGTTCTAATTTTCAGCGAAGTGCCGCGAATGCCATCACATGACTCTGTTCAACCGATGAGGTCGTGTGCACATCATGGGCGGCCCGGGCAGGTGGGGTCTGGCGGATATATAGAATGTCGCCGTCTTTAGGTTTATTCAGGTGGCTCAGCGGCAGACATATCAGGGGACGCATTCTGGGAGGTTCCACTTTGGCGAAACTACCGCTTTGACCTAGCCTGGGGCATGAGGCGCGTGCTGATTGGCTAGTTGAGCCAAATTAGACAAGGTGATTGGCTTGTTGAGCACTGCATCTGATTTTTCCCAATCAGGCACTTAAGGCGCGCCTGACAGCAACAGTATCGCCTAGGTAACATTGCCGCCGAAAGTGATCATCGCAGACTACTTGCCCAGCTTTAGAATGGGAGCTTAGCGAAAGTTGACACTTTTGCATGGTGATGTTGCGGTAGCAGTATCTTGTCTTAAGAAACACAATGCATTCTTTCATGTATCGGAAAAACAGATGCTGCTATACGTCTTCCCAAACGTGTCATGATACAGATAGAAGATACGCAAATAGTATATAAGACAGTATATAAGACACATGTATCTTCGATACTGCTCAGCCCTAGTGCTACGTCTCGACTCAAAGTTCACTAAGCCACGGAAGCACGGCATGCGGCGGACTCTGTCCCCTTCGCAGATGGCTTTCAAAATGCAGCGGCTCGGAGTAGAACGCTCCCCCCTACGTACCCTCCCTCACGAGGCTTGTGCCTGACGCAAGACAGCGCGCTTCTTCCCCGCTCTGCTCCCTTGCGTGCGCAACATTGAGCCGAGATCGCCGGCTCACCATCGCACACTTTCACTGGCACTTACGGCATACGGCTTGCGCCGACCCCTTTATCTACTTGGACTTTATAAAGAACCCCACATTGACGGCGACAACAAAAATGCTTAACTATTCAAAACACATAAACTGGCATAGTCTGGTGACGGTGCCAGTTTTTTTTATTTTTATTTTTTTATTTGTTTACGTCAATCACTTCTGATAGTACACAGGGTGAACCAAGACAGTTGTAAACAATAGCCGAAAGAGAATATAATAATCTGCACTAGCAACTAACATGTTCGTTCCCATCTGCAGCACAACGGGTAATGCCCTGGCCTACGAGTGAGTACGCAGCTTCCAAATTCGGCATGCTTTTTTTCGGGGCACCTGAAATGAAAAGAAAAGAATAAATATGCATCTATGAACATTGCGCTGGGAGAACTTGCAGAGAGTGTGATAACGGAAATTCAAAATGTGAGATTTTTCATACAAATGATATCTACAATGGCGAACATAGTCTTCTGCGCATATTGTCTGCAGTAGCCTTAAACGAAAAGAGGCCTGAGCAAATGCGTCGTTGGGATATGTTGCGGCCTTCATGTTTACGCAACATGGTTCCCGAAATACTTAAGTGGCATGCGTATAAAATGTATTGCTTAAAAATCTACTCAGGCATTAGTTTACCAAAAAGGCTGTTCAATTTCTTAGTTTGTGAAGTTAGAGATAAACATCACTACTCTGAAGCTATCCATGCTGGTCGTAGCGTTTGGAGCCTAGCTGAGTCCCTGGCCTTGGTCGGGAGTCCATTTGTCGGCACCTATTGATGCGGTACATGCGGGCTTCCAAGAGTGGTAATAGATTGCAGCGAAACTCATTTAGCGGAGCAATGGAACTCTTTCAACTGTATGAAAGGTATGTGATGTGCTCTAGAGAATTGAATCTTGTAGAGAAGGGAGAGAAGGGAAAGTATAGAGTTCGCTGGCGCACTAACCACATCCTTCCGCGCTGCCCTGCTACCCGTATGTTATGAATGTGAAGTTTGATAGCATTTTATGGTAGTTTAAAATTTCTGTGCCTGGCCGGTAATTAGCACCCACATTAGTGTGTGTTTGTGATGAGAATAGTAAGAGTACTATTGTCTTTTGTATTGCTTGAGTAAGTCACGGCATTGTGTTAATTTGCGGCTGCGGGAACAGCTCTCCGGCCACGTGATGGCGCTGTTCGGTGTCATGAGGTCGGCACCCAAAGCACTGTGTCGTTCATTACCCTTCATCCCTTCTTGAATTTATACCCAGTCTAGCAGGACCTCTACTGTGGGGTGTTTGTGCGTATGTTTGATCAGTGTAATGCGGTTATGATCTGGGAGTTCCTTTTTTATAGGTACGCATACCCCTCAACTATGTGGACCAACTGTGATAACGTTATTCCGGATGCGTTTAGGCACATGTCTGCTGTAGTCAGCTGAATATGTGTCTGCAGGAGATGTGAACACTTCGTGTCCACGTGTTGTCCTACTTCTTGTCCCTCAATATTTGTAATTTATTAGCATAAGCAGCGTCACATACTGTGTCTCATGTGCCTGTGTGGCACAACAGTCAGTAGGTCCTTGTTGCTTGCCACACCTAACGTCCACATTAAATTTTTGAAGAAACGTAGGACTGTGAGGCTCAGGAAGTTTCCAAATGTGGTGTAGCTGGCTGGATATAAAGCAGGTGTCAAATATTATTCCACAAGCATCGCACAATATCACGAGCTTGGGTCATTCTGCACAGGAAATACCTTTCAAAAAGGTTAGCATTTTTAGGGATCTGCGCCTACTATTGGGGTGATATCGATGTTTGTATTTATGTATTCGTGTATTTTGTATCTGATTGCTTTCCCGCTTTCTTGGGTGACTGGAACATTCGGGGTGGAATGAGCAGCATATCTTGTTGCTGTGGTGAGGTAACAAGACTCGGAACCAACCATCAAGGTTTGCAATGTGGGCTTGTTGGTAATGCATAATCAACGGGTGTATGGTAGCGCGATTAAAAGACGGACAAAAGAAGACACACAGGGAGACACACAGCGCTGTGTGTGTGCCTGTGGGTCTTCTTTTACTCGCGCTACCGTACACCCCTTGAACAACCATCGAGACAACTTGGGTGACTGAGTATATGGCCATGTGTACACAGCAACTCCTTAGTGGCATCATCCGATAATACGTAAGCATTATTTCCATCCGCTCATGTTGCACTGATGGAATGGCTGATTAATTGAGTGGCCGAGTTGCACACACCGTGGCTCACTGTCTAGAGCATGATGAAATCTACCAGAAGCACTGCAATGGCAACTTCAAATGACCTTACTGACAAAAGTCATCCTTCTTAGTAGAACGCATCGAGCGAAATTAGAAATAATAATTTTCTTAATTAGATTTGTATCATCTTATTTAGCCTTGATTATTCCTCATTAGCCCTAAACCATTTATTAGTAATCACTCGAAGTGAGGACAACGGTAAATAACACCGAGGTAGTGGTTTAATAAAGGCCATCCTTGTAGTCTGCACCTTCTACATGTGGCGCCCTTTCTTGCTCCCAGGGAAGACCAAACGAGCGTCAATTTCGGGCACACGCAACCCACACCGCTCAGCTGATTGACTGCTTTGGGCTCCGATCCTCAAACCCACGCGGGGTTTCTCCCTGGGCACCACCGCGAGACAAAGACCACACTGACTGGCACGCACAGCGCACTACACTATTCGAGTTTTTTACTTTGCGATTTGTGTTTGTTAGTTTGCAAACCAAACCAAGGGCGAGCATCGCGAGGGCCTTGCTCACCCTCACGAGGTGATGTGAGATTCGCCTTCCGGAAGATTGCTAAGTGTGGGGTGACGGAGGGTGGACGCTGGCAGGTGAGAGCAATGGAAGGTGTAGTGTCAATGTGAGGTTAAATGAGGAAAACGTGATTGATTTGGTTCAACTACATAAAAGTCACTGGCATCGTACGCGTGGTGGTTTAAAGGGTAATGTCTTGAAACTCGCTGCCTGGGCGTCTCTCTAGTGCAGATGTACGTCGAACCCTATTTTTACCGGACCAAAGAGACAAATATCTGTTCATGTTAGCTGCACCTCAACGTACTGATAGCTGTAGCGACTGAAATCAGCAACGAGAGCGTGAGGAGTGCGTCACTCCGAGATTATTTTTCGTTGATCACCATCGGTCAATGGACTCCTTCACCCAAAATAAAGAACTAGAATTTACTTTTGCTTACTCTAATTAAACAGACAAGAGTTTGAAATTGAAGTTCTTGGGGCACCGATAGCGTTTGTTGACATATGAATCAAAGGAAACACCAAGGTGAAGAACAAGCATGTCGGTAATGTAGCTGGGCCTCGTCTAATGTAAAACCATAACTTGTTTATTTTATGCTTGAGCTCGCGAATCGCAACGACAGTCGAGCGATGTTATTGATAGGAAACATTCTAGTTAAGTGTTTTAACTTAACCTCCACAACGCCGTGCTGTTCTACTTATTCTCAAGAATAATCAGAACAGAATAGTTGACTACAATAACACGTATTTGCTTAGTCAATACTAATGAATTCTGGCAAATCGACTTTTCTACGTCCCCATAATCAGCTAGACACACTGGCATGAAGAACTCTGGTGGCGAATTACTGGAAACATGGCGGCACTTGGCGCATAAATTCATGTTCCATCTTGTTCCTCATTCATAGGCATGCATTTTAAAAGATATGGTCAGCATCATGCTGTCAACATACTAGGGCAAAAATTATTCGCTTCGCCTTTTCAGTGTTTTAATGTAGGCATATTCTGCTACCTGCAAATTGTAGCAATTGCTACTACAGTTCCTTTTTTTAATTTGCCCACTCTATAGATATGCAATCGCTGTGGCATAAATGGAAGCCGTGACCTCTTCCTTCTCAAAAGCAGCCTTAGTTTCTGAGCCAACATGGCTGGCATGTACTCACCAAAATGAAGATCTTGTAAGATGTTCGCATCTTAAGTGACTTTCGTATTTCTACAAATTTACCAACGCCTTCGGATGGCTAACTTTCTGAGGCGACGCTTGCACATAAAAGCTACTACCATGCAGCAAGAAAGACGAGGCTACCAAGAAGCGTACACGAGCTGCCAGTCGGCTAGACTGTTCGATACGGCAGTATATATTCTGTAAATACATTTTTATTTTCCTCTGGGTACGGGAAACCTATGTATGAGTTGGTTGGAATATTGAAGTTCTATATAGATCAATTGTCTTCTTGCACTTCTTCAAAATTTGGCACGGGGATACTGCAGTGTCACATGATGTAACGAGTGGCAGGCTATACGGGAAATATTTCATACGGACAAGGACCTGTAGCGCTCATCGGCGTTTCCACCTCTGTACACGTAGTCATTTGCTGGTGTTTCGACTACATTTCATTTCTATCATGGCTGAACAGCAGGCTTCACGTGACCCGTACATGAAATTATCGTTAGAAATCTGGTAATAATGAAAAGAATGAACGTCCTCGAGAAGAACGAAGTCATGAAGACTTTCAGCACTGCTCTCGTGAGTTGAATTGAATGTCGCCAGTACAGTGTTTGCGCGCGCACTTGGTGCCTTGACGGATGGAAAATGCAAAATGCAGGAGGCAAGACGGCGAGCATCGAGGCTTGGAAAGCCAGCCTCCAATGACGCCTTGCCGCGAACATTCTCTCCGGAGCCAATGTGCGCACTGTTGAGGAGTAGGCGCTGCACGGTCATTGGGCTTTTTCAAACAGTCTGCAGTGGGCCGTAGCTTTCAGTGGCCCCCTCGTCACGTGCTCTGCTTTCTACACACTCAACGGATAAAATTTAATGCTGTGGCACGAAGTGGCGAGGGCCTATTTGCCATGAGCTTTTTTTCATATTTTACGGCTATTAAAGGTTACTGCTTGACACTACGCGTTAGATATTTTACACCTCAGTGTTTGATGATCGCGTTCGTCGCAATTTACAGCAAATATGACAGTCAGTAGTGCCACTGCTCGCATTTCACATCTGCACCTCTGCAACAAATATATTATCATAGACGAAACTACAGATAATTTTGTGGACCAAACAGAAGTTAACAAAGTCTCCGCGCCAGCATAATGTCTGACATCTCAAAAAGTGTCACAGAGCGCTGGACCCCATGGGGTTCTTTAGTAAATAGTCGATATGTGGCATTACGTAAGTCATTCTTAGTGCACCAGTCCAACTGAATATAAGAAGGCTTGTTCATGAGGCTAGTCTTCATTTAATAGAGTGGTAGAAAGAAAGAACTATGATCTACCCAGATCTGACAAAAATGCACATGCGCCACAAAGATACAAGCGCATGCGTTTTATACATTTCACATATAGGCGAAATGAATCCAACACTGCCAAGGTCGAGCGTCATACTTATTTAGTTCTCAAAAGACATCTTGATGAACTAGAAATCAGCAAATTTCTTCTATAATAAAGCTGTCGCGCACACCCTTTTCTAAATTGTTATCGTTTGAAATCACTCTGCATTCCCCTTATTAGCGTGGTAGGAAGGTAGTTTAACGCAGCAGCGTTAAGGAGCCTGTGTCGCTGAAAATCGGGTATCGGACGTTTCGTTTTGTCAAAATATTTTCGAGCCATGCATACCGATATCTTCCATGTGACGTAAGGAATTGACTGAACTAATTGAATACCTCTAGGTAAAATGCGTCGAGAAATCGTAAAGTACGGCTTGCAAACAACCCACAACCACGCTAGCTCTCGGAGTGTAATCTGAATAAGCGGGAAAACAGAATTCTGTTACGTGAAAACTCAAACAAACGTCTTTTCCAGTATCGCTACAATGCATAGGCCGAAGACGTCATCTGCCACTTGAGCACGCCGGCGTGTAAATATGTGGGATTCCTCGCAGCGGCGCGCCCGCTTCCTTAAAAGATTTCCAGGTGACGATCGCCTCCGCCGCATCGCTGCCCATTCAAATGGCCGCGTTTATACCAGAAAGCCCCTCTTGATGCATACCGTTCGCCGCGAGCGTTTCCCGTTAAACATTACGGGTATATACGCTTCCGTGCCTGGGAAGCCTGAGAAGCCCCTAGGAATCTTTGAATGCTGTCGCTTTCCACTTTTAAAGAGTACGTTAAGCGTCCTCAGAATGTTAAGGCGTAAGCCTTTCGTGGCTCATGAGTGTCCGGGCGCAGTCCTTGGTGGACGCAGGACAGCGGTGATCACCGGCGAAGGGAGCAAGGAGAGGAGGCGCCATGCCAGTAGCACTGTGCGAGTTGGTGCGTCGGAGAGCGCGGATATGCGCGTGGGGGTGCGCGCAAATCGGCGACAAACCTTGCGTCATATGGCTGTGATTTCATCCCATGCTCGCGAACACGACGGCGTCTGTGCGCGCAACAGTTCAGACAACACCAACAGAGGCAGTCATAGATAGACTTTCGCCTATCGCAGTTTAGCTCATCTATGTGCGCATATATATATTTTTCGTTATTGATAGGTACATCGAAAAGAAAGTCTTAGATCGTGAGACTTGTGGGCCAAGAAGACCTTCCTGGGGCTGGCTGAGTGACTCCGAATGAACCCGGCCGAGCAGAAGTTCCCTGAGTTTGTGCCCTAGTCAGACCTGCTGAGTAAATTCTCGTGATATAGTGTGAGCACAGATGAGGCTGAGTAGAAGTTCGGCGAGACTGAATCCAAGAGAGCCTGGCTGACTACACATTCGGTGAGCCTGAGTCCGAGCGACTCTGGCTTTATATATTTATGGCTAGTCTATGTCGGAGTAAATAGGACTGAGTTGTAATTTCGTGAGTCTGAGTTCGAGCGAAACCGGCTAAGCATATGTTTCATGAGCTTCAATCCAGCTTAGACTGTTGGAGGACAGTTCTGGTGAGTCTGAGTCCGAGTGATGCCGGCTGAGTAGAATTTCAGTGAATCTGGGCACGAGTGAGCTCTAAGCAAATATATATATATATATATATATATATATATATATATATATATATATATATATATATATATATTGTATTTTGCGAACCTGTCGTCAAGCACCTAAAGAACACCAATGTGGCACACTTTTACAGTACCAATGGCAGTAGAAAATGACTGACTGGTATAAACAAAGCTCGCAGGTGGAGCACATGGATTATTTGGAATTGTAGAAAACGGATGTTAAGAGAAGGATGGCAGCCTTTTCAGCAAGAGGGTGACAGAGGGCCGCTAAAGATTTTAGTGTTAAGGCTGAGGGGGAGAGAGGGTGGACAATGTTTTTTTTACGTGAGGGTGAAGGAGGGTGGACACATTTTTCAACATGAGGTTGAGGGCAAGGCAAGAAAGACATTTGTGCGGTGAGGGTGAGGGGGAAAACGAGGCCATTCGCCCACATCTGTTGTCGCATAGTGATTTTCTTAGTATAGAGCAAGCAATGACATATATTTATGTTGAATTCAGTGAAGTACTTCAAAATTTGTTCAATGTATACGTTCTGAAATCCTAAATAAACGTCTGATGATTCCTCCTTCGTGCCACGTCTAAATAGTTACGTGGGTGAGTTATATTCCCACCACCAACTAAGATAACCTGTAAATGTAATGGAACAATGAGGCACGTATACTTCATATTCCGTGTATAAAAACGGCATTCGTGAACATCTATTTTAGAAGCACATATATGCTTAAGCTATTAACTTTACTGAAAACTAATTAGTAACCTGTGTAAACTGAAAGCATTGATCATGCAAGATTACAAATTTTTTCTAATTCAATCCCCAAGATTTACCAAAAGATATCGAGTGCTCATGGAGGTCTAACCATAAACTGGCAGCGAATATTTTATTGCGGTGTCATTCCTAATGTTATCTAGGTCACTGGCGAAATTTTGTCACGTTGCAGAAATCCATAATTCAGTGTGTGAAAAACATCGCTGTTTTTAATAGTTTTTGTCAAATTTTGGGAAGACTAATTTCTTTGTTTCTACTGTAGGTTATTGCTCTCTTATCAGCAGAGTTCATTTTAGTGTCAAGAAGACGCAGCTAAAAGGAGGAGATATCGAGCTGCTTCTATACTCTGTTTCTGCAAATACATGAAATCCCGCCAGAGTTCAGGCCAGACTTCAGACACACGGTAGCTTACTATGGTGTGTTGAAAACTGGCTGCATAGTGTACTTGAGGCAGCACACGACCGTTGGATGAAATCTTCCTGTCGCATTCACCATCTTTATCATGAGCTTTTTATGTCGACTGCAGTACGAAGGTCTCTCCCAGCTATCGTCAATTACCCGTGCCTTGCGCGACCTGACCTCATTGTTCGTCTACAAGCTTCCCAGCGTGATCGCAGTTATTCTTTGCCGTCTTCGACTGGGCCTCCGTTTTCTTCGCATCCCTTCTCTTGGCATAAATCCTAGGCACAGATCGGCTTGAGAACTCAATTTTTCGCGTTTAAAGTCGACTATAATACCAGTCAGAACCGTTTGCTTTCAGATATTCATAGCGGTATTTCTATTTCTCAAAGGCAGACCTAGCATTTCTTGTTTCAGCGCTGGTATGGGGTCCTTACTGTTTCCTAAAGATTCAATGTTCACCTCAGCTGCAGCGCAACGGTAGACGTTGCTGTCTGTTTCAGTGCCTCGCATTCTAAAGAAAAATGCAAAATTGATTGTTGACTAAACAACTATAACGCAGGAAAAACCTACCTATAGGCAATTATGGTACTAAGCTGGCAGCAACTGGCCGAATAAATGCTTGTTGTTAACACCGTTCTACGAGTGTTACCTGCAACACCGATGTACGTGTCCAGCAATTGACGTACTTCTATCACTACCCATTGTTACTAATGATCAGTTGAATTTTCGGCTTCCCTGTTCATTTATTCCTTTAGCTTATCTGCACCGCCTGCCCATTTTATGATCCATTGCAGGACTGCCCTATTTGGAATCTTTGAAATCCAGAGGACGGTCAATGACACCATTCTAACTTTGTGAGCATCAGTTTCATCAGTACACGCTTTTGTCAAATCTTATCGCAATGTACGTTTGTAATTAGGTTTTGTTACTCTAAATTGATTTAGGTATCTTTGATTATAATAAATGTAACGCCTCGTTTCCTTGCTCAAACGCGTACCAAAAATGCAGCCCTATTTACGATTCATATTGTGTCCAAATTACAATACCAATGGACATTTGATGTAGTAAAAAACAAAAGAACAATGATTGATACCTATTTAAAAGGAATCGGTGATAACCTGAAAGTGAAACGTGTGCTCTATGAAGCAGTGGCTGCTGCTTCGCACATTATCAGCTGAAACATAATAAACATCTATTTCATTATTTAACGTTTCCCGAAGCGATGGCACTGATAGCAACCACACAAAGCCAGTGATACTGCTCAGCGAAAGCCCCTTCTGGGGACTGCCAGGCATGATTGAGTGCGTATGCCGCCAATTAGCGTCATCAGAGCTCTAGCACTATCATGGTGCGCACCTAAAGCCATGCTCAAATGTCAGCAGGCTCTCGAAGCTAGTGGCCACCGCCACGACTACGCCGAGCTGTAACGGCTGTCGGGAATCAGAAAGAAATTTGTTCACCCTTAAGCAGCCGTGCAACTGTGGCATATCACAACGCACACGTATAGGCCTGAATACTATATAAGGTACCGAGAATGAAAGACATCGCTTACGACATGAACAAAAAGGTTCCACGCAGAATCTCTTTTGGGAGTTATCTAAATGACACGTATGGGTCCCGTAGTAATGACGTGGTGTTTCCTGGTCGAATGCTGGTGTGTATCCTACAATTACCAGTGCGACCACGAAAGAAACCTGAAACTGAGAAGCGCGTTTGGAACACTATAGTGTAAAGTGAGACCAGCACGACACGACGTAGAAGAGGCAATAAGTTGCTATGTTCACTCGTGTTCAATGGTTATGTATTTTTACGCTTTGCGCAGCGTCTTTGAGTTGGATCTGCGGTAACCTGTATTGAAGCTGATATTCTTCATTTCTCCATTTACGTTCGTCTTCAGTAGGCGGCTGCAGTCGTCTTGAAGTCATTACGGCAAATGCCACACCGTTACAGCGACACGAACTGCTGTGCTGCGGCAGGCAATGCAACGTGAACTGATGTGACTAGCGAACTACTGCAGGTGGTGTCGCCAGGTGTGCTGATGAAGTCGATCGCTATTAGTCTTTATCATTCTTTAGCACCTTATTCATCCGAATCAAATCCTTATAAACTGTGATCAACTGTGCTCCGGAGGCGGCTACGTATGGGCCCACAACGCAGGCTGTATGCTCAAAGAGATATCCTATGACGACAAAGAGTGCGGACTGCTGATAGGTTGGCGCGATGTGCTCTCGTCACTTGCTTTGCGTTGAAGACAGCAGCGCGGGCCCGTATCTTGAAAGCGGTCCGCGAAACGGGCAGACTACGGCGTGTGCTGAGAGATGTGTGCGCTTCATTCGCGTTCAACCGACAGGCAGCACGAAGGCAAAGTCGGTCGCTGCTGCGGGCTCTATCATGAAAATGATCGGTTTACATGACAAACGGTTTCCTCCTTGGGCAAAAACTACAATACATTGAGAGAAGATGATTTCAAATTACGCGCGCCAGCCGCCTCCTGCGTCCGCCCAGTTGTTCACTGCTACCTGCGAAAGATAGCGGCAGTGAAATGGGAAACGCGGACCTACAAGGCCAAGTGCGATCGGAGCAACGTGTCATCAACGCGCGAAACGAGGGAAGAAGAAGTGCAGAACTCTCGCGAAAAGACTGTGGACTGCAGTGACCATAGCATGGTAAGAACTAGAATTAGCTTAGACTTGAGGAGGGAACAGAAGAAACTGGTACATAAGAAGCCGATCAATGAGTTAGCGGTAAGATGAAAAATAGAATTCCAGATCAAGCTACGGAACACAGAACAGGTATTCGGCCTTAACTCAGGAAGAGGACCTTAGTGTTTAAGATATGAACGACAGTCTTATGGGCATCATTAAGGAGTGTGCCATAGAAGTTGGTGGTAACTCCGTTCGACAGGATGCCAGTAAGCTATCGAAGGAGACGAAAGGTCTGATCAAGAAACGCCAATGTATGAAAGCCTCTAACCTGTTGCAGGTAATCAATAAGCGTAAGACAGATGACACAAGGAAGTATATTATGGAGAGAATTGAACGTCCACTAAGGGACGGAGGAAGCCTAAAATCAGTGAAGAAGAAACTATGAATAGGCAAGAATCAGATGTATGCGTTAATAGACAAAGCCGGCAATATAATTACTAGTGTGGATGAGATATTTCATGTGGCGCGATCTATAGAGATTTATACAGTACCGGGGCACCCACGACGATAATGGAAGAGAGAATATTCTCGAGGAATTTGAAATCTCACAAGTAACGCCGGAAGGAGTAAAGACAGACTTGGGAGCTATGCAAAGGGGAAAGGCAACTGGGGAAGATTAGGTAACAGCAGATTTGTTGAAGGATAGTGGGCAAATTGTTCTAGAAAAACTTGCCACCCTGTATACGCAATGCCTCATGACTTCGAGCGTACTGGAATCTTGCAAGAACGCTAACATAATCCTAATCCATAAGAAAGGGGACGCAAAGACTTAAAAAATTATAGACCGGTCCGCTTACTGTACGTTACCGACAAAGTATTTACTAAGGTAATTGCAAATAGAATCAGGAACACCTTAGACTTCCGTCAACCAAAGAACCAGGCAGGATTCCGTAAACGCCAGTCAACAATAGACCATATTCACACTATCAATCAGGTGATAGAGAAATGTGGGGGATATAACCAACTCGTATATACAGTTTTCATTGATTACGAGAAAGCGTTTGATTCAGTCGCAACCTCAGCAGTGATGAAGGCATTACGGAATCAGGGTGTAGATGAGCCGTATATAAAAATACTGAAATATATCTTTAGTGGCACCAAAGCCACCGTAGTCCTCCATAAAGAAAGCAACAAAATCCAAATACAGAAAGGCGCCAGGCAGGGAGGCACGATCTCTCCAATGCTATGCACAGCGTGTTTACAGGAGGTATTCAGAGACCTGGATTATGAAGAATTGGAGATAAAAGTTAAGGGAGAATACCTTAGTAACTTTCGATTCGCTGATGATATTGCTTTGCTTAGTAACTCAGGGGATCAACTGCATTGCATGCTCACTGACCTGGAGCGGCAAAGCAGAAGGATGGGTTTAAAAATTAACCTGCGAAAACTAAAGTAATGTTTAACAGTCTTGGAAGAGAACAGCAGTTTACGATAGGTAGCGAGGCACTGGAAGTGGTAAGGGAATACATTTACTTAGGACGGGTAGTGACCGCGGATCCGGATCATGAGACTGAAATGATCAGAAGAATAAGAATGGGCTGTGGTGCGTTTGGCAGGCATTCTTAGATCATGAACAGCAGGTTGCCATTATCCCTCAAGATAAATGTATTTAACAGCTGTGTTTTACCAGTACTCATGTACGGGGCAGAAACTTCGAGGCTTAAGAAAAGGGCTCTTCTTAAATTGAGGACGACGCAACGAGCTATGGAAAGAAGAATGATAGGTGTAACGTTAAGGGATAAGAAAAGAGCAGATTGGGTGAGGTAAAAAACGCGAGGTAATGACATCTTAGTTGAAATCAAGAAAAAGAAATGGGGGGGGGGCATGGGAGGACATGTAATGAAGAGGGAAGATAACCGATGGTGATTAAGGGTTACCGACTTGATTCCAAGTGAAGGGAAGCGTAGTAGGGGGCGGCAGAAAGTTAGGTGGATGGATGAGATTAAGAAGTTTGCAGGGACAACATGGCGACAATTAGTACATGTACGGGGTATTTGGAGAAGTATGGGAGAGGCCTTTGCCCTGCAGTAGGCGTAACCAGGGTGACGATAATGATGATGATGATGATGTAGTGAGGCTCTCTCTTGGCTATTCGTGGGGCACAAGTTCGCTCAAATGCAAAAGGAATAAAGTACCCTCACTCTTCTGTGCGTTACAATTCAGGTGAAAGTGACGCGGCATTATTTCGAGCTCTTCTCGAGTCAGAAAAAGCAATCCTGACTAACGGCGACTTTGGGTCCATCGAATTCACTCCTGTTCACCAACGCAGCAGTCGTCGCCTACGCGGTGATTCCCCCGAGTTCTTCCCTTTGCCGGATTCTATCGGAGCGTCAGCAAATGCTAACGGAAATGTTACCGAGATGACAACTGAAATCACGCCAACTCTCATCGTAGCGGACTGGTCAATGATGCCAGAGCCTTTCCGCGACGAGACATTTGATGACGCAGATGACCAGTTAGAACGCTTTGAGTGCGTCGCTGAGTTCACTGGATGGAACAGAGAGAGCAAGCTATGAAACGTTTACTTCGCGTTACCGGACAGTGCACGAACGTGGTGTGAAATCCACGGAGCGCCATTTTTGTCGTGGGATGCTTTCCGACGAGAGTTGCTTGAACCTTATCTGAAAACCGACCGCAAGGAGAGGGCCGAAGCTGCCCAGCAAGAAGGAACCAGCTGAACAATGTTATCGTGGCCATGTATGTAGAAGACATGTCCTGCGTATTCCACCGAGCTGATCCGAACGTGAGCGAGGATAAGAAACTGCACCATTTAATGCGGGGCGTAAAACATGATCTGTACGCAGGGTTGGTTCGAAGCCCACCGCGCACCGTCACCGAGTTTCGTTCCGAGGCGACAATAGTAAGCACGTTGCAACAGCGATAAAGGTTGTACAACTGCGAAATGAACATCACCTCTGTAGGCGCAGTTCCAGTCGTCTTAGGAAACAGCGTCGCATTGCTATCTTTAAAGGGTCCTCGACAGCGGCCATTAAGAATTTCAAGGTGGAATGCAAGATTGCTATATTACAATTTCTCGATTCAGTACTGTGAAGGTGACCAAAATGTCATTGCGGTGCATTGTCACCTCTACCTGTCTCCCGAATGTGAACCAGCACTGGATGAGGAAATAGTGTATTTAGTTTCATCTTGTATTACAAAGGAGGAATTCCAAACAGCCGCACAAACAGATCCAGTGTGCCTAGCATTAAAAGACAAAATAGTAAAAGGATGGAGAATTGCGGCGGACCTTCCGCCAGAGTTACAGGCGTGTGCTGTTGTACAGTCCGAATTGTCCTACATGGATAATCTGCTTCTCCGAGGTGAACGTATCATTCCTCCTGCTTCCTTGCGTCTGACACTCCTGTCTATTGCTCATGAAGACCACTTTGAAACCACGAAAACCAAGCTCAGATTGGGAGGCATCTACTGATGGCCTAACATGGATAAGCAAGTTGAGGAGCTTGTGGGAAACTTCTTTGTGTGCCAAAAAGCAGATGAATCTGCCAAACCATCTTTTGCTCCATTCCTTACCAACCATCTTTTGCTCCAACCATCTTTTGCTCTGAATGGCCGTTAAGACCGTGCGAAAAGTTAGCTATAGACATAATAGGCCATTTTGATCCTGCTCCACAGTATGCGCGTTTTGCTTTGGTCATGGTTGACTATCATTCCAAGTGGCCCGAAGTTGCTTTTATGCATTCCTTCACATCGGAAACCATCATGCACAGTCTCATGTCCATATTCAATAGAGAAGGATTTCCTGATGCTATAGTGTCCGACAATGGACCACAGTTTGTTTCTGCACAGTTTGAAAACTTCCTGAATGAAAGAGACATTAAGCATTACTGGTCTTCTCTTTACTACTCAAAGACCTCAAAGACCTTTCTACTCAAAGGTAGAAAGATTTAACCATGTCCTTAAAGAATTCATACAGATTGCTATATTGGAACGACGAGACCACACAATTGCGGTCTTAGAATACTTGCTAATTTGCAGGTTTCCTCCACATATGACTTCCGGTGTGTCTCCAGCTATGCTGCCCCATAGTCGACAACCACGAACTCGGCTGGACGTTGCAAACATGCCTCCAATTCATACTGAATTTGCTTCTCCAATGTTGCGCCAGGAAATGCAGAGTAGAGTACGTGAAAAACGGGAAAATACTAAAAATATGTGAATCGTCGTCGCGCAGCCAAATGTCCTCAGTTTCAGCCAGGCGACCTGGTTAGGGTACGTACTTCACGGAAGTCTGGTCTAAATACTCCGGTCCGTTCATGATTTGTTGCAAAGTAGGTTGAAGTACTTTCCAGCTTGAAAATTCCAAGCACTGGAATGCATCTAAGCTGGTGAAGTACTCAGTATGTCAGGGTGAAACAACAAATGAAACGAGTCATTTCAATTGCGACACAACCTTTGACGATAGTTTTCGACCTTTTCTTCCAGCTCCTACTGGTACCTATTTTCCTGCTGCACCAAATTCTTTGCAACCACGTGTCTCACCACCACCACTGCGTTCACCCCGTGCAGACAAGTCTCCTGAACGTTCGTGTGACACTCATCCCCAAGACACTGATGCTGACGGCACTCAGGACACTGACGCACCTTCTAGTCGCTGTACTAGTAACACTTCTGCTGTTCCTCCTCTACAACTTGAACTAGCCCTCCGTAGGTCTACACGCCATAGACAACCTCTGGAACGGTGCAACGATTATGTTTTGAAATAGGTTTCTGCCTTGCGTTACTGTCTACAGAGGTTTCAACCCTACCATGCGAATTCGGCTCTTAACGCCAAAATTCTTTCCTTGCATGTTTGTTAGGTAAATAGGGCATAAGTAGTATCCTTCAATTGGGGGCATTTCTGGCAGCATAAAGGGTGCTATGTGCACGCTCTACTTACTGCTATACTGCAGATTCATCAGTGCATCCTAGTGGTAGGAACACTTCTTTAATTTCCTAGCATCTCCGCAATAGGGATACCATACATTTCTTGTACATTACATTTATTGCAGCATAAATATGTAGTAAGCACATTTTCACTACGGTAACAGCCGCCATACGAATTTGTCTCTCATGCCACAAAGTTTTTTAGCATTAAGTCGTTAGCATCCTTACGGAGGGACTATCCCAACTTCTTGGGAGTGTTAAGTGCTTGTACGCACAATCTCCAATCCACGACAGCCACAGACACTGTCTCGAGTCAGGCTCAGGGCGAATGAGCCCCCCATCAGGGCTGTCCCATGGGGCACACAGACGTTTGCACTGTCTACTTTTGTATTCTGTGATTTTTTCATGTGTGATCTGAGTTTGCAAGGCTGCATCTCATCGTCTGCCCAAGACGGGTACTTAAACTCGGCAGAACTGTAGTGTAATCGTGTTCATTTTCAGTTTTCATGCTGTGTGTTTTTCGTAAAATGGGGAAGCCAAAGATGTCATTTTCTATTATGAAAACATGTCATACTAAACATGGGTGTTACAGTGCTGACATGTGTTCTTCAGTAACTCATGATTTACTTTTTTTGCGAGAAGAGCAAGTAGCGCATTTTCCTCTCAAGGGAGAGGCGATGTGGTATCCTGTGTTGGATTCTGGTTTCGGTTTTGGGTGGTTTACGTCAGGGCGCCACTCAGCGCCAAACGCTGTAAGTTGTCTGCAGCGTTACCCCTTGCAGAAATAAATTCATTCTTTTTCTGGTGTCCGAATGAAGCAGTTCGGCTCTTTCTTGCGGCGCTGCGCGCCGCGACCGCTTAGGCCTCATGTCGCAGATCCTCCGTCCAGCCGCCCCGTCGGAGCTACAACAGAGGTCATACCGGAGCTTCTGCGATCTGTCGTTCGAGAACAGCTTCACAGACTACCGTTTGACCCGAAATCTCCAACGCCCTTTTCGGTGACAGACGTGATTCACGAAAAAGTCATACAGGCAGTCCGTGAACCACACCTCAGTGCGCTGCCCCAAGCGTCAATACTGCGCCAGCCGAGCGTCTCATGTGCCGAGGTGCTGCGGCAAGCTCCCGGCTGTGCGGACGTTGCAGTCACTTCTGTGGATAGCTCTATGCCTCGAAATACGCTGCCGCCACCCTAGAGAAGATTCAGGAAGGTTGATGTATGGCGCACTCCTGAGCGAATACCTCTCTGCTACCTCTGTGGTGAGGTTGGCCATCTGTACAAAAGGTTCCACTATTATCAGGCAGGTTTTCCTGGTTTCGCAGTGGATGCAACATGCCCTCCAAATGGTGAGCGTCCATTTGAAATCAAAAATACCTGTCTACACGTCAAACTTCCCCATACGCTTACCACCAACACCAACCTCGATTAACAGTGCAGTAGAGGTATCAGAACCGGAAGGTATCCGTTGAGGTATGGAACCTGAACCTGGCAATGTTTAACTCTAGAACGTTATCTAGTAAGGCGAGTCTAGCCTTGCTACTGGAGGAATTTGAGTGCAGTAAATGGGATAGAACAGGGCTCCGTAAAGTTAGGACAAAACAAGCATATACAGTGCTAAAAAGCGGGCACGTCCTGTGCTACTGGGACTTAGCAGAAACGAAAATTAGGAGCCGGATTCCTAATTATTAAGGATATAGCTGGTAACATACAGGAATTCTATAGCATTAACGAGAGGGTGGCAGGTCTTGTTGGGAAACCTAATAAGAGGCACAAAATGAAGGTTGTACAGGTCTACGCCCCTACATCCATTCCCGATGACCAGGAAGTCGAAAGCTTCTATGAAGACGTGGAATCGGCAATGGGTAAACTCAAAACAAAATACTGTCACGTGGTCGTGACGTCAAAGAACACAGTAGCAATACTGTGAAAGGCAAAACTAGCTTTTATTGGGCGAACCTGTGCCCACAAAACAGGCTACACACTTAAAGCACAACGAGAACGGCGAACGCAGTCGGCGATCGTCGAAAATTTTATCAGCGGGTCAAGCGCGTCGGCTTTTATACAGCAGTCGTCGAATGTTTCAGACTAATTGTTCGGGTCTGCGTGCCTTCCACAAAGTTCGACACTATTCGCGTCACGCGATGAAATCAGATAACATGAGGTTCGGCGACAACAGACAGCCGGGTAGAAGCATCGATAACTTTCCAGAAACTTCGGATACATGCAGGCACGTCCCATGCTGTGCGATTACATTTGTTAGGCGGCGAAAGGTGGTCGCCCGATAAAGATAAGTACACGTGTCAATACAGTATACTGATGGGCGACTTCAATGTCAGGGTAGGCAAGAAGGAGGCTGGAGACAAGTCAGTGGAGAAATATGGCATAGACTCAAAGAATAGCAGCGGAGAGTTAGTAGTATAGTTTGCAGAACAAAATAATATGCGGATAATGAATACCTTCTCCCGCAAGCGGGTTAGTCGAAAGTGGACGTGGAGGCGCCCGAACGGCGATACAAGAAATGAAATAGACGTTATACTCTGCGCAAACCCTGGCATGATACAAGATGTGGGCGTGCTCGGCAAGGTGCGCTGCAGTGAGCATAGGATGGTAAGAACTCGAATTAGCCTAGGCTTGAGGAGGAAAAGAAGAAACTGGTCCATAATAAATCGATCAAAGAGTTAGCGGTAAGAAGGAAAATACAGTAATTCCGGATCACGCTACAGAGTAGGTATTCGGCTTTAACGCTGGAAGAGGATCTTGGTGTTGTAGCAATGAATGACAATTTTATGGGCATCGCTAAGAAGTGTGCAATAGAAGTCGGTGATAACTCCGTTAGACAGGATACCAGTAAGCTATCGAAGGAGCCTAAAGATCTGGTCAAGAAATGCCAATGTATGAAAGCCTCTAAAGCTACAGCAAGAATAGGACTGGCCGAACTTACGAAGTTAATCAACAACCGTAAGACAGCTGACATAAGGAAGTATATTATGGATAGAATTGAACATGCTCTCAGAAACGGAGGAAGCCTAAAAGCAGTGATGAAGAAACTAGAAATAGGCAAGAATCAAATGTATGTTTTAAGAGACCAAGCGGGCAATATTATTGGAAATATGGATGAGATAGTTCAAGTGGCTGAGGAGTTCTATAGAGATTTATACAACAGCAGAGCCACACACAAGGATAATGGAAGGGGGAATCGTCTAGAGGAATTTGAATTCCCACAAGTAACGCCCGAAGAAGCAAAGAAAGCTTTGGGAGCTATGCAAAGTGGGAAGGCTGCTGTGGAAGATCAGGTAACACGAGATGTGTTGAAGGATGCTGGGCAGATTGTTCTAGAAAAACTGGCTGCCCTGTATGCGCAATGCCTCATGACCTCGAGCGTACCACAATCTTGGAAGAACGCTAACATAATACTAATCCCTAAGAAAGGGGACGCCAAAGACTTGAAAAATTATACACCGATCAGCTTATTGTCCATTCCCTACAAAGTATTTACTAAGTTAATCACAAATAGAATCAGGGACACCTTAGACTTCTGTCAACAAAAGGACCACGAAGGATTCCGTAAAGGCTACTCAACAACAGACCACATTCACACTATGAACCAGGTGATAGAAATGTGCGGAACATAACCAACTCTTCAATATAGCTTTCATTGATTACGAGAAAGCGTTTGATTCAGTTGAAGCCTCAGCGGTCATCGACTATAAGCAGTCATCCGTCTATAATTTTTCAAGTCTTTGACGTCCCCTTTCTTAGGGATTAGTATTACGTTAGCGTTCTTCCAAGATTGTCAGCAGTCATTGGCGGAAGAGGCTGCTATTGCCCTAGCCGTCGTACGCGCTTCAGCCATGCGAGCGCCGGATGGACCTATCACAGTGGTCACTGATTCTCAGACCGCCTGCAGGATTTTGGCACAAGGGAGGGCAACACCCTACACACACCGCATATTTACATCATTACACCCAACAGCGTTACACAGGGTGCGTATCGTCTGGACACAAGGATACGCCTCTCGCCGTGGTAATGAACGCGCTAATGCGGTAGCCCGAGAGCTCGCTAACCGGGCTTCATTAAAAGAGCTCTGCAACCCAGACGACGCACCGACAGAACCACTGAACTACACTGAAACTCTGCAATATTACAGAGATACCAGGAGACACTTCCCTCCACCACATAATTCCCTTAATCGAGAAGATGCCGTCGCGTGGCGACAGCTTCAAACTAATTCATTTCCCTGCCTCTTTTATCTTCACCTCTTCCACCCCACACAATATCCCTCATACTGTCCCTATTGTGGAGCAAAGCCCACAGTATATCATTGCACCTGAAAGTGCCCACACCGTCCGGGCTACTCCCCTATTCCTTCACCTTCCCCTTCCTCCTAGGAGATGCGCTGACCAGCTCAGTCCCGCAAGAGCAGCGACGGCTGATCCGGCGGGCACGCGGTGTGGCTCGAGCCAACGGGGCCCTGAACTAAGGGATCCACCCTGCGAGGAAGTCGCCCAAACTCATGATAAATAAATATTTTCTCTCTCTCTCTCTCTCTCTCTCTCTCTCTCTCTCTCTCAGCAGTCATGGATGCATTACGGAATCAGGTTGTAGACGAGCCGCATGTAAAAATACTGAAAGATGTCTATAGCGGCTCCACAGCCCCCGTAGTCCTCTATAAAGAAAGCAACAAAATCTCAAATAAGGAAAGGGACCAGGCAGGGAGATACGATCTCTTTAATGCTGATCACAGCGTGTTTACAGGAGGTATTCCGAGACCTGGATTGGGAAAAATTGAGGATAAGAGTTAATGGAGAATACCTTAGTAACTTTCGATTCGCCGATGATATTGCTTTGCTTAGTAACTCAGGGGATCAACTGCAATGCATGCTCACTGACCTGGAGAGGCAAAGCAGAAGGGTGGGTTTAAAAATTAATCTGCAGAAAACTAAAGTAATGTTTAACAGTCTTGGAAGAGAACAGCAGTTTACGATAGGTAGATAGCTAGGTAGATAGATAGATAGCAGATAGATAGATAGGTAGATAGATAGCAAGGCACTCAAAGTGGTAAGGGTAGTGGGTCACTACCCAGCCATTTACCTAGGCTGGGTAGTGACCGCGGTTTCGGGTCATGAGACTGAAATGATCAGAAGAATAAGAATGCCTGGGGTGTGTTTTGGCAGGCATTCTCTGACCATGAACAGCACGTTGTCATTATCCCTCAAAAGAAAAGTGTATAACAGCTGCGTCATACCAGTACTCACATACGGGCAGAAACCTGGAGGCTTACAAAAAGGTTTTAACTTAAATTGAGGACGATGCAACGAGCTATGGAAAGAAAAATGTTGGGTCTAACGTTAAGGGATAAAAGCAGATTGGGTGAGGGAACAAACGCGAGGTAATAACATCTTAGTTGAAATCAAGAAAAGAATTGGCATGAGAAGGACATGTAATGAGGAGTGAAGGTAACCGATGGTCATTAAGGGATACGGACTGGCTTCCAAGGGAAGGGAAGCGTAGCAGGGGGCGGCAGAAAGTTAGGTGGGTGGATGAGATTACGAAGTTTGCAGGGACAACATGGCCGTAATTAGTACATGACAGGGGTAGTTGGAGAAGTATGAGAGAGACCTTTGCCCTGCAGTGGGCGTAACCAGGCTTATGATGATGATTATGATGATGATGTATTGATAACCGAGCGCCCATCCGTCATCAAGATCCCAAGGACGCCGTTCGAGGAACCCACGTCGGGAAAACTAGAGTCAGCGACCTCGGGAACTAAGGCCGCTGCAGACGAGAAAAGTGAAGAACTTCCATAGATGACTCCGAACGACGATGAGGGGCTCAGAAACCAATACTGTAAGAGCGACGTTGCTTCTGATTTACGTATCTTTATTGACGGTTACGAAGTGCTGGCGTTAGTGGATGCAGGTGCAGATTACTCGGAAATAAGTATTCAGCTTGTCAGGAAACTGAAGAAAGCGCCGACTCCTTGGAAACTGCGTCAAGTTCGCACCGCAGGAGGACACCACATTGACCCGAGGGGCAAGTGCACGGCTACAATGGGAATACCAAGCGTCATGTACATCGCTAGCTTTATTGCGTTTTCCGAGTGGTCAAGAAACTAGACTATCGGCATGTACTTCTTGTAGGATAATGGCGCTGTAATCAACATGCGGGAATCATCTGTTTTCATTTTAACATAGCACGCTATTGGATCAATCAACACTCAAGAAAAGTCGGATGCCCTTTGCTTTGCCGATGGTGACTTGATGCTTCCTGTGAGATCCAGCGTAGCCGTCGCAGTAAGGAGCGGCGCGCTGAGTGACTACGAAAAAAATTGCAGGCAGCAATGCCAGTCTCCTAGTCGAAAAAGGGATCTGCTTGGCAAGAGGCCTTGTTCAGTGTCGTGGCGGATGTGCCAACGCTTTCTTCACTATTTGTGCAAATGAGGTGCAAGGTGTCGCGAAGGGAACCGTTATTGCCAGCCTTAATAACTTCGTCCAAGTTAAAGACCTGAGCATTCCAGAGATTTCACCATCGGATTTGCAAGATGTTGATTCTGTCCTTGCAGTCAACGACCTCGAACCATGTCTATCGCCCACGCAGAAGGATAAAAAAGGGACCTTCGTAAGAGAATTCAGCGAATGTTTTCCAATGACATCCAAAGTCCGACGAACATCTATTGCCAAACATCGGATAATTGTCGACGAACCACTGAGACTTATTTGCCAGCATCCCTATCAAGTGTCACCAAAAGAGAGAGAACCCATCGGAAGTCAAATTAAGAAAATGCTTGAGTACGACCTAATTCGGCCCTCGGCTAGTCCGTGGGCGTCGCCTGTGGTACTTGCAACGTAAAAAAAACAGACCTTGCGCTTCTGCATTGATTCACGAAAACTGAACGCCGTCACTAAGCGGGATGTGCAGTCCATTCAAAGAGTCGACGACACTCTAGATAGACTACTAGAGGCCAAATTGCTTTCCTCCTTGGACCTCAAATGCGGCTACTGGCAGATAGAAGTGAATGGACGAGATCGTGAAATGACGGCATGTGTGACACCAGACGGACTATACGAGTTCAAAGTGCTTCCGTTCGGCCTTTGTTCCACACCTGCCACATTTCAGCGGATGATGGACACTATGCTCACCGGTGTGAAAGGGGAAACCTGTCTCAAGCGCCTACTAGAGACGCTTCGTCAAAAATTTCAGCGATCGCGGCACCGCCAACGCGGATAAAAATAGAAGACACACCTTCTGTCTGGGTGAATGAGCAGGATAATGTTTCCCAATCAGCTCCTCCCCCCCTCTGAAAGCCGTTTTGTGTACCACCCAGTTCTTGTTCATTTTGGCGAGAAAGCCGAACGTGATATTCACACAGACTCAAGGAATTTAGGCCTCATTCAGCGGCAAAATGGAAAGGAGCGAGTCATCGTCTATGCCAGCGGAAAACGTTCGATGGCTGAGGTGAACTACTCAGCCGCAGAAAAAGAAAGCCTCGCGATGATATGGGGCACCAGCAAATTTAGAGCATACTTATATGGCCGACCATTTCAAGCTATCAGCAACCATCACTCGTTGTGCTGGCTGGCGAATCTCAAAGACCCATCTGGATGGCTCTCACGATGGAGTCTATGGTTGCAGGAATACGGTATAACGGTCGTATACAAGTCCGGTAACAAACACAGCGATGCCGATTGCTTTACCTGTGCACTAATTGAATACACAGAATGTACACCTACGTAGAATGGACAGGATGGCCCGTTCCTAGGAGCTGTGGCAAAGTCGCAAATGACTCAGCACCAGCGATCTGAGAAGGAGTTATGCCTGCTCATTCAATACCTAGAAGGACACCCTGTCGACATTCCACAAGCGTTTGTCCGCAGCTTCTCGTCATTCGCTCTGTGAAATAATGTCCTGTACAAAAGAAGTTTTCAACATAACTACAGAGACATTTCTGCTCGTTGTACTTTCTAAGTTACGACTCCAAATATTTGAAGACTGCCACGGTGACCCATCAGCAGGACATTTGTGAGTGAGCGCAACATTCTCATGCATTCGCCTGAAGTATTACTGGCTAAATTGTTTGAATTCTGTGCAACATTACGAAAGCACCTCTGCAATTGCGAAAGGCGTAAAATACCGCCATTCAAGCCAGCAGGTCTCCTAAAGCCCATACAGCCACCGGAAACTCCAATCGCATAAGTGGGAATGGACTTAATTGGCCCCTCTCCCAAATGGTCATCAGGAAAGCGTTGGATCGACGTTACAACTAACTACCTAACTCAATATGCCGAGACAGGCTCCCTTGTCGAGGGAACAGCCGCTGAAGTAGCTGATTTTTTGTCAATAACATAGTACTATGGCATGGCGCTCTTAAAGTTCTCATCACGGACCGAGAAACCATATTTACTGCCCATTTGACACAGTCCATTATGAAACTGACAAACACAAGTTACAAAAAAAACCACCCATTTCTTCCGCCGACAAATGTTCTCACTGAACGACTCAACAGAACACTCACTGATATGTTGTGTATATACGTTGACATGGAGCACTGAACATGGGACAGGATACTACCGTAGGCAACGTTCGCGTACAAACCACTGTCCAAGAGACCACTCAAATGATACCATTCCAAATAGTTTTCAGCCGCACCATCACTATAAGCTTAGATGCAATGTTTTCTGTTGATGAGACCTCCGAACATGACCGTGGCGCCAGCGACTTCGTACAAAAAGCTGAAGAAGCACTGCAGCTGGCGTGACACGTCATTCAGCAGCAACAGCAAACCAACGCGGACCGATACAACTTACGACGAAGACACGTCCGGTACGCACCTCGAGACTGAGTATGGGTGCGTACTCCCGTACGGATCCGTAGCCTATTCGAAAAGTATCTTCGCCGTTATTTTGGCCGGTATAGGATAATTCGCCAAGTAGTCCTCTGAACTACGAAGTTACTCCAGAAGACCGAGTAACCTCATCTCGACGGCGGCATCGAACAGAAACCTTTCATGTCCCTGACTGAGACCGTACTACGACAGACAATAACGGCCTCCGCCTAGAAGTATTGCGAGTGAAAGCCGAGATACCACCGCCTTATGTGTGAGCATCGGGCGGATGCACTTTTGGCAGGGGGACAATGACTCAAGATGATTTCAAATTACGCGCGCCAGCCGCCTCTGGGAACCTCCATTTGTTTACTGCTATCTGCAATGAATCGGGCACTATGGGCTAGCAAGGCACGTACGATCAGAGGAATGTGTCATGAACGTGGGACACGAGGGAAGAACTGCGGCACCCTTGCGAAAAGACCATGGACGTTGAAGTGAGGCTCTCGCTTAGTTGTTTATGGGCACAAATTCGCTGAACGTAATGTGATTAAATTACCGTCGCTCAACTGTGCGTTACAATATAAAAACAGCAAAGAAAATACTAAATTGCTTGCATTGAGTTTCATGGCCCGTAGATGCCGACCGAGCTAAGGCTGATACACAGTAGCGGTGAACATCCCGCCACCGCGTGACGCGCGATTGCTACGTCTCGTGGCTAGCCAAGCAGGGGCGAATCTGCGCATGACTGCCATTGGCTGTTTTAATGCAGGCGCTTTTTCGACGCTAGCGCCAAGGCCCCTTTTCAGTTATGGTTCTAGCAGGAGGGTGATAACTTGGCTAAATGTGCGCGCAAATTGCTTACGCTGTCGTGGCAACAAGATCAGCAGCCACGTGGCGCCTTCTCGCCCTAGCACTCTTTGTTGTGTCTTCTTTTTGTTTTTATTGTGAGGGCCGGCTCCGCTCCCTTTTGCACTCTTCTGCATGCTCCGCGCAGTTTATTTTTGCTTTTTTTTGCCTGTCCACAGCGAGAAATTTCTTTTTCGCGCGCCCGCTACGTGACGCATTTGCATTGTTTGTGAACTGGCGCGTGGTGCGCCGTGGGTTCTTTGTGTGTTTGCACACCTGCAGTCTTGCCCGCACTTTGATTATTCCAACATATGTATGAACATATATAGTTTCCACTTCCAACTCAACAGATCTTTGGCCTCGTTTTATTGACGTTTGCTTCCGAAAACAAGTATTTTCGTATATCTTGGTCTGATACGCATTCGGAAAACAAACAAAAGTGAAAAATTCACGACATTAGCATGACTACTAAACAGCACAAATGTTCAGAGACAGTGAAATAACAAATAAAAGAAGACTCAAGAAAACGCGAAGTCCGTTTCCTGTGCACACATTTAAGAAACAATTTTTTCTTAAATCCCCAAAGCTAAAGTGTATAGAAGAGCTGATATGCACACTGAGAGCTCCTGATATCTCGCTGAGATATTGCACACAACGGGATGACGTGTAGGACATACCCCTGATAGCAAGAGAAAGGGAAAACTCACTGGTAATGGCGAAAACAACGACGCGCAAGATACCTAAAAATAGAATAAAATGCTCAGATTTTTTTTGACAGCCACATCAAAATAAAAACAAGAACGTAATTACATACCTGCACAAGAAGTATACCAAATGCATGACATCTTCGTTATTAGTGAAGAATGTGAAAAAGGCATGGCAAAACAAAAACAACATTGTACTTAAAATGGAAATCACTATATTTTGCACTTTGCCACAACACGAGTAATGGTGGCACAGGGAGCAGAAGGTAGTCAGCTTCTGCAGCAGCAGACAGAAAGCATTCGTAGGAAGGCAGATTCCTCAATCAAAAACCAGGTGAAAGAAGCCAAGTAGAAGTAAGTAGTAAGTTTAGTAGTAAAGTTACGCCACTTAAGGCACTAAGTCATACCTACTGGGACTTCCTTGTGTAGTGTACAAGAACTGAAAAATCTCCATATAGGTAAATTGAAATGCAAAAGCTTTCCAGAGAGTAAAGCGTATCATGCCTATACATGAATGTTGTTAACGTGGTTTTCCCATCGAAAATTACTGAGATAATACATAAACACGAACAAATATTAAGCAGCCAAAAAACAAACACCCGGAGGACAGCACAGGGGAACTTACTTGTGCTTACAAATTGTAATGAAGAAGTCATAAATGAATGGAATTCAATGTGGATGAAAAAACAACTTCCGGCAGGTGGAGAACAATGCCACGTCTTCGCATTAGGCGTGCGATGCTCCAACTAATTGAGCTACCGCGGCGCCGTTTTCCCATCAACTTACCGGTGTATTTGTGTTGCTACTAGAACTAAGCCTGGGAGTGTCAGCCAGCGCCGCCACTTGTGAGTGGTGGCGCTAGCTGCCTTAGGTGGCTTTACTGCCAACTTAACCCCTTGATGCTTTGAATGTAGCGGCACTCTCCTCCCCGCAGCATCTTCCTCCTCGATTCTCCTCGCCGGCCAGCTGCGCGCGCTGCGCACGGCAACCTTTTTCTCCTGGGTCCCCGCGGAGAGGCCGCAGCATTCTATGGAAGTCCTCTATTTTGGGCCAGTTTTTCGCCCCAATGGTGTCTTAAAATTTTAATAAATGCTGATAACGGCATCGATAATGATAAGGACAACGTTTATGAGGAGGTGGGTTGTTTCTTAACGCCGTATGAGCGGGGTGTATTGGTGAAAAATGAAGGCGATTGAGGCGATTTCTACACAGCTGACAATTTTTTCTGCCAACCCGCCGTGGTTGCTCAGTGACTATGGTGTTGGGCTGCTGAGCACGAGGTCGCGGGATCGAATCTCGGCCACGGCGGCCGCATTTCGGTGGGGGCGAAATGCGAAAACACCCGTGTACTTAGATTTAGGTGCACGTTAAAGAACCCCAGGTGGTCAAAATTTCTAGAGTCCTCCACTACGGCGTGCCTCATAATGAGAAGCTGGTTTTGGCACGTAAAACCCCATAATTTAATTTTTCTGCCACATGATGAGATGCTTTTATTGGTGCGGCTGATATTGTATTGCTTGTGGCACATCCCTCTCCGTGCAGCCTATTAAGCGAAAACCTTAGGTCTCTGTTTCAAAGCCACGCTGTGAGGTATAGAAAATGCAACGTTACCCAAGGAAGGCCGCAAGTGAACTAAACCATGACATGACGTGTATAACAGATGATTACTTATTAGCGAAGTTATTTAACGATTGGTTAGTCATTGTATTAAGATGTATTTAAGTGTATTAGGGAGGAATAATGTGCACTAGGGAAAATGTAGGTGGGATTAAGTCGATGTAGGTGGATTAGGGTGCACTAGAGTGAAATGCACTTTAGTGATAAACATTATTGCCTTCTGAATATTCCCTGCTTTACTATATCATGACCACAATCATGATTGATTTGTCAACTTTCGTATTCAAGGCGCATTTATGCAATGATTTCGGCTGGCGTTAAATCAATGGAAAAAGTTCGCCCACAGAACAAAGCTGCTGATGGGTGGTTTTCAAATATTCGCTATTAAATCGAAGGTTCCCGGCCTCCGCCTAGATGTTCATATCAATAGCAAGCGTGCGCAATCATGCGAAAACCCCGTGCACACTGCAGGTTTCCGTGAGAAAACCAAATAATAATCGCCGTGCACTCATGCGTGCTTGGAAGTGCAGTTCAAAGCAAATTCCGAAAATTCAAGGTTTCATGAGGTATCGCCTAAGAGACGCGAATGCGAAAGCCTTGTAAAGCCTACTGTAATTCACCTTAATCCACCTCCAACAACTCTAACCTAGGTTATTCTATACTTATCCACCTTAATCCTCCTTCAACCCTAACTCACCTTAATCCGCACTAATTGATCTCAATCAGCATTCATCCACGTTAAACCACCCTAATTATCCTTAATACGCCTTAATCGTTGTTCATGACCCTACTCCTCCTGTATACACCTTCATTTCCTTATTCCACCTCAATCGGTCTGAATACTCCTTCATTAACCCTAATTCAACTTCATCCACCATATTCGACTTTAATCCACCCTAATCCAGCTGTCTTTCTTCATCAACTTGATCCACCCGAATCCACCTTAATACACCTTAGTCTTTGTTCTTGCACATTAATCCACCACAATCCCCATTAATACACCCTAATTCACCTTAATCATTCCTAATGCACTGTAATTGAATCAATAATGAATCATTAAATATGGCTAATCATTATTTTCTTCCGCACGGCTGGACATCCTTTGGGTCGCTTCTGGCTTTCCTGGGTCACGTGATATTTTCCCTTGACAAAGCGACTTTGAGACTTCTGAAGGCTATCGCCTTACCGTAAAAAAAAAAAACAATGTGGACTGGCTGGCACACATCACCTGCACTAGCACCGGTATACTTACCACAAATTTTTTCAGGGCATGTGTTCATTGTATGGCTGACGCACACACCGACGTAAGCAAAAAATTATAGCTCCTCTACTAGCCGCTATTTTAATTTTCGGCAAAACAGGCAACGAATCCTAACTATCGGGAAAAATGCGATCGAGAGGCTGTATCATCGCACATAAATGTTCTCTGCGGAAAACAGTACCTATTGTGCTGCATTTCAGACTGAATAACAACAGTTGGCAACGTGCGAGGTAATGCAGTTCCAGCGGAACATCAAGCATACTGAAGACAAACCATTTTTTTGCAAGGAACAAATTGCCGCAGCAAAAACGCTGGTGAGAAGCTTGGAAGAAATCAAAAATGCAGAATTAGGGGATGCTCAGGTACGATCAATAAGAAACACCCATCACCTCGCAAACAACACTGTTCGTTGTCAAAGCAAAGTTCTTTAGGCCAATGTTATGCAACTCCTTCCTGCGCAAACCGTTGCGCGTTCTTTGGGGTAATATAAAAACTGCATGACCACCTTCAGGCTTCGTGCTGCCGGTATATGCGCAACAGCATGGCATAGCGCTATCACAGAGAGCACGAAACACAACCTACAACGTTCGCTGCGACGAGCTAAAGCGCCGATCTAGCCGAGCTGAGGAGGCAAATGGCGCGGACGAAAAAGGAAAGAAACAAGCATAAACGCAAGGTACGCGCGTTTCCAATGGCAGCAGAGGGGAAACCAATCGTCGGGCAGAAAAATACGTGCAAGAACAGGGCGGCCGTGCAAGGGCCCGAGGAGGAGGCGAGGGGCCCGTGCAGCGGTGGAAGATTTCCAACAGTGGCAGTACTTTCAAATTACCGAGGGATTTCACTGCATTGGATGCGGCGGACATTCCTAGGCCAGCTAACCATACAATTCTTAATTTTGCGGCTTGAGAGTCCCCTCATAAGAGTTGATAACCTTCACGCACGCACAGTCCGCAAGATGCTGTCTGTAGCAGCTCTCAACGCGGTGCCTCGACGTTGCCTTGAATGCCACGTTCTCCTCGGCCAAGGAAGCAGCGGGCGAGAAAAACACCGAGGCTCGCTTGACCTTTCCGACCCGTTACAAGTGCGGTGAGACGACGACGCATGCAAATGTGCTAAATGGAGGGAGAGGGGGTAGGTAGGGTGGTAGCAGCGAAAATAACGCTTGGTTGTATCAGCATGACGCCAGACAAAGCAAACCGTTTTGCGGGAAAATTACTGAGAAGTGGCAACCCGTGAGTAGCAAGTGGCGAGCAGCAAGGCACCGCGCCGCTACTGTGCTCATGCCCTTCAAGTTTTAGGCTCCTCAAAGCACAACTTTATTTACATTACTATTGTAGTGCCGGCTACCTACTGATATAATTTAAACAAAATTGCCCAATGGGCAACCATATAGTACCCAAGCACCCTAATTACGCGGAATTTTAGAGAAAAAAGACGCTTCACAAGATAGAGAAATTTGAGTTTTTGTATTTATTCTGCTTCGCTCGCCACTTCAAAACATCGGCGTCGCTGATGCTTAAGCAATCTTTGTTCTCCCCAGCACTGCAGCGTCTCCACAACACCGCCACCTCTAAAGATGGAGTCATGCGAGCAAACGTGTTTGTGTGACGCTGAGGTTGAGTATGGTTGGAATACTCGCTTTTCAGCGGCTCATGGGACCGACTTTTACAAGCTCAAATGTGGTTTCCGATTATATGTTGCACAAAGGCAGCATTCAGGTAGTCGATGGAAACGATTGTTTCACGGCCATTGATTCTTCGCATGGATGTTCATTCACCGCATAAAACTACAAGCTGCGGGGCAATCTATTGCACCTAAAGTGCGCGACTGGGAGCGCAAACGTAGAGAAAGACGTACGTGCTCTCGCGGAGGCTGCTGTTGATGAATGTTGGCTTGTGCATCTGTGCTTGCGTAAGTGTGACATAGCGACGCTAGATGTCGACCAATTTGTCTACGTAGGTGGTACGAGAAGTGCTATCAGACATGTTTGTACACGCGGACAGATTAATTCGTCTGGTAAGCAGGGATGTGTTGCAGACAAGGTCAGAACAACAGACATCTGATGCTTTCCTTCACAACAGTTTGTTATCCCAGGAAAACCACAAGTATAGAGGTGACCATTGTTCCCGCTCACTGGAGGCCATAAGTGCAGGTTTGAACTGGTCGTGAAACCACCCAAAAAGACACTTGAATTGACGTAGGGGCGCCGTTGTTATGTGTGACGTGCTGAGAATGCGTGTCAGCTATCAGAAGAGGGCTGCCCCAAGCTATCGTTCGCGGCCGGTTACTATTTCAGCGTGGCTTGGAAGTGCACTTTCCAGGCAGAAACAAACGCAGCATCAATTGTTTCTGATGTGATGTACGCAGAATATACTGATAATGAACGAAACAGTCTCCACAGGCCGTGAAATATCTATGTAAGCCCGGCTCCCACAACACAAACCGAAACATCAACAGTGACGATCGTCGGAGCATTGTGCTCCGGGTGAACCAGAAGGGTGACTGCCAAAAATTGCTGACTTTGGCAGCGAAGGTAACGCCGAGGACTGTGCGGACTGGATCAGATCACCTGAAGGAAGTTGCTTTACATGGGGTGTAAACCGAACATTGCTTCAAGGCGCTCCACAATAGCGGCCCATCGAGGAATGAAACTTCTATATTATTTGACGAGCCCGAGAAAGAGGCGCAATTGTCACAGTTATCCGGGAGGAAAAAATTCTGCGACAGCTTTCACTCTGTCATACAGGGGACGAATGCCGTTGCTGTTCACGAGGTGACCCAAGAATTACAAATAGTATATGCCGAATTTACGCTATTCTGGGTTTATTATTTGTCCATCTTCGGCGTAATGATCGAAGAAAGGGAGAGATGCTTTTACCGCTCGGATGAAGAAGTGGTGGTTAGAAGGACGTCGTCAACATAAGCAAAAACATGCGGTATACCGCTAAGAAAGACGTCAATAGAGCAGTGGAATCTTTGCGCGGCCTTTCGTGGGCCATAGGGCACGCTCGTTAACACGAAAGGGCCAATTGCCAAATGATGTGACAATGACTGTCTTCTGAACGTCCTCCGGCGCTACAAGGATCTGGTGATAGGCTTTCTGAAGGTGTATATTAGGTAATATGGTGCAGCCACGTATTGATAGTAAAATCTCGGATACAGGGAAGCGGCTAGCCACAAGAAATGCTAGTTAAGTTCAGAAGACGATAGTCACCGCTATGGTGTCAGCCACCAGTTTTATTCGGGAGCATATGAAGGGGCACCGACCAGCTTCTTGAAGAAGGCCAAGACATGCCCATTTCTATCTGCTCAAACTCTTGACGAGCGATACGTAGCTTTTCGGGAGCTGCTTCTGTCTAGTGAACTGCTCTACATGTAGCGCTATAACATTCGTCTTAATAAATATGTGTTCAACTAGTAGTTAACGAGCTGTTGGGAATCGACATGGGATTTTTCTATAGTTCACTAGGGCACTTGGCACATAATTGTCCAGAAAGAGAAGCCGATGAAACTTGTGTAGCATAAACATGCTGTTATTCGCTATAAAAATCATAAATAAACGCTCTGTGACACCACATCGACACTATTTAACGCTACTTTAACTCACCTTTCAATAACGGGGGCGCGATTAACGCATGACGCCCTTTCACAAAATTCGTCAAAATATTTGTACCCTGTCCTTAAAACCTCTTTGCCTCTGTGTGTGCAGGTATCTGAAAAAAAAAGATGGATTTCTGCTTAGATTGAACACGCACGTTCTGCCCTCGTTTACAAAGGTATAAATATTTTTTTCTTCTTTTAAGATCTGACTTGAACTAATCTATATATCAAAATAAAATATAGATCATTTAGAGTAGAATCATAAATGACCCCAGTACCCAGCGGGCATAATAACAATGATTTCTGAACCGCTAGTGGGGGTCGTTAAATAATTTTGCCACTCGGAAGGGGTGAATAGCAAAAAACAGTATTCACTTTCTCCTGAGCGCTGCACAACTACAAATCATGTTACACTGCATGAAGCCACAATGTTCCCACGTTATGTTCCCGGAGAAGTAAGAGCCGGGATTGCACATATTTAGCTATGTGTAAATATTATACAATCGTGAATGCGCCTCAGTAATCAAAAGAACTTAATGTAAACAAGAATACCACTGCACTTACCTTCATAAAAATATATATTGATAGCCAAGGTACACAGTGCTGTCGCCGTATCGTGTAAGTATCGAAAGCATGCACACTACCAAAAAGTATTGGGATAATGCATTGTTCCCGAATTCTAGTTATTATTGCATCGGAGAAATTTGCCCATGCCAGGGCTATTTCTTTTTCTTGATTCCAACTGAAATGTCATTAAGTCGCGTTTGTTCCCTCACCCATTCTGCTCTTTTCTTATCCCTTCACGTTACCCCCATCACTCTCCTTTCCATAGCTCGTTGTGTCATCCTCAATTTAAATAGAACCCTTTTCGTAAGCCTCCAGCTTTCTGCCCCGTACCTGAGTACTGCTAAGACACAGGTGTTATACACTTTTCTCTTGAGGGATAATGGCAACATACTGTTCATGACCTCAGAATGCCTGCCAAACGCACCCCAGCCCATTCTATTCTTCTGATTATTACCGTCTCATTATCCGGATCCGCGGTCACTACCTGCGCTAAGTACATTTATGCCCTTACCACTTGCAGTGCCTCGTTACCTATCCTAAATTGCTGTTCTCTTCCTAGATTTTTAAACATTACTTTAGCTTTCTGCAGATTAATTTTTTGACCCACTCTTCTGCTTTGCCTTTCCTGGTCAGTGGGCATGCATTGCAATTGGTCCCCTGAGTTACTAAGCAAGGCAATATCACAAGCCAATCGCAACTTACTAAGGTATTCTCCAATAACTCTTATCCCCAATTGTTCCTAATCCAGGTCTCTGAATACCTCCTGTAAACACGCTGTACATAGCATTGGAGAGATCGTGCTTCCCTGCCTGACGCCTTTCTTTATTGGGATTTTGTTGCTTTCTTTATGGAGGAAGGACTACGGTGGCTGTAAAGCCGCTATAGATATCTCTCAGTATTTTTAAATACGGCTCGTCTACACCCTGATTCCGTAATGCCTCCATGACTGCTGAGGTTTCGACTGAATCAAACGCTTTCTCGTAATCAATGAAAGCTATATATAAGGGTTGGTGATATTACTCACATTTCTTTATCACCTGATTTATAGTGTGAATATGGTCTATTGTTGAGTGACCTTTACGGACTCCTGCCTGGTCCTTTGCTTGACAGAAGTCTAAGGTGTTTCGGATTCTATTTCCGATTGCCTTAGTAAATACCTTGTAGGCAACGGACAATAAGCTGATCGGTCTATTATTTTTCAAGTCTTTGGCGTCCCCTTTCTTAGGGATTAGTATTATTTTAGCGTTCTTCCAAGATTCTGGTATGCTCGAGGTCATGAGGCATTGCGTATACAGGGTGGCCAGTTGTTCTAGAACAATCTGCCCACCATCCTTCAACAAATCTGGTGTTACCTCATCTTCCCCCGCGGCCTTCTCCCTTTGCAAAGCTCCCAAAGCTTCTTTTACTTCTTCGGGCGTTACTTGTGGGATTTCAAATTCCTCTAGACGATTCCCCCTTCCATTATCGTCGTGTGTGCCTGTGCTGTTGTATAAGTCTCTATAGACCTCCTCAGTCACCTGAAATATCTTATTCATATTAGTAGTGATATTGGCGGTTTTGTCTCTTAGCGCATATGTCTGATTCTTGCCAATTCCTAGTTTCTTCTTCACTGCTACACATCATACTTAACCTCTCTGTACTGCGTTCTGCCGAGCATCATACATCCATTCACCCACATTGACATGTTCACTTTTGGAGCAGAATAGTATTCTATTAGGGCTTTGACTTTAAATCACCAAGAAAGCGGCCAGTGGAATAACATATGGGAAAGCGAAAATGCGAATGAATTGTAATTGAAATGTGTTGTACTGAAATAATTGCTCTTAAAATAATTGTGATAGTGGTAAGCATAGCTTCAACATGGCCTTGTTTGCGTACATTCACCGTTTTGTAGCGATGTGGCAAGTGCGATGACACACGAAGTTAGTGGAAAACAAGAAGCACATGACAGATCCAGCGCATTTCTGCGTCACTTGTCGTATGGTACTTATTTTCCTCTACTTCTTGTGTCATCGTTTCTGCCATAGCACCTCATAAGGGCGAAAATACTTGCGACCATTCATCTATATTACCTCGTGGTAACGAAAGGCCGGTGTAGTCAGACAAATTCCAAAATGATATTTATTTTACAAGAAAAACATAATCGTTTTGATTTATGCACGTATTAAATTACTTTTGGTAATATGAAAATATTTACTGCGACAACTTTAACTAATGAAACGAAACTGTGAACTCAGATACCCGAGTGAACGCTCTGTAAGTGCAAAAATATTCCCAAATCACATCACTCCGCTGTTATAAACCATGAAATTCAATAGTATGCGGAAGACAAGCAATCCCTACGTTTAGATTACGAAAAGCCGTCCGATTCAATATAAGTAAGTTGTGCAGGTGTTCAGCATTTCACAAGTTAATGTGTAGGTATGTATCCTGTATATATCTACAGATCTTTCTACCTATGATTGGCGGAGATCTAATTGAAATTATGAAAATATTTTAATCAAGAAGGGTGCCTGGTAAAGATGTATGATCACCCTGGAGTTGTACACTCCATGCCTCACTAAGTGTTCAATATGCCAAACCGGAAATAAATAAGGTAAATATACATTTTCAGTCATTCAGACACACCTACTGGCAGGTGAATTTCTCCTGTTCAGCATCACTTGAGATTATCTCATTATGTTGAAAGGAATGAGGAGAGGAATTTTTTACCAGGTTGTCTAGAAAACACAAAATAATGATTGGTCCTAAATCTTGCCGTGAAGTCTTACGGAATCCGCATAGTGAAAAAAATATGCTGATGAGTACAATGGTTTTAAGTACAACTAGCAGGTATTTACAAATAATCAGCACTCTCTCATTATGCTGTGAAAAAATATTGCTTTCAGTGTTTTCTCCTTTTGCCGGACTTGAATACTCTACAAACCTCAAACAAAGGTATCGAAATGCAAATGCTGTGTGTAACCTGAAGAAACAAGACGCCACTACATACAATGCGTATACCTCGTAAACATGAGCGCACTCCGGACACGCCGACAAATACATAGGCCAGTGAGAGTTGTAATCCTACAACAGTGTAAATTCAAATTCAAATTTATTTACCAGACAATATGCTGGAAGGTTCGCTGGGCTAAAAGGCGTGAAAACAGCGGGACAGGGCCCAGGTTACCGTTACATGGCAGCAGCTATACAAGGTGCACAGGTGAAGACTAAGGTATGCCGTGACAAATTCAAAAATGAAAAACGTGCAGATTACAATGCATAATATAACATATTCGTAAATCACACAAATACACTTGAAATACAATGCGCATGTAAATGCATATTCAAATTACAACACATAGTAAAAATATTTATCATTCACACGAATGCACTGAAAATGATGCAAAGTTTTTATGGCTTTAATGACTGCTTTGGGAGCAGTATAGTAGGTATCATTTATAGATACTGAATCTTTTACTATAAAACAATAAAACGAAAGAAATAACGTGCTGTTGTTGGGACGTTGTATACTAAAATTTGATACTTATAAGTTGTACGAAAACGAGGTACAGACAATATATGGGTGCTTCTTGGAGGTAATATAACAACACGACGCTCAAGACACGATAACGCTGTAATAAAGATCAAGAGTTCTCTTTTTGAGAAATAGAGTTTGTGCAACAAACGATATGAGTAAATGTCAACCCGTACTATATTGAACGGTTCAAATGCTTTGCAAGTGCTTCTAAGACGTTCAATGTTTCCAGTGAAGCGGATTATCTTTCGATGACGCAAAGAAAACAGAAGGTCGATATCATGGATGATATATTGTGTACCTATTGTGTACGATTCCAGTATTGTAATTTCTTTTGTGCATCTCAAAAAGAGCTGAGAAAACAACGTCTTGGGAAAGCAATGACATCGCACAGGCGCCACTACGCTGCCTGTGTCATACATAACTGTAACATAACGCATATACGTTAATATATGTGTATGTACCAGGTGCACCAGTTGTACCAAGATATTCAAAAATACCTAAGAGCTCCAGATAAATTGTACCGATTGCACAGTAGCGGTAGTCGTGCGTGCTTATACGAAGTATTATTTAACTAATTGATTTTCATGCGTGAACTTTTCATTATTGGTTGAATCGCACACATGTGAATTACAAAGTTGAAGAGCACCTTGAATACCCTCCGAATCAAACATTTATTTTGTGCTGGAGTGGGCCTGGTTGTTTTTTCTACGCAACTACAAAAGCCAGCGAAGTACGCGAAATAATAAATTGATGCACGCTCGCGCAGCGCGACTCAAGCGCATCTAAGTACCCTCTGAAAGACAATAAAAACATAAATTCTTTATTTGTGTAATTAGAGTGTACACATAGGGGTCTGCCCCACCCAGCAGCGGGCTTGTGGGGCAGCGCCCGGCTGCAAGGGACAAGTGAGAGCACACATCACTGTAGGTTTCGTATACGGGTGAATTTGTTTTTGCCACATTGTACAAGGTTTCATCATGCAGGAAGGCTCGAGAGGTTTGGCGACCTAACTAGCCTGGTGCGATGAGCGTCAGCATCCGCTGACTCAAAAATATTGTGCTCGATCATGAAGCACTCGGGATAGCTTCAACTTTCGTTTATCATGAAACAAAGCTACAGAATAAATTCAACCAATGCTTAAAAAAGAACAATGCTGAAAAGAGCGCGCCAATAAAGGCGCAGCTCTTGGAAGAACGCGAACGAGCTACTCAGGAGTTTATTTAAATAAAAAAATAACCAAAAGCACGTAGGGCGTTTCTGCCACCCACAAACGAACAGCCAATGGTGCGAATGGTTTAGCCATTCGCCCTTTCTGTCTCTTGAACTCCGTAAAAGAGGCAAAACAAAGAGTTTTTTTTACCTATTTCTACTTTTTTCTCATATATTTCTTTATCGAAGAATTTGGTGACGCCACGAAAGTCTTTTAGTCAGCTTTTACGTCACTTTTGAGCGGTTATTTTCCACTTGCACTTAGCTTGTGGTCAAAAGGGTCACCGTCTGAAGCAATACAATACTTGCTTCTTTCCAACATTTGTGCTGCTGCAGCTGTGACCAACTGCGTTGGAATCTCGAGGCAGACTCTCCTTATTATTGCCTTTGGGGCGTCCGGTGTCGTAGTTTGATGCTATGCACGTGCCTTTTACATAGCCCCTCAAGAAATCCAGCGGTCTCATGTCCTGCGAGACTGCAGGCAAAGGTACAAGTCCGTGCCTGCCAATCCACTGTCAAGGAAAAAGCTTGGCGAGCCACGTTCGAAACTAAATACTACTATGCGCAGGAACACCCTCGTATCGAAACCAGATCTTCTGAAGGTGCACAAGCGCAACGTTGCAGCAGAAGTTTTTCACGGCACTCTCAAGGATGTCGTTGGCGTAGCGTCGCCTCGTTAGTGTGTTGTCAAAAAATATTGGTCCGATGATTTTGTCATCAAAAATACCGCAGTACACAATAAACGACCTCTGGTATTGGTGTCGTCATTGTACCAGCCAGTGGGCATATCTGTCGCTTCAGTAATGTGCGTTGTGAAGATTAACTTGTGCGCTACTGGAGAAATTATCCTCATCCGTCCAAAGCACGCGAGTGAGAAACTCCGGTTTTTCACATGTCGTGAAAATCCAATTGGCAAAACCAAATATAGTGTCAAAATCTCGGTCTCCGATTTCTAGCCCTTTATTGCACAATTTTTGTTTCCTCAAAATATTGTCCATGGAATTGTAGGGAAGCATAACTGTAGCTGTACTCCCATGGAAACTAACCTTGGTGAATTTCTGTGGGTTGAATTTGCAGAAAAAGGGCCCGCTGCGTATTTGCAACAACGTGCAAAGAAAGAAGAAGTTGAAAGTGAAAGATAGAGTTAGTGCGATTCATATTCTGATGTTTATATGCACGTGACAACCATTGGTGGGCGTACGATTCAGTGTGGAAAAGAAAGAAGCAACTGTATTTGCTTCCGCAGCACAGGTTGTTCCCACAATTTGTGCAGTACGTCATGCAGATTCCCGTGCAGCCAGGAAACAATGCAGTGTTTTCACGTTATTGTCAAAATTTAGAACATAGAAGCACAGAGGTAAAGCTGTGCCGTGACGACGCGACACGCCAGCGCGCGGATGCACCACGTCCTTTTTTTTAAAGAAAGGGGGGGGGGGATTCAACCAAAAGAGATCTTGCACGCATATTGAACCGAAACAGACTTACACTCGTGGTTGTCATCACTAGTGAAAAGGTCGCTGCATTCACTATCACGAGGAATTGCTCGCCCATGAAAAGTTTGGAACCATTTCACTTTTCCGAAGAAAATAAGCCACATGCACGTTGTTGCATTTGCGCCACATAGCAACGTTATGTCGCCAGGAACAGATTATTCCGAAATAAGAATGTTTTTTTAAATCTACAGAGACAGCATGATGTGGAGCACAGCGTAATAATTTTCGTTTCGCATTCTCTTATGATGAGATACATTTACAATTGGCAAAACTTACCTGTATCACTGCTCGCGCGCGCGCGCAGCCTGCGTCAAATTTGTTTTGGTAGAAGACGGAAACGACGAGCACAGTTGCCAGCACAAAGCTTTGCGCTTTTCAGACGAATTTTGCAGAAATGTAACAAAGTGTACAGGCAGCTCCAAACAAACGTTGCTTCTGTTTTGCCGTTCAAAGGAATGTTGTTGCGTAAATGCAACAAGGGGCAGTAAAGGGTTCATGAAGATATACTTATCGCGGGTGCATATGATGTTTTTTTTTAGTACTCCACACTGATGACCTTGAGTTTCTCACATCCGCTGATATCTCCCGTTATTATCAACGGACGGCGCGTCAAGCCAAAATGATTTATGCAATCGACAACAGCACATGCTAGCCGTAGAGATCCGCCAAAACGCATTAGATGGACATAGCCTTAGCAAGGTCTGTTTATATTGCTAAAGGGAACAAAAGGCACATACGTTCCAGGCGCGCCTGTTTACAGCAAAATATGAGTGCGCAAAATTAGTCCAAGTGCGCCGTCAAGGTTTTCCGGCTTCGAAATCTCCCCTTCCCCCTCCACTGCGATACTAAGTTTATCAATGCGTTAGCGCTGTGTTTTCATGATACCGCGTCCATAACATAGCGTGAGGCCCTGTATAGAATTGCCGCTGACAGTAAAACCATGTATCTAGTGGTATTCGCCTGTAAGTGCTTGTGTAGCGGTGTGCGAGCGTGTATCTTTTTCGTATTTTGGATGTTCCACTCTCTTTGTTTTCTTCTTTTGGAAAAAACCAATGAGGCAAAGTTGAGAACTAAACAAATTCCTCATTCGGAGGGTGTTTGAGGTGCCCTACACCTTTCTAATTAATATGTTTGCGAGTCAAGCAATAATGAAAAAGTTAAATTATTGCAGTTAGATTATGACTGTTTCGTGATAAAAAAATACTGGCTGTAATTACACACGACTGCGGCTACTCTTCAGCAAGTACCGTTGCCCGAAAACTCCTAAGTATTCGAAAACCTTGGTCCAAGTTAAACGGGACGCCCGGCACAAATAAATAAATTAATATTGGATATATATATATATATATATATATATATATATATATGGGTTACTGCGGGCGACGATGAGAGAACACATTCGCCTTGTGTCTCCATGTGATTTCTGTCGTAATGAATGGGTGGATAGGTGTACCCTGGCGTCACAAGCTGCAAGGCATGTCAAACAGTCGTAAACATTACTTGTAATAGTTGCCCATTTAGATACAATAAGGTTACTTCTTTTCTGATAAATTACCATTGGCACTGAAGAGTGTGACTTTGGCTCCAAAATATGCATTAATTTGTAAAGATTTTTGAACGCCTGCTTCATACTGCAGAAAGAAATTACGCCACTCAATGTGTAGAATGCTGCACAATATAGGCCTGCAGTGAGGACCAATTTTAGCAATTTTTTATGTCTGGTGGTACTATTTTAATTTCATGTTTGCTGACACTCACGTAGTTTTAAGAGGTGCCAACAACACTGAAACATATTCTGTCACACTTCTGATATTCATATTATTGCAGGAGCATACATAATCTAATTTACAATTTTTCCTTGCAGTTGATATAGAGACCGTTTTTTGAAATTAATTACCATCTGCCATTTGCTACATAACTCTCCAATTGTTCCTAGGGCATTGTTAAGTTTTTCCTGGTCATTAGAGTCTTTTATTTCTTGGTATAGCACGCAGTCATCCGCGAATAGTCGCATTCTTTCATCAGTATTATTTGATATGTTTTTAAAAAAAGTAGAAACAACAGCGGGGCTATAACTGTACCTTGAGGTACTCCTGAAAGTACAGGCACTAACTTGCAGGCATGATGGTGGTATTGCACAAATTGATAACGGTCAGAGATGTAAGCATAAATCCATCGTACCGGTGGTCCATCACAAAATATGGTTTTAATTTTAAAGTGGAGTTTAGCATGAGAGACTCGGTCGAAAGCCTTCGACAGATCCGGGAAAAGGGCATCGATTTGCGACTTATTGTCGAGGCTTTGTGTAAAATCATGCATAATTTCAACTAGTTGCGTAGCGGTTGACAAGCCACTAAGAAATCCTGTTGGCTTCCGTGGAGCACGTTATGGACTTCGAGAAAATTTGTCAGAAATTTTAAAATGATGTGCTCCAGTAATTTGCAGCATGTAGATGTCAGTGATATTGGTTGGTAATTAGCTACCGATAAAACATTGCGAGATTTATGCACCGGAATTTCGCTAGTTTCTACTCAGCAGGAAGGCTACACTCATCGATTGATTTTTGATATATCAGGCAGATTATAGGCTCCGCAAACCGCTTGAGAAATTTGTTAGGGATTCCATCTGGTCCATCACATTTCATATCATCCATGTTTAACAACATCATACGCACTCCAGCCTCGGATATTAATGGAGTACCTGTCAGCGTGGTCTTACATTCGAATTCGAGGGCAAGCTCAGAGCAGTCGTTGTCATGTGTGAACACTGACTGAGAGTGAGTGTTAAAGGTGTCAGCGTCAATTCCTTCGGTGGATTTTGTCTTGTCTGTGTGTTGGGAGCATAGGTATCTCCAGAATTTGCTGGGTGCTGATTTAATGAAACCATTAAGTGTGCCATTACAATAAGTCAGTTTAGCAGTCTTAATGTTACTTTTTAATAGGTTAGTTAGAGAGTGAAGGCGAGTAAGATAGTTTGGAACCGGGCGTATTTTGTTTGATTTTCTCAGTCTGCTGATTTTACGCTTGAGGTGAATATCATAGCGTGTTATCCATCGATGCTTTTTCTTTGCGCATTTTGTTAGAGTGGGAATGAAACTGTCAATGCAATGCCTGACATTACCCATACATGATCAATGATTGTCGAATAATTCATACACTGTTCAAGAAAATTGGCATATTAACGCGATAGCGTTAAGGAGCTCGTGCCGCAGAAAAGCCGGTGTCGTCGGCGTCCGCGGCGTTGGCCGTTAGCGATAAATCACGGCAGGCACTTCATAAATAAAAAGCAACTTCCAAGATGGGCTTTGGTGGGAATCGAACCAGGCTCTCCGGAGTGTGAGACGGAGACACTACCACTGAGCCACGAGTTCGATGCTTGAAAGTGGTACAAACGTGCTTCTAGTGAACGCGGTGTTGCCTTAAAAACGTGCCGTAGAAAGTTATACTGCGGTGTATATCGGTAATTATGAGCATGTAACTTACAGAAGTCGCATTTACACGAGTAGCGAAGTACGTTTCCGCTACATTTCTTCTGCGCTTACCGCACACGCAGAGCCATCTTGCGGCAAACACAGAAGACCCCCTCCTCTCAATGTACGGCGCTGCCCCGACAGGTGGCGCGCCATGCGCGCATTGGGGCTCTGCGCGGACCGGTGCCAGGCGCGTCGCGGCCCCGACTCCCTCTCCCCTGACGACGCTTCGCAGTGCTCCCACGCGGGTTGCAGAATCAGGCGCCGTTCCTTTCCTTAGATTACTATCTATCTATCTATCTCTCTGCCCGTGCCGATCACGACGTTTGGCTGGCGTAGATCGTTTCCCCCTCCGAGACACCGAGTTCTTTGGTTCGTTCCGTTTGCTCAGGCGCACGTTTCGTTGCCGCGCCGAACGCTGCGTTGCTCGACGCTCTCCGTGTGATAGGTGGGCGCAAAGTCCGATGCGGGGCGCCTCGTAAGTGATCCCTGCGCCGTAGCGCATTGTCTTACACCCCTTGGTGGGTCGATGGGAACGCTGTCGCGTTCCACTCTTGAAGGCGAAGCTTAAGCGTCCGCCAATTTTTTACTAACAAGATGTGTTTTAATGGCTGCGTCATTTGCCTTTCCAAATGCTAATATCGACTAACTATCTCACTTGACAGTCGTAGGAACAGGGAAAGGTAAAGTGCACAACACAAGCTTATGTTCTGACAAACATTCTAGTATTTCAGTGTCAATTGCGGTTGATGAAAAATAATCAGTAACGAAAACCAAATCGAGTGTCGAGCTGATGACCCTTGAATGCGAGTATGTGTGGGGAGAAGTTAATTCAAGTTGAATGCAAGTATGATGTCTGAGATAACATTATTATTAAGTGATCTCGGGATTCGACAGCTCCAGTCCGATTCCGAAATAATAAAGTCCCCAGCCAAAATAATTTTGTCACCTGATATGTGTCGGAGCATGTAATCTAGTACGGGCGCCAGGTACTCTGGATCAGCGTTTGGCGGCCTATAGACCGCACCTACGTGCAGGATGTATCTTCCTATGTTTAGTTTTGCACCATATACTTTCGACGTTCGGTACAGCAGGCATAGGCATGAAAGATAAATCATCCCTTAAGATAACAGCCACACCCCCGCCTCTCATGCTCTATCTTTGCGCAGAATAGCATAACCTGGCGGAACAACGTCATTATCTGAGACGTTATAGTGAAGCCACGTTTCGGATATAGTGACCACATCCGGACTCAGTGCTACCAATAAAGCTTCCAGATTTTCCAATTTATTGACAAGACTTCGCCCGTTTAAGTTCAGGAGAGTTACTTTGATTAAGATCGCGTTGTTCTGCGGTCAGAGCTGGATGTTTTGTCGTTTTTTGGTTGTATTTCAACTATATTGCCGCTATCTGCGTCCCATGTAAAGAGGAGGCCAGCTATGCAAACTTTCATCGTAAGTTAACATTACCTGCTCTTCCGGTCCCGATTTTGTTGAGTTTTATTCCAAAGCTTTTTCCTTATGTCACGAACGCTGCGTCAAAAATCTTCGGCAATAGAGTATCTGGTATTTTTCAGCTTCTTGCAGTTTTGATGGATGGCATGTTCCCAAAGGTGCTCGCTCATGCACGGGTCAGTTTGGCCAACGTAGCAGGTGCCGCAAGGCAATACATTCATTTATAGCATCTCGATCTCACAAACCACGTAGTTTTTACGGTGGTGGATACTGAACCTCTCGCACTGTTTTTTGAAGGGACTGCTCCTTTTCGCTAGTACAGCCAAATTATGCGGAGTGGAACGCACCACACGAACACATGCGCGCTGTCCGATCTGTTTAGGTCTGAGAGACACTTGATGTTTGAACGTTATTACTGCGACTATATCGCGTCTTTCTGCTTTCCCTCATGCATCCATGCTTACTGTGTGGTCGTAAGTCTCGTTTTTCCTGCGAACATTATCTGTAACAGCGAATGCCCGGCTTCCGGGTAGCTTGAAGCGATCAGGTAGTCTGCCTGAGCTTTGAAGCTGGCCTCAATGGTATGGTGACACGACCTGTTTTGCGACTGGAGACCGCCTTGACACAGCGTGTACCCTGTCCTCCGACGTGCAGCTCATGAACAGCTAATGTAAGAAATTCTCAAACTTCACCAAGACGCGAAATAGAAAGGCCACATAATTATTTTCTAGTGGCACCCTGCCACTGCGAGATCAGTGGAAATGATCAAGCAAAGCTGCCCGAGAGTCACGTCGAGAAAAGTACAGCGATCTCCTTAGTCTTTACAAGACGGGCGCTTCAAGGCAGCTTTGTCTCTTCGCGCGCACGCTCTCTTTAACAGAGTCAAACAACCCAACTATTGAACGCACCAGGTTGCGGAAACTGAACCATTCGCTCCCACTCCAACCTCTCCCCGGCTTCACCGGTGTGAGGCATCAATTCTATACCAGCTGTGGTTTATAGTGGCTTTCACGAAGGCATACACTACTTTGAATGGAAGGACTGGCAGTACTGCCTGCGATGTCTGCAGCGGCGAAAAGAACATCGAATGTTTATTATGCTAATGTCATCGATTTTAGTTGGAAATACAAGTATTTTCTGTCGAATTGCCACGACTAGACGATCGGCCGTTCTCCGTGCAGGTGCTGCTTGAAGACTGTCCCCATCGCTTGTCGGCCCAAAAAGCTGTCAAGGCACGTTTCTCTTTCTTGAGAGCAACTGGCCTACGTGAAGGCTTTTGACTTGATCAGGCGCTCCGCATGCAGCGCGAACTGACCGCGTCTTTCCTCCCCCCTCACTCTACTCATCCTTATATTCCCTCTTTCCGTCTCCCAGAGCAGGGTAGCCAATGAGACGCATGTCTGGTTAACATCCCTGATGTCTCTCTTCCTTTCCTCTTACTTCTCCTTCTTATGCCTGTCGCGAACATTCAATAAGCACTTGGGAATTCATCCTTTCTTGACTAGAATACAATGGCGGGCTGTGTAAGGTGGCAGTGATTTCGGGACTCGAGGATCATGATGCCAACAAACATGGTCCGCTCTAAACTGCAATCTAATATTTAAAAATGATTGTCTTCTGACATTTCATGGGCCTTAGTGAGCGCCGAAAGACGCATTTTGAATGAAGCACGCCTTTGCACGGCAATGCTTATAAAGTCAGCTGCACAAGTATGAATGATGACGAGAAAACCATCTTGGTGACTTAAAATCGTTTTGACACGCATAATTTATAATTGACCATTCAAAAGCCTGTCTGCCTTGACCAGAAAGGAGTCATCTAATAGAGGCGCGATACAAGACCGGATGGACAACCCTTGATTCTGCAAGGGTTGTCCCACGAGCATGGATGTCAAGTATTAGAAGGTCGAGGAAAGCCCCTACGTAAATTCGAGCAAAATGTTGGCACTAAAGTTCATCCGCAACTTCAGTGAGTTCCCTTACACAATAAAGCAATTCCTTATAAGGTAGCGAGTAACATAAATATTAACTGTCTATTAGAAACATGTTCAGTTGGCACTGCCAGCTACTTCCAAAGAATTTAATGGCCTCATGAAAACTTTTATCAAGAAAGGATCGTCCACAATCCAGAACTTTAACTTGTCCTGTGCATATACACCCAGCGCCTTTCGCCAGGTGTTCCATTCAGAAACGATAACCAGGAACGAACCATCAGCTTTGTTCGTTTTCGGCGAATGAACGTATCAAGAGCTTTTTTTTTCTTTTCAATTCGTTGCTCTACTGATTACAAGTTAAGCGTGCTGAACCATTCTTTTTCCCGCGCCCTAACTTTCACTAGGTCGACATCTCCAGATTTCCGGAAAGCCGAATCTTTCACCAATTGGACCATTCCAAGAAACAAGTTTTTAGGAAGAAACAAGAAACCTCCCTTTTTGTTCGATGGCACTACACATAAACCATTGGCGAGTATGTTTTTTTGCTAAACTGCATTCAGCGTTCCAGTGAGTACGTTTCCGGGCAAACAACTGTAGTGTTCGGTTCCTGCATGCCTCCTCGTAGAACGTAAGCGGTGATGCGATCTTCGGCATTTGTGCGCTGCCCCAAAGCTGTCGGCAATCTACAAAGATGGTTTAAACGCGGGAAAAGTTTACCGGCTGTTGTAGCACGTGTAGTATAAAACCTTCATCAGCGCGCCATCCGCCGCTACTCGCAACCAGCGAATTCCGTCGGCTACGTGAGATGGTCGGTTTCTATATATGTGTGCGAGAGACGGGGGAGCGCAGCGTCGTAGCGTGAGCAGGCTTTCCAACACATGCAAACTTTACGCTTGTACTGCATTATGGTAGCTGCATGCAGGCTGTTTCACAGCACACATGCGAATAGACAATTCGTGGCGCTTGGCGATGAAACCTGCGTCAAGGTTGGGAGATAAACATGCACCTTCCGTTCAGCGTGCTAACACGAAGGAGAACCCAAAGCACGCATTACTGATAAACTCCGGTAGTAATCGTCACGGAAGTGGTTGGAGCACAACACTGCTGTTGTTGAGCGCTTGAAGTTGTTTCGCTTCACAGCAGCCTCCCACTTAGCTGAAAACTTTTTGTCTTGCAGGAACTAATGGAACATCGGAACATCGTCGCGGCCGTTGGTGTTCGTGTTCGTGCAAGTGTAGGCTGCACAGAACGCCGGCGTAATCGGCCTACAAGATCAATTGATGCTGCGCACGTCAACTACCACTCCTATATACACACAAACAAAGTAATGAAGGGTCGAGCGAAGCAGATTAGGACGGCATGCACGCAGAAATAAGCCCGGTCAGGCACGGTCACGCAGACTGCGAAGGAACGGAACACCAGTGCTGACGTAACTACGCCGCGGTTTCCGGTCTCCGCTCGCATCGTCAGCGTCAGCAGCAGCGCGCGGCGCTCGACGGGGGCGGAGCTACAGCGCAATTTTAACTGACGATTGCGTCGCTCCTAAGGGAAAAATCCCCCCAAAATTTTACCTGCATGGCTTATAAGGTTCCCGCATCCGTATATGAGCGTCTTATTGAATTCGACAGACTCTTCAGCTTCCCTTTAAGACGGTGTGGACTTTCCTTACCATAGGTCCATTGCTCGTGGATTTGAAACGTAGTAACGCGACCGCTCTCTCCGAAATGCACCTATCAGACTAGTCCGCTGAGGCAAGGCCGGAAGTGCGTCGCATTAAGCGTAGTAGCATTGGCAGAGAAAAATTATTGTAGACGGCGAACTTCGGACCCAGGCATTGGCTCCTGTGAACAAAGTCGGGAACATTGTCACCGCAGAAATATATCATGACTATTGAGCAAGGCTTTGTAGGGCACCTAGACCGAAGACATTGCAGCTCTCTTCTTCAGGAATTATCTGCCGCCTAGTGAATGAGGCTATTGCATTCAGGCCATTTTCTTTTCTTGATGGCGTCACGGGGTTCTTTTTGGGGAGCAGCTCTTAGGCGCCCGTTCTTGCAGTGAACGTCGCCGTCGGCGGCGTAACCGAGCTAACGAGCATGGCGAAACATGAAATAGCAAACGTGGAGTAGAAGATGACAAGCGCGAGCAGCGAACGCCGGAGATAAATAGGAGCGGCCCGTACAGCGACGTGTGCGCGGGAAACTGGTGTCATGCGGACCCACCCGACTGCCTGATGCGTACACTTCCCTGGTCTCGGCTGGACCGCTCGTTACGTACTACCACAAGCTGGCATCAGCTCTCGCTGGCGCCTGTTCCGCTTACTTAGTTCGGTCTTATTCATGCTTGTTTCAATTGTCAGTGTTTGCTATTGTCTTGCACTCTGTATGCGCGACGCGAATTGTGTAGTATTTTCGGGAAGCCACGTGGCACCAGCGATTACACTCGAACCTTCGACGAGTCATGTACAAAAACCTACACACTTGACCCGCAGATGAGATTTTCGTTGACTGCCGACTCAACTGCATGTTTTTAGCAAATTATTTGCCTCAGTATATTGCGAAATGAAAACACCTACGGAGGCGCGCTGTGGTTCCGCACTAGCGAGTATTGTATTGGTCGGTGCATTTTAGTTGAACCAATACATGTAGACAATCTCGATACACCCAGCGTTGCCTATGCCACTCAAATTTCGGAATTTGGCCAACTGTGGTGGCACAGCTAGATGAAGTGTCGTATAGCCGAAAAAAGCGCTGACTTCGGTAGGCAAATATTTTATGCGGATGCAGAAGGCGATGCCACGAGTGCGACGAATGGCGATATCGATGATCTGGGTCAGGAAGGAAGGATGCAAAGCAACACACTGTGAGGAGGCTAATGAACAAGAAATATGCATTAGAAGGGTGGAACTTTTGGCTATATGGTATTACATAGTTAGAAGTTTAAATCGTAGATGAATACGAGACAAGAAGCACAGACAAGCGCTTACTTCCTACGGAGAATTATGCGGAAAACCGAAGATGCTACAGATGTTCTTAGAAAACAGCATTCCAAGATAAACAAGGTAAGCATTAAAAGTGTGAAAAGAAACCCTTCGAGAAACATGGGCTGTTAGCAAGTTAACGACTAATCACAGCATGACGAACGCCTTCCGCAACAGTCGTCAGATTCCAAGAACTTGAGTGCCTTTCATAATAGCGAGAGAAGATTTGCTGACACAAGCGCACTCCTCCCGTTTCCTTTGTGTTGCTTCGACTATAACCTCAGTGCGAACGTCATTGTGCTTGTATATTACCCTGGTGTCTTCTAACACTGGATCTCAGGCACAATTATTACAATGAAAGGGCAGAAAGCCGTGCTTTTTGTTCCGTTGGTTGTTGGAATGTTCCCGAAGGAGGTCGATCAGGCACTTGTCAGTTTGATCGACGTAGCAAGCACCTTAAAGTAAAGGGAACATGTGAACCACAAGCAATGTAGCGTTTATGGTGGTTGATCCTGCACCCATCCTACTGTTTTTTGATGATTTGATTCTTTGTCTGAATACTACAACTCGCATATCTTCGACACAAAAGGTCCAGTCCAAATTCAATATACCCGCCACTACATGGTTGGTGATCGGTTTTTCCAATCCTTTCTCAAACATAAGAAAGCCTGTTTAACACGAGCATTGAGCTATATAAGAAACCGTGATGCTAGAAACGATATGCGTACACTGAGTTCGCTTCCATTTTTCTAAACATATATAAACTACTTCAGCTTCAAAGCTTTTCCTTATGTTTAGAAATTCCCGGGATTCTCCTAAGAGTGTGTTTCTAGATTCTTAAAGAGGTCGCCAATATTAATGATTAGGCAGGCATCAATTCTCTTCTATGCAACCAAGGCATGCTAACAAGTTATATGCCACAACGCATGACCGTGCACAAAAACATAGAAGAAATTATTGTTAGCTGGCAAGTGCAGGTAATGAATGCAGTGCATCACCAGTTTCTTATGTTTGATTGCGCAACCTTAATTGAGTCAATGCCTAAATTGCTCAGATGGCGCTCCTTAGACTTGTCTGAGCCAGTGTGTGATTTTTTGTTCTATTTGTGTAGCATCAGCTTTTAGAAATAATGGCATCCCTTTCGACACCATTCATTCCATACGAGCTTGCTTTGACTACAACAGGCCACGGTTTTGAATCAGGCAATGAAATAAATGTCACGTGCATATGACATAGAATATACAAAGAGATAATAATATACATTATAATAATACTACATAGAAAATAATAAACTTTACAATTCTGCATTACTAAAAGCAGCACTTCGCGTGGGAGCCTCGAATAAATAAAAGTAAAAAAAAACTAGAGAGGTAGGCTCTCTAATTTGTATCTGCAACCAAACTGCATTTACCTTTTTCTTATTTGATCGCGAATATATATATATTCTCTTTTCCATATTTCACAGCTGCCCTTAATTTGGGAAATAAAAAAGAGGCAGATGGTCAGCCTAAATTATGACTGTGCATGGCAGAAGCCAACAAGAAAGTATATGTCAGTGTGGCTATACTTTCCTTGCGAAGCATGAGTGAGAACGCGACAGATAGTTTGGGGGGCATTCCCTTGTCTTACTACCATACTAAGCTGAGTACTACAAAAATGGTTTGCCTGTAATAGGGACACCACTTTTGAAATTAAATACCACGACAGTGATAGACCTTTTACATTCCTCATGACACAGCTTTCTCCTGTGCTATTTCTCAACATGATCACCCAACATCAAATCATAAGTGCCGGTCAGACTCACCGCATTCCCCACAAGTCACGCACGTCCTGTTCCTATTCCGACAGTATCCTTCGTAGCAGGCGCAGGGACGTACCCTTACGTTACTCGTGTAGGCGCGATAACTGCACCATAGATGTATTTTGACATCAGGGCATTGGGCTTCGGCTATTGTGTTACTGCTGCGGCATCTTCCATAATATGCATTTGGTTCTGGGCATTCATCTAAGGAGAAAGAAATGCACTTGAAAAATAATTTTCGTTTCGATGATGTGTGATGTTGCACCATAATTTCAAGATACATAGGCAGATTTATTTCAGATACATCCGCATGCAAGCTAGGTTTCTGTCATGCTCAAACATGGTGAATGTATAAATAATATATAGGAAGCAAAGCTGCGGAACAATGATAAAATACTTCCGAATTCAAGGTGCAAACCAGGTAGGTAGGGGGTACATTAGTGTCGTATTGAACCAGGGTGATTAATACTTTTCAGTTACAGTTCTTGTTTCCGTCGCTGAGGAGGACAACGTCCAAGCACCGAATACCTGACGTCTCTGCGGTATGACATTTGAGAGGACCTCGAAATTTGAAGGCCCCATAATATCCTTTTTTGTGTGTAGTTTTTCTGCGCAATAATGTTTGACTACAGCTAAGCGAATATTTCCGCTAGGGGGCCACGGAGCGCGGACGCGCGTTGCATTGGCTCCGCAAATTTTTATGGCCTTCGACGTATTTTCTACAACTAACCTGTTCGCTGTATTCCCAGGCGCTTGCAAAAGTCCTACAGAATCTCTCAATACCATATTTCTGTAGATGAGCCCGTTTCCCGGTCACTTTTCGAAAATTTTTCGTGCCGCCACGCCGGCATGACAACCACGCTGGTAGATAAGGCACGGGAGGCCTAACGCTTTTAGTGGAGCCTCGGTCCGCTGCGCCGACTACCGAGATGGAAGTCGTGCAAGTCGAAAGGGAGGGGGTATAGCCGACGGAGTCCGGAAAACAGCAGGGATGGTGCGAGATCAAGCGTAACACCACGAAAGCGCGGGAGGTGATGACGCGGCGACGAACCAGCAAGCCACGACGGCGTCCTCCAAAAAGGCGGCGTCTATAAAGAAAGCCACGCACTACGTGCGGAAGATCACCGTGGCCAGCCAAATGCCCAGCCTACCCACGGATTACTATAATGTCGTGCTGCGAACGCAGGATGACATCAACGCGTCGAACTACCAGGACAGCGTAACCTGCTAAATACGCAACGCAGCAGTGGTGGGACGTGAGGCAGCGAGCAGGACAGCGTTTGTCTCAATGACAGCCTGTTATGGTGCACGTTTGCGATTTGGTTTTAACCGCATGGCATGCACAATCTCAGGCCGCGGTTGTCCGCTTCGTGCTGGCTGGGTGCCAATCGGAATAACTTCATAATTAAGGACACTCACTCGCCGGAGCACTTTGCAGGGGTGGAAGTGCCGACTAAGAAGTTTTTCCGAAAGGTCTTTACGGCAGACGGGGGTCCAAACGAACACTTGGTCACCCGGTTGGTAGCCAACTTCTTCGTGGCGGAGGTAGCCCTGTGCGAGTGGGCACTTGCGAAAGCGCGGACATGCGCGTGTGGATGCCCGCACATCGGCGACAAGCCTCGCAGCCATATGGCTGTGATTGCATCCCATGCTCGCGGGCACGGCGGCGTCCGTTCGCAGAACAGTTGACAACAGCTACAGAGGCAGTCATAGATAGGATTTCGCCTATCGCAGTTTAGCTCAGCAAAGTGCCCATATTAAGGCGAAAGCCTTTAATGGCTCATGCTCGCGGCCATTGCGACGTCCGTTCGCAGAACATGTCACACTCCGCTAGGGGGAGCTCGTGATGTCATCTGAGTGGCGCGCGTACTGCGCATGCACCCAGTAGATGGCGCCACCATAGAGAAAGAAATTAAGCAACAGGGTACTCTGCGAAAACTGGCAACAGGAAATGCGCCACGCGAAAATTAACGCCAACTGTTTGCTGCCGCTTGCAGGGACAACGTGGCCCCAATTAGCACATGATCGGGGTAGTTGGAGAAGTATAGGAGAAGCCTTTCCCCTGCAGTGGGCGTAACGAGGCTGATGAGGATGATGATGATGATGATGATGATCATGATGATGATGATATTGAAGCTGTATGAGCCTTCGAGTAGAAGATGAAGCGCAGGAAGATGGGTACAGGAGAATAGGCGAATGAAGTTAGAATAAAGGAAGACAAGATGGACGCTAGTTCTACAGCAATGCTTTACGTCTATTCTGTCATTTAACTGGGAAGGCTACATTGTATTGGTGCCACTGACAACCGACTACAACATGTGGGTGACATTTTTTCGTGAGGATACCTCCGCAGAGAACATCACCTTTTCGAGATACCAAGCTCAATATGAACCAGCGGTGGAACTAGCTCACGAACTGAAATCGGCAGAACTCGTGAACATTGCTTTAGAGAAGGCTTCCATGAACTCTGCTGAATTACGTCGGAAAGGTGCCCTGAAAGGGAACTTGCGTCTGGCGATCTTCGATGAATTAGTTCTTCAACTGATGCGTGGAAGGACTCTGGGTCACCGTCAAAGAGGTGAGCCTCGTTTTGAAAGCTCTTCACCTACAACAAGAGCAGATTGAACAACAAAACGAACTGGTGACATCGCTTATAAGCTCTCTAAACGCTTAGAAGCCGGTGACTAAATTTGTACAACCCGATGCATTCGACGGCATGTCTTCAAATCCAGAATGTTGGCTTGAATTCTATGAATATGCCACTGGGAAGAACAACTGGCACTCTAATGAGGACAAGATTACTAACATGCGTAGTTAAGGGGCGTCGCACGGAAGTGCTACGATCTGCGCATCATCGAAGAAGCTGGCAACTCTTGGAACCAGTGGAAAGAAAAATTCTTGACGACATTCCGAAGCAACTCAGCGCAAAGATGGGATACCGCGATTAATTTAAAATTCAGGCAGGGCTCCCTCGTAGAGTATTTCTTTGAAAAACGCCACATTTTAAAGCTGACCGAGCCTATGCTTCCCTCTTCTGCCTTAGTAGCACTAATAATGCACAAACTGCATGCGGAAGTCCTGAAGCAAGTGGAAGTACGATCACCCAATTCTATGACCGGGCTCCTGGAGTGCCTTCAGTACATATCATCTACTTCAGTAGAATAAATAAGCGCTAACTCGAGCAGTCGCTTCAGGCGGACTGACGCGGATTGGTCAAGCCGTAATCAGCTAGAACCAAGCCACCCTGCAGGCAGCAATGAGAACGCCTGTTGGCACGCTCCCAGAGGTTGGGTGAATAACGCCGACAACGACCCTGTCCCCCTACTTTCATACGCTCAAGAGTTTCTGACGACCAAAGCTAATAAAGAAGGCTGATCAGTCTCACCCGATCTCAAAACTGAGACTGTTTACTTAACTTGCTATAGCCTACCTCACATTCCACTCAATGTGGGAAACGGACATATGATGGCTTTGGTTGCCAGTGGTGCTTCTGTGTCTACAATAAATACCAAGCTGGTATATGCAAATCACCTGCATAGTGGAAGAGTACTATGGGTGCAAGATTGTGGTGGAAAAGTGACAACGCCTAATCACTCGGCCTCAGTAATTATCGTGTTCCAAGGTCATGAAATTGAGAGTGAAGTATTGATGATAGAGGTGGTGACATGCGACTTTCTGCTATCCAGGCCAGATATAAAGAAAAAAAATTAACGTATGCTGGAGTGATGCAGTTTTAGTGGAAGGATAGAAAAAATAACCAACGAGTTGTCATGTGCGCGGAAGATATTGCAATGACCTACCCTGAACAGATATGCATAGGAAGGTATCCACAAGCGATGAAATGACACAAGGTGCCTTTGGAACTAACTGACAAGACCGTCATCCGAAAATTGTTTTATAACATGTCAAGAGAGTGCAAGATATGGTTGAAGAAAGAATTCTAGGAGATGTTAGACGCTGATATAATCCGACCTTCGGTGTCACCCTTCGCCTTTTGCATAACAATTGCGCTGAATGAAGATGGAACTTTCAGAATGTGTAGAAATTACAGAGTTCTCAATCGCCAGACAGAACTTCTACCATTTCCCATGCCGAAGATAAGCACGATTATATATGAGACAGGTGGTTGCCAAAAGTTTTCACGTATTAATTTGTGCAAAGCTTTCTGGTAGATCTCGCTAATCGAAGAAACAAAAATGTACACTGGTTTTATCTCGCCCTTCAACCTGTACGAGTATAACCGGCTTCCTTTCGGCTGGAAAAACTGTCCAGCATGGCTCCAGAAGAATATGAACGAACTCCTGAAGCCTTTCCTGGGTGTCTTTGTAACATGCACATAGATGATATTATCGTCTTCTCCAAAACAGAGGCTGAGTATCAGGAACATATGTCTCAGGTATTAAATGCCTTGAGCTTGGCAGACCTCAACGTTAATTTGAAGAAAAGTGCATTCTTGCAAAGAAAAGTTGTGTATCTTGGAAGACTCTTTGATAGGACTACCAAAAGCGCGAAACAAGAGTCCTTCGAGAGGATATCCCTTTGGTAAAACCATATGACGTCCACTCATTGCGTGTGTTTTTGGGATTAGTGGGACATTTCAGACCTTTCATAAGAGACTTTGCCATAAAAACAAGATGCCTCACGCGCCTAACACAGAAAGAAGTTCCGTTTGAGTGCGATGAGGAATGTGAGAGTCTACTGTGATTCTGGTGCACAGAATCTCTGCTGATCCTATTCTATGCCTACCAGATTTCACTTTACCCTTTGAACTGAAAATTGACGCCTGACACTATGGAACAGGTGCAGTCTTGTACCAGAAATATCCAGAATCATCCGGCCGAGAAAAGCCACACGTAGTAGATTACTACAGCTACACCCTCTAGCCATTTGAACTCAACTACACCACTACTGCAAAGAAAACTCTTGCAGTCCTTAAAGCAATTGAGTATTTCCGCACGTACCTAGAAGGTGCTAAGTTTACTTTGTTCACCGATCACCAGGCCCTCGCTCATTCCTTGAATATGACGCAACCTAAGGGACATATCGCCAGATGGGTGAACTACTTGGAGCTTTTCGATTTCACCATCTCCTACAGACCTTGACCCCTTTTGACTGATGCAGATGCATTGTCTAGACTCATGATAGAGGCCAACTAAGAACAACCGGAAGAAATCAATGAAGTAAAATCGTAGAAATGCACTGAGCAATTGATTTTTATGGAAGGTCGCTATCAAGTCCCGCTAACGCTGATTTCCAGGGAGCTTTATTTGCTCCGCGATAGCCCAGAATCTGGAGGATACGACGGATTTTGGCGCACCTACAACCAGCTATTGAAGAGATTTGCTTGGCCTCACATCAAAGAATACCTCAATCAATATGTTCGTTCATGCGACATTTGTCAAGTCAACAAAGCGAAAAATAAGCAGCCTACAGGCACCATGATAAAACCTTGCCACTCGAACGTGCCTTTTGAATTTATACACCTGGATTTCGCTGAGCTAAATAAGAAACGAGGAGTCCGAAAAACGCCAGCTTTTCTTCTGGCCATAGATGAATGCATCAGGATGGTAGCCGCACGGGCCGGATAAGAAGGTGCGAAAAGTGCCATCGACCTCCTCGAACGGAATGTGTTCAGGACAACCAGGACGATCGTATGTCACAATGGTCGAGCGTTCGAGAGTGAAAAACTAGCAAGATGGGCTTGAGACCCCAATATATCAATCAAATTCTGTGCGCCCTACCATCCTGCGGCGAAGGGGCTTGCAGAGCGTGCCATACGAGATGTGAAACAATACATCAGGATATATGATAGTTCCCTGGTGGATGTAAGTGGTCTTTAGAAGCAGCTGTAAGACATCACAATTGTCCCTACAGCAGTGGTTTGAGATGGAGCCCACAGTTCGCTTCTTCAGGAGAAACCCCTGTTCTTGAGGCAGACCATGAGCTGGGGCTGTTAGAAAATCTGAAGATCATCGAGGACAGGAAACAAAAATCCCAGGAGGAGAGGTACCGTAAACGAATGGAAAAAAATTTGACAAGAGACATTGCTCAGATATCCGAGACATTCAAGTCACCGACCTCGTTCTAGTCAGCAAAGGAGTAAGAGCATCCAGTTCCAAATTATATGGTCCTTACTCTGTGACAAAGACAGTCACTCAGAAAAGAATAATGAACACTGTGTGGTACATTGGTGAACGTGGCTCAGTTGAATGTACTTCGATTGGAAACATTTTCAAGTATTACCCCATAAGGGGTTAGCAAAAGAAAATTGGAAGGGTGAAGCGGTAGGATCCTTCGAGTAGAAGACGAAGAAGTGCAGGAACCTAGGTACAGGAGAAGAGGGGAATGAAGTTAGAATAAAGGTAGACAAGATCGATGCCAGTTCGACAGCATTGCTTCACGTCTATTGTGTCCCTGAACTAGAAACACTACACGCCCACACACACACACACACACACCGACATTTATATATATAGACTGCGTCTATGTGTACCTGCGTGCTCGCCATACTAGTCACCGCTCTATGAGGGCTCCCTTCACAGAAGTGAAACGTTAAGCACAGCTTTGTATCTTCCACTGGATGTGTGTCCCAAAAGTTACGTGCCACTCTATAATAAACTTATTTAACGCCAAGTTGGGCCACTAGGTATGTGTTAGGGAGTTCCTGCTGCTCTTCAATGAACATGTTGGTCGACTGCTTGGTTCAGTAGCCATGAGTACCAGCGCACGTGCTGCTCTTATGTTGACCTCTTTGACGAAAACTGTTTTCACTTCGTATGCGCAACTGGGAATGTGGATTGAGAAAAAAAATGAATTGTCTACATTTCTATTTCAACAGTGAAAGTGTCTTCCCGAGAAACCCCCATATGATTCCCTCGCAGTTGTGTGCGATGCCCAAGCGCTGGACAACTAGCCTGTTAAATGCAAAAATATAAAACGTAATAGTTATTTATAATAAGCAGCTAAAATAAAATGCTTCAGCTGGCGCCCAGAAACTTTTTCCTGTAGTATTAATGAAATCACTGACTTGTTCAACAGCTCTTCGACAGGCCTCACCAGTAATTTCGTTTCTACACTTCATTAATTCATTCATTTATTTTTAAAGACCCCAGTGGGGCATAACATAAGGGGTAATCACATACACAGATACACGCCAAAGGTTAGTATTCTTTTAATAAATACATAGAACAAAATAAAAGCTAATAATATTAATCAACACCATACTATGCATTTGTAGTACTATGGCATAAGACCACGTGTAAGTAATACTACATTTTATCTACAACTATAGTTAACAATATGAACGCTACATTAAAGTAGATTATCATCAAACAAATTTCTTGCAGATGAACACTTGTCATAACACGTCACTAGTTGGTTAAAATAATCACTGTTTCGCTCGCATCTATTGTTTCAGAGTCTATTCCGTTCGTCAGTAGCAGCAAGTAAAAGCGATTTATTCAATAAAGCGATTTCGCCGAATGCAGGTTAAACAGTTAAGGAGGTAAACAGCCACCGTGAGGTACGTGATGGAGGGGGAAGATGATTGCGCAGGACACAGAAGTTGTGATGTAATTTGTGAAAGAACATCCCAGTCATCCTTCGAAGAAGAGCAAGAAGTGTTTGGTCCAGTGATTATTTATTGGAGCAGACACTTTAGTAATGATCGCACAGGGAGGTGATAAGGCTCGCGGCGTGATATTCAAGGGCCTGGATAATGCTTATTAGGCATTTATTTGTTGAGCGCCGTAGATGGACCGTTTTCTAGCAAAGTGTCTTTGAAATCGGATTGGTAGTATAAGATATAGTGTGCGTTTCAAATATCGCAAAGGAATGCTGCGAGGACGCGAGCTTCAGTCCTGACACTGTCTCCATCTCAATTTGCGTCTGCCAGCGGCATTCCTTCGCGACGTTCCCGCTCAGTGGAGCCTAGGCACCACGTGAAATTGTCGTCGCGTGCTCCGTCTCGTTGTTTTGTTTTCACAATTTCTCGAAGTGAAGCTCATTTGCAATGGTAGACATGCTCGGTGCGCATTACGTCATTTACTGAAGTCACAGGTCTTTACAGTTGAACTTGCAGGTAACGCGTATTATCCCGAGGTGCTTATGCCAGTTACGTTGATTTTCCAACAGCAAGCCGTGCTTCCGCAAGACAGGTGTCCCACGGGCTTCCGTTTGAAATTTCAGCTGATTTCGCCGGGCGCAATCAACAGTGCTTCATAGATACAGCGCACTCGTTTGTTTTAATCACCAAAACACGTGAGGAGCCTCGAGAGGTCAGCGGAAATCGCACTGACATGGTGATGAAGCTCGCGGCCTTTGTGTCGCCCGTCGAACCGCGTGAAACACATTAGTGGCAGTATACATTGGCCAGGTCTTGTTGGGAGGCGTTTTGTGATATCTTTGCGCCTGTGCTCCTGCATCTGTAGACTGGTTTCTGACTGCCTGCATCTTCAACTGAATTGCTTGAAGCACCCAAAAGCGTCGCTTATGTTTCTGAATGTGTTCTGTAATACTTTTATGGGGAGACAGAGGACGACGACGAAGAAGAAGTGCTCATTCCTTGTCACACATCGGCTACGTGATTGCTAGCCAATTACGCAGTGCAAATTACCTCGAACCATAGTTTTGCTTGCACCAATGTATCCGTGAAGGCGAGCGGCATCGACCAATACCAGCTGAACCCAGACGTGCGTTTTTCTTTGCCACATTTCGTGACTACTTCTACTGCCACCGTGCCAAGGATTGCTAGGCTTAGGCGTATTCCGCGCACGTTAAGCCCAAAACCGTCGCACCGACAGCGGCCTGCCGTACATCCCAGCGGCTGCCGCTCGTCAGCTCCGAGATGGAGGCGCCCTCTCAAACAACAATGATCATGGAAAATCACATGTGCGTTTAAGTTCAAGGAACAGAGATATCATCCGAGGAATACCACAACGACGCCGGATGGACGCTCGCGGGGGAACGCATGTCGAGGCTGCGCCAGTGGACCCCCACCAGCCGCAAGCCCGACGGACCCAGCGGGAGTCCAACAAACACATGCTCGAAATTCTACAACAACGTCAGAGCCTCGGCCATCAAGGCAGCACGCATGCCAGCCATGCCACTGGAAGAAAGCAAGATAGTTGTCAGACCCAGAGTAGGACTGGACATCGTCAAGACCGGCACCACCACCGTCGCTGCGGCCATACTCGCTGCGGCCTTGATCACGAGCGAGGAAAGCGCCGCGGACACCGTCTGCCCCAACGCGCAACAGAGCATCATGGTCGTCAGTACACCAAACGAAGACAACGCGGCAAGGTAGGCTAAAATCCAGGAAACATCTATTCAAGGCAAACCCTACGAGGTCAGCGCATATCGCACGGCACCTCACGACACCGTAAAGGGCGTCATTAGTGGCATCCCCATCGACGTGAGCGCCGACGAGCTAGCCAGAAACATCGTCAACGAGAGGAACCCGCTAGCAGTGGCCGCAAAAGGACTGGAAGCACGACCACTGCGATCGTGGTGTTCCAGGGACCCAAGGTACCGAACTTAGTCCGATATGGAGTCACCCTCATGCCGTGCCACCTCTACAAGAAACAGATCGACGTTTGCCAGCAGTGCAGCCGAGTGGGATACCGCAAGGATGTGTGCCCGACCCCCACAATCAAGACGTGCCTGGCCTGCGGACTCGCGAACCCTACAGAAGACCATCGCTGTACCCCAAAAAGTAAGTTGTACGGGGACGAACACCTGACCAGAGACCGAACGTGCAAGGCGAAATACAAGATCCCCTACGTAGTGCGCAAGCGACAATGGGAGCGTCGACAGACCGAGCGCCAGCTGCTGTCGGAGAGCGATTTCCCGCCACTCGAGAAGCCACCAGATGCGCGAAAGTCAAGGACCCCATCGGAAAACCACGCGCCTAAATCGAGAGACAGCAGCTGCTGCAAGAGAAGCCTCAGCAGGAAAACGTCACCATTACGTGAGCGAGTGAGCTGGCTCGACGCACCGAAAGGAAACAATATAAGGAAGGCGCAGAAAATCACCGAAGCAACAAAGAAAGAAGATATGAACAAGCGGTGACTCTGAGATTGCTGCAAACAAGAACTTATCCAAGTCCAAACTTTATTAACAAGATATATCCTGAAAGAGAGATACCAGTCATTTGCGAGAAGTGTAATGGCATCATTACTCTGGATCACATGCTGTGGCAGTGTCCTGTGACTTTCAGAGACTGTGACAAGGAGAGAGACTGGTGGCGGCGAGTCCTACACAGTGGAGTTTTTTTCGATCAAGTACAGACCGTCCAGAAGGCCCGTGAAACGGTGGTAAGGTTAAACATTACTGTCCCGACGTGGGAGCCGCCTGCGTCAACCTAAGTGTTGATCTTCAGGACATTAAATAAAATTCATCATACCATACCAAGATGCGGGAGCCAGATGAGATATCCTAAGACAAGAAAACGCGGCGTTGCGAGCGACCACCAACAACCTCACGAGAGAGATCGCCGAGATCCGTCAGTTGCTTCTATGCAACGACAAGCCTCTACAGTGACCCACACCAAGCACAAGCAAGACCGAGGCAACGACAACGAACATCCAGGAGAAAGCCATGGAGGAACCGGCATCGAAGAAGCGAGCCATCGAGGTCATGCGCACGCAAACAGAAAACGATCGCATGGACAGCCTCGAAGCGAAATTCGAAGCGACATTCACCAAACTCGAACAGCTAATCACAGCGACTATCCCAGCAGTGACAGCATTGAAACAAGCAGTGCAGACCTACCAAGCCGAGAACACGAACAGATTCGCCTACATTGAAAGGATCCTACAGCCGATGGTAAGCCGCCCGACGTTTGCGCCCCTCTTCGCGCAGCATTCACCCAATCAGGGAGCCTCGTACATCCCAACGCAATCATGGCCGCCAACGCAACACCAGCAGCAGCAGTTGTAACCGCGTGGCAGTGGAACTGTCGCGGCTTCGGAAGGAAGAAGGAAGTCATCCAATAGCACATCGTACATGCCACGCGCAAGCCGGACGTTATACTACTACAAGAAACACTAAACGCCGCACCGTCCCTCCCCGGCTACAGAGTGCACAATGGACCGTCCGACGAGAGAGGCGTGTGCGACCTGGTCAGGACAGGACTCACGTTCGTCGAACACGAGCTGCAAAGAAATATCAAGATCCAGCACACACTCACCGAAATCATCCCGTGCAAGAAGAGAAAAGGAAGCATACTTCTGCTTAACGTCTACAACAACGCATCGCAGAGAAAACAGAGATTCAAGACATTACTGAGCCAGCACCGCAGCGAGCCACAGCACGCTGATCGCGTGCGGAGGCTTTAACGCGATGAACTCGGCCTAGGGCTACAACATGTACACAGCAAAGGGCCTCGATCTGTACCAAGACGCCACGGAACTCGACTTCACTCTCATCATGGACCCTACACGTCCGACGAGAATCGGTAACTCCGTGTCCCGGGACACCACTACGGACCTCACGTTCGTCGAGAACGACTTTCGGGGCGCGATCACCTGGAGAAACACGGGGACCGACCTAGACAGCAACAACGCCATCGAGGAAATCGGCATATCGGAACACAACGACACCAGCATCAAAACACACTGATGGATAGACTGGGACGTCTTTCGAGATGACAGAAGCTAGAAGAGGACGGTGACGACGAGATCGAAGACATAGACTCGTGGACGGCCGAAATCACCAAGAGCGTACGCGACGCGACCAAAGAAATTGAAACGGGCGCTAAGATTGACAAAGTAGACAGCCGGCTTGCCCATCTCATCGAAGCCAAACAGTCGATACTCAATCGCTGGAAGAAACAACGGCTTAACCGCAGACTCAGAAAGAAGGTGGCGGAGCTGAACCGAGCGGTCGAGGGTCACTGCCGCGCTCTCTGCACGCAACAGTGGAACGAGATCTGAAACGCGGCAAACGGGCAGATGCACAGCTGGAAGACATCAAACCTTCTGCGGCACCTGCTCGACGAAACCAAGACAAAGTCGCACCAAAGGCACAGACTCGCCAGGCTGATACATTGGGCGGTCTCAGCACACGGCGTCGACGAAGTCAGCAGGCGTATTAACGAAAAATCCCTACCGAGTACACCCACCGAACAGCATGCGCCGTACAGCGGCCTGCCTAATGTGGAGCTCGATCGTGACATCGACGTCCAGGAGGAACGCGCGCCCCTGCACAACTTCAACAGCCGGTCGGCAGCCGGCCCGGACCTTGTCACGAACAAGGCGCTCAAGATCCTCGACAACGGCTCGATTGAAAACCTCGCAAAATACTTCAACAAGTGCTGGAGAGCGGGCGCGCAGCCAAAGCTATGGAAGACAGCCAAGACCATCCTGATCCCGAAACCAGGGAAGCCGCCGGACATGGATAACCTCCGGCCAATCTCGCTCACGTCCTGCATAGGGAAGGTGCTGGAGCACGCCCTGCTCAACAGGTGGCAAGACAACCTGGAACGAGAAGGGCTGTGCCCGGCCACTTTGATCGGCTTCAGACAGCACCTCAGCACGCAGGACGCGATGCTGCAGCTCGAATACCAAATCATCGATGATGGCGGCAGCGCCCGTGACAACAAAGCACTCCTAGGGCTTGACCTGCAGAGCGCCTTCGATAAGGTGAAACACTCGGCGATTCTGTTCGAAGTCTTCAAGCTCAACATGGGCGAAAGATCCTACAACTGCATCAAGGAGTTCCTCACGGACAGGACCATCGAGCTACGAGCAGGCGATCCTACAGACGCAAGAGAAGAAACTCGGGAGCACCGGCAAACCACACGGATCGGTCATTTCGCCGATGCTGTTCAACCTGGTAATGATCGGGGTCATCGAAGACGTCAGGCACACCTTCTACGCTGACGATATCGCGCTGTCGGTGACCGGTGGCAGTGACGCCCACATCGAGGGCGCGCTGCAAGCCGCCGTCGACGCAACAGAAGACCAACTGGAAGGCACCGGATTGAGATTTTCGTCGAGAAAATCGGAGCTTCTCAAACTCCCACCTACCAAAAACAGCATAGGTAAGACCAGAAAACGCCAAAACGAAAAAAAATTAGTATCGTAGCGAAATCCGGCAACGTGATCCCGGAGGTCGGCAAAATTAGGATCCTAGACATGGTCATCAAAAAGCACGGAAGAAACGGCGAAACCATCACCCGTCTCAAGGCAACAGCAGCCAACGCGATTCGACTCCTCAAACGAATCACTTCCCGGAAGGCTGGCATGAGAGTGGAGAGCCTAATTAGGCTCGTCAAATCCTTCGTCATCAGCCACGTCGAGTACGTTGCAGCCTACTACCGATGGCTGCAACACGAACGTACCAAAATCAACGGGGTCATCAGAAGAGCGTACAAGACGGCGCTGGGCCTGTTCGAGTCCACGAGCACTACCCGCTTGTTAGAACTCGGGGTACACAATACGCTCGAAGAAATAGCCGAAGCGCAACGGACCTCTCAACTGGAGCGGCTGTCCATGACCAAAGCCGGGAGGAAGGCACTGCACGATCTGGGGAATGGGACGCTCAAACGAGGTGGAGATGAAGCTCCCCGTCCCCGAAGAGGTCCGTCGCCAGACGAGAATCGACCCTATACTGAAGACCATGAATGCCGAGTTCAACAAATGAAGAAGAGCGGCGAGGGCCAAGGCTCTCATCGACCAGCATGCCGACGACGTACACGCGCAAAACGTGGACGCGGCCGAATACCAACGGAACGCCTTCGCAGCGGTAATCATAGAGGCGTCAACCGGCGCCACGAGGACGGCAGCGAGCGTGAGAAGCGCCAGAGCGGAACAAGCGGAGGAGGTAGCCATCGCCCTGAACATCGCCGATGCAGACTGCCACAGGGGGCTGAGTGACTCAAGACAGGCGGTGCGAAACTTCGCCAAAGGCCAAATCTGCAGAGAGGCTGAGCGCGTACTGCGAGCCGTCAAACTACAAGAAACAAAAGTACGACTCAAGTGGTTTACGGCGCACGCGGGCGACGCGTCAGAACGCAATGAGAACCACAATGAGACGGCACACGCAGCGGCGGGAGCGCTAACCAACCGCGCCCCGGCGAGAGACCGTCCGACGTGGATCGGAACCAAGGACCGCATGGCGGATTACAATGAAATCACGAAGGCCTACCACCTGGCTCGCAGGACTCTCCCACCCCGCACCCGAGGCTGAGTCGAGCGGAGGCGGTAGTACTGAGACAACTCCAGAGCAGATCGCTACCGAGCCGTAGACTGATGAATCGCATGTACCCCGAGACATATCCAACCGATAAGTGCAGAGACTGTTGGAGAAGACCAAAGACTACACGCACATCTTGTGGGACTGCGTTAAATATCCAGAAGATGCAAAATCAAGAACGCTCCCACCGCGGCTCGAGGCAGCCGCGAAGAGCTACGACCGAGACAATCAGCTCTGGGCCATCGAGCAGGTCCTCGAGGTGCTCAAAAGGCACAGACTCAGCGAGCCGGCAACGGCAAACGGAGACCCGCGCCGAGTAATGGCGACTTCGTAGATGACGTAGGCCCTCGTCGGGGCCTACGCAGGCAAACTGCAGGCATAAATAAAGTTGGCTCCAATCCAATCCAATATGGAGAGAGACAGAGTAAACTTTTATTCAGGCTAGGAATAACCAGAGCAGACGCAGCCTCCCTCCGCCTACAGACGGCAGAGATCCCCTGGGTCTCAGCGGCACTTTGGCTAGCTGGATGGCCCAAACCTGGTCTCGCTGGTCTGAGCTTAGCAGCAGGGTCTCCCACTGCTGCAGGTTTAGAATATAGCGGCCCCCGAAAGGAGCCGCTTTGGGGCACGCGAATAGAGTATGTGGCAAGTCCGCACTACCTATACAGAATTTAGATTGGTCATTGTATTGCCCTAGATAGAATCTGCTGCAGGCCACCGAGTTAGAATACATGCTAATTTACAGAAAGCGCCAGGCAACCACCCGTTTCTTGGTTAGCTCTCTATAGGGTGGTGGGTGCCGGCCTCTCCCCAGCCGATAGTAATCGGTGATTTATTTCGTGATTGATTTATTTTAATCGGTGACCATGCGGTCTCCTCTCGTTCCCGGCAGAACTGGCTCACTTCCTCGGCGAGAAATTCCTCTAGCTACGCTGTGAGCCGCCTCGTTGGTAGCGAGAGAGGAGTGCGTGGGCCCCCAAATAGTTGGGATCTTCCCGCGATGATGGTCTCAGTTATTATTTTTGAATTTGTAGGGCCTCTGGTGAAATACGTCTTTTTGCCAAAATATAGACCGTGGTCTTTCAGTCGCTTATAATAATTCTAGCTTTGGTGCATGGCACTTGTAAGGCTATTGTTGATTGCTCCTATACTTCAGGGTTGTCCGTTTTCGCGGTTCTGCTCACGAGGGGTGCACCACCCTCGGCATTCCACGGCGTCTACGAAGGCCAAGCCCTCTACATCACGTTCGCGCTCAATATGCCGCCTCCTTGCCTCCCGTCGCTTCTTCTGATTCTCCGGGTGAATGTTCTTTGGCAGTTGGAGAAGTTCCTCCTCGTGTTTATTTGGAATGCTGAGTTTTGTGCCGTGTTGTGCTTCCTAGTGAATCTTCACTTTCCGTAGAATGTTTCGCCCCATGGGGCTCTCTGTGAATTTCTGTATTGGGCGAGGGTATGGTGCCTCGATTAGTTCATGAAGTGTGTTATGTATCCCTAATTTAAAAGTTTGTCGTTGGGTATTGTGAATGTAATGTCAATTGCTTCTTTGAACCCTTGTCTCGTGATGCCTTCCATATTGATTTTTTTCTGCCACGCCAGATGTTACGTATGGTGCCACATAAACGACGCGGCTGGTGACGTAGGCCTGCACTAAACGAATTAGTACGACTTCCATCATGCCGTAGTGTCTATTGGCAATCCGTTTGTTTGGTCTGAGTGTTCGCTGTCCCTGTTCTCTAGCAGATTGATGGTATGAAAGTTATGGCCTTCCGTTTGTAACCACGGTCGTAAGACTTTGATCTGACCTATCGTAAGTATCGGGCCCCCATTCGACTTCATGGTATTGTTCGGTGTTCATCCGTATTGTTTCGTGCTCGTAGGGCACACCTAAAGGGGTCCACACTTTCACGAGGGGAAACTGAGCCGCCTCTCCTCCGTGGCCCGCTGTAGTTTCCTCTATTAGGCCCTCACTGCCGGCTGTCATTCACAACGTTATGTTGTCGGCGTTGTTATGTTGTAGAAGTTAAGTTATAGGGCTGTGGCAGAGGCCGCGGTTCTTGCTGAAGATTTTCGGCAGACTGATGAATGCCACAGTTATGAAAAAGGGCGACTATGCCGAAACGTGCGGCGTTCCCCTATACCCACTCGTATGTCGTCAGACTTGATTGCTCCTATCGCAATCTGAGCTGCGCGGTTCGAGAGAAAATCTTTCACGTAGGTGTGGCCCTTGCTACCTACCCGCAGGTCCCACAGGTTCCGTAGGATCGCCTTGTGCGTAGTATTATTGAAGGCGTCGATGAGGTCCAGCCCTAAGATGGCTTTTAGTCCCGCTCCTCTGCCTCGCATGTCGAGGATTTGATGGTTCATTTGGAGTAGGACGCCCTGAGTTAGTAGTATTGTCCTAAACCCAGCCATCGTGAGTGGATACAGGCCCCTTTCCTCCAGAGAGTGAGAGAGATTTACTTACAGAAAGGCAGAGAGGTCGGCCAGAGCTGTAACTTGCTCTGGCCTGCTACTCTACACTGGGCAAAAGGGATGAAGAGAAAACGGGCTGATGAATGATGATGATGGTATGAAGGAGTGAAGGAGGAGTATATAGGAGTGAAGGAGTATCAAGGAGTATATAGGAGTGCACAGAGTTATAGCCTCCCTAAACCATGCGTCCAGCCCAGAGGCTTGGAGAAAGGTTATAGTAGCACTTGTTATCAGGGATGCGCTGTTTGCATTAGGCGAAGCACCTGAAAGAATATCGTCTGATAGCGGCCTCGTACCGGCGTTTGCCATGGAAGAGACCAGTTGCTGTCGCTCTTGCGCGTATGCGGAGCACACGCAAAATATATGATCAAGTGCTTCTGGCACCTCACAGTATACAAAGTTTGGGCTAGTATCACCGCCACCTATCATATGTGTATAACGGTTGGTGGATGCGACAACAACGCGAATCTGGCGCACCATGCTCGTCTGGCTTCTTTTAAGCTTGTGAGGCATACGAAATTTTATTTCTTGGTCCCATTTGTGCACTCGCTTGTTTCGTCAATCTGGTTAGGTCTATTTATCCAACGTACGGTTGCGTATTAGGTGACGAAGTAGGGCGTTTGTGCCTGTTCGTTAGAATGGAATGCGTACTTCATAAACATTATTTAAAGCAGCTTTCGTTTCAGCGTCTGTCTGTTCATTCCCCATAATGGCACAGTGTGAAGGTATCCACTGAACGGCGAAATTGTGGCCATTTCTATTTGCATGGTCGAGATGCTCTGCAATTTCTATAGCCATGGATTAAAGAACGCGGGCCCCGTCTTAAGACACAGTCAATTGTATGAAGAACTGGCTTGGAAGCGAAGAATACTGTCCCTGTGTGAGCAGGCTCCTCAGAGAGAAATCGAAGTGCCTCCCGGATAGCAACAATTCTTCAGTAGTTGATGATGATCTATGGTCTAGTTTAAACCGGCGAGCGATGATCATATGTGGTATGACGAAGGCCGCAGTGTGGGCATATGGTGTGACAGAACCATCGGTATACACTTCTACAGTATCTCCATACGCTGCAGAATTGTGAAACAGGGTAAGTTGCTTGAGGTCAATAGATGCAACAGATGAAATTTTGTAATTCCAGGGAACTGCAATGTAACGAAATATTTATGCAGACGCCATGGGGCTATTCTCGGAATACAGGCGGGAGAAACGTTTGACGGCAAAACACTCTGATGACAGGATAGAGTCCTTGAAAAGCCAGAACCTGGGTGGGTGGCAGGGAGCGATGACAGAGGGTGGTGCCTGTGTTGGGTCAACACGAAAAGGAACATTCGAAGAGGCTCGCACAGCGAGTATACACCAATATGACATGCACGAGCTTCCCATATTTTCATTGGTTTCTTCCGTGTAGTTGCTTAATCAGTAAGAACGACGTGCTTCATCAGCTTACCCACGTGCGAGGTCAGAGAGACTGGCCTAAGGTTATCAATCAGTAACTATTGCTGGATTTGGGGATCATCACCTAGTGTGCAGTTTCTCACTGACGCGGTAATGCGCCCCGCTCCCAGTGCTCGTTCATGCATATTGTGAGTGTCATGATCGATTCATTGCTTAGGTTTCCGATATTTTTATTCCTGATGCCACCTGGATCCAGCGCCGACTTTTTGCGTAGCCTGAGTACTTCGGCCCTCACCTCGGCTACCACGATTTCCTCGTCCATTGTGGGGTTTTCCCAGCCTGTGTGCGCGCTCCGTGGTTCTCGCGTAATGCTTCCGATGTCTTTCTTTTGAATGTCGCTAATAAGTTCGTAGTTGTTTCCCGCGAAAGTGTCGATGACCTTGTTGAGGTTCGGCCTTTGTGTCGTTTTGCCGCCTTCGGGGTCTAAGAGCCATCTGAGGATGTTTCACGTTTTTTTCCCAGCCCGAGCTAGATCTACATGCTGTTACATGTGGAGTACCATTACTATCGGGCTAACCGGTTCGCGTGATCCTTAATGCCCCTCTCTAAGCCTGCTATTTGCCGCCGCAGGGCCCGATTCATCCTGTGTCTCCTCCAAAGGCACTGTAGGCTTCTGCGCACCTCCCAAAGGTGGAGAAATTTGCTGTAGGCTGCTTCGAGAACATTTTCATGGAGAATTGCTAAAAATTGACACTTTCTTGCTGGCAATTAGTTCCTAGTGAAATAAAAAACGTTACCTAACATTTGGGTATCATAAGAAGTCAAACAATTTCAAATACACCTTGATGCACAAATAGTGAGCACGCATAGGACGTTTCTACTGCCCCAGGAATGTATATGTTATGCAAAATATAACACACAAAAGAAATAATTTTTGACAACTGCTCATTATTCCTAATTTCCAATACAGTTTCTCGGAAAGTAAACAAAATTGCCCTATCCAACTATTTTTACTTACGCCATCCATAAGAAGAAGATCCCGCTTGAGAGACTGTCGGTAACAGAAGCAATATACCCAGCAAGACCATCATTTCCTGTTATGGAAAGAAGTGTTTCAGAGAGCTACTGTACATTTTCTGTTTCGAGGAAAGCTTTTTCTGAAGAACACACCTGAGGATATTCTGTGGTAAAGTGCAAATTGGTCCATTTCGTAGCACAACTGTCATTGGGCAGAAATTTGTATCATGTTAACATAATTGTCCTGAGCGCCTCGCGGTCACCTCAGCGAAGTGTGCACTGCTTGTCGACGACAATATCTATTACTAGAGTAGGGTGTTCCGACACCTCGAGGCCATTTCGCTGGTTACAATAGAACATTTTAAAGCAGCATCAGAGTGGCAGGATTAGAGCAGAAAAATCAAACGTCACTCATGTGATTTGGGGAACTTTCTTACAAAATTGCAGCAAAAGTTATTTAAGGCACACGTAAGAGAAATTCACACGGGAAATTTTAGACTGAAGCTATAGCGCAAACTCAAATCGGCAGATCCCACGCTTCTGTAACGGGTAGTAAAAAAAACCGTCCTCTATATTTGCGTAAACAATAAAGCAAATATCAAGAGAAACGTAGCGCCATGAGCGGAAGGCTTGAAGAAACTGACGAAAACAAAGTTTTGTTTTGCTTAAATTAGATAGTAATAGGGAAAGCGCAATCAAATTTTTGGTGTAGGGTTTAACCACAGCCCTGGCAGTTTGATTGCGGCTTTTACAATCGCTCTTACTCACTACGTTGATGGCTTATTCAAATTGCTTCTGTACCTCTCTCGCGCTACAAACTGCCTGCAGGACTTTGTCACAAGGGATGATGACACCCTACACACACACCCTATCCTTACGTCATTACACCCCACAGCCTTGAACAGTGTGTATCATCTGGTAACTTGGTGACGCCTCTCTCCATGTTAATGAACGCGTTAGTGCGGTAGCCTGAGATCTCACTAACTGAGCGCCATTAGAAAAGTTGTGCAACCCAGACGACGCACTTACAGAACCACTGAACTCATTTGAAAATCTAGTTTATAGCACGGTAAGAGGGGAAAGTTGCCCGGCAACGAATCATTCCCTTGTCCAAGAAGATTCCGTCATGTGGCGACAGCTTCACGCTGATTCATTCCCCGGTATCTTTTACTTTCACGTCTTCCACCTCACACACTATCCCTCATTCTGTCTCTAGTGTGGAGCAAAGCCCTAATTATAACACTCAACCTGGGAATGCTGACACCCTCCGGGCTAGTCTCCTATTGCTTTCACTTCACCTTCCCCTTCATAGATAGGGCCATGGAGGAAGTAAAAAGTTGCAGTGGTTCCGGTCAGCACAGACCTATCGGGGAAGGTGTAGCGGAAGTCAAGTGCTGTTTCTCGCGAAGTAGCACTGGGACTGTTACCCTAAACAGCAACGTTACCATGGCAACCACACTCCTACAGCACTTGCAGCAGCTCTAGGCCTCTGAAGAGTAATGTTTCTTCGGCTGTGTGTTTGTCGGAGCACAATCTGTTCACGAGCCAAACTGACTTGGGAGTGCGGTGTGTAAGCTTTAATGTTTTAATTAATGATGAATGTGAGTGTGAGACACTCAAATAATCACGGTGAGTGTCTGTGTCGTCTTCTTCAGCGTACAACGGAAAAGCACAGGAGCGCAACAGCTACGCTAAAACTGGTAAAGGAGTGTCGTAGTCTTTGTACTGACACGCATCGGTAATGCACTTACAGCGGTTCGTAGTAGCTGTAAGCAAAGCTGTAAAGCTTTACTTACAGAATTTACAGCTTACAGCTTTACTTACACCTGTATGTAAGCTGTAAAGCTTATTGGATGTGCAAAGTTCGATCGTAAACCTACATGGTTGCACTCCCGGCTTCAAAAACGTGACGTGAGGGCCTCTCCTATTTTGCATCTTGCACCCATGTTGCACCTGATCAGCTTAGACCCGCAAGATCAGCGACTGCTGATCCAGTGGGAACGAAGGATGGCGCGAGTTAATGAGCTATGAAAATGGATTCCACCCTATGATAATGTCGCCCAACTTCAGTAAGATTAACAGATTTCTCTTTCTCTCTGCTGCCTACTTGTCATTTACTTCTTGACTAAGACAGATCAACGACGGCGGAAGGATTACACGTTAGCGTGAATAGGAGAGACAAGACAAGACCTATGCGACAAGGATAAAGGGATGACGACAAGGTGACAACGGCGGAACAATAATGATATAAGTCTGAATGCTTGAGGGCTACAAAGTGAGCACGATGAAATGACGACGAATGTGTCATGCCGACAGAGCGATGGCGAGATATTGAGTGATGACTACAGAATTTTACGCAAGTGACGACAGCACGGGGACGGTGGCGAAACGATGATATTTTAAGTACGGTGGCTTGAGAACCACGCCATGACGGTGAGGAAATGAGGAGAACAGTTTGTTAATGACGGCATGCTGTCGGCGGCATGACTAAGACGTGGAGAAAATAGAATGTAGACAGCTTTGTGACAGCAAATTGACATTGACGGCATGTAGCCAATAAGCAAGAACAGAGCTTTTACGATGGCGAGATGATAATGATGGAATTGAGAATGTAATTGATATATGATGCTGGTCTAAAGAAAATTCGGACCACGCAGGGTTGACGGTGACGATGCAAGGCAAGCGGCCCCAATGAAATATACCCAGTGGGACGTGTAATTATGCGTTTTTGTTTAATGAACATGACAGAAGCATCTAGCGCCAAAAATAGAGATAATTGCCAAACAATGAAAAGTACGCAGTTGCCGTGCAGTTTTTGAATTGGTCAAAGCGATACTGCCAAGGGCGGGCATTGTGAATTGACACATTATGCTGCAGATTTCCGTGACGAAAGCGTTCCCGTGTGGGACATTGCAAAACAAGCTGAACATTACTCAGAACGAAAGCCTGTTTTTTTACAACACATGGCATGACGTACTCAAGCTTGTGGATGCGTTGCACTGCATAATAACAGAAATGCAGCCAATTTCGGTGAGGAACACTTTCCGTAAGTTCTCACTTATTTAACATTTAGAGGGTATGTGTAACCTCTTTTTATAATTAAATGGTTTCTAGGTGACGCGATTCACGCGCGAGCAGTGTCACAGCTCTGGCTTTGACAAGTTGAAATAGTAAGCCGCTCAGTGCAGGCAATGTTATTCGTTTTTCAAGCAAACAAAAGTGACCTCCTATGAACAAGGAGGGCGTTTGATTGATCTCTTTAGACAACCCTACGGGTAACCACCCGATGCTTGCGTCTGCGGTTACGCAAATTTGACGTAAGAAAATTGGAATAAAAACATATTGGAATGGTTTTACGTTATAGGGCCCCTGTGACGCGCACTTGAACTACCCTTGTCAGACGTAGGAGCCAAAGAGTTCGCATGCACAAATATAGGAACAGTTGTTTTTCAAAACAACTGTTCTGGGATGGATGGTTCTGGGATGTTCTGGTTTTTTGGGAAAACAACAACTGGTTGTCTGGTGTCCAAAACTGGACACCAGACAACCGGTGTTCATCGACGAAGTCACTTTCCGTATAGGCTGTGACCACAGGCACGCGCGCGGCGTCCAGAGAGCAGCCCGTTATATTGGATTTCTAGCCCGTGTTATGCAGTAAATGTTCCATTAGCGGGCAAAAATTCTCCGCATATTGTTCTAGCGAAAGAGAGAGAGAGAGAATGAACACGTTCTTTTATGAAAGCGTAAGATTACAGCCATGCTAACGAGCGACATTTAGAGTGTTAGTGCTAATTAGGGTTTCAAGAAGACGCGCTTCGCGGCACAGCCGCATCGCCAGCTCGCGGCTCGTCTCGGCTCGCGCTGTTGATTTGTGGCGTCCGTTTGGACAGTGCTTCAGGCTGCATCGCCGTTCCCGCTTGCTGTGCCTTTGCATTCGGAGTCACCAATAAACCCTTTCTCAATTGGTGGAGGTGCTGGGACTCAAACCCCGTCGCTTGAAACCCTAGAGCTGAGATCAAGAACGCTACCGCCCGCCATGACCGACAGCTCATCCCAAACGGCACCGACGCCACAGTCCGTCACCTGCACTGGCGTTCCACGGCAACGGGACCCCAAGATCTTCAGCGGTGCAGACGACGAAGACGTAGAAGACTGGTTTGCGTCATATGAACGGGTGAGCGCACACAAGTGGGATGATCCAGCCAAGTTAACCCACGTCATCTTTTATCTGGCTGGTGTTGCCCAACTGTGGTTTCACAACCACGAAAGTGACGTACCCACATGGTCAGTCTTCAAGACAACCTTTACGGAAGTGTTCGGTCGACCCGCTGTTCACAAGCTACGTGCTGAACAACGCTTGCGCGCCCATACACAGCAGACGGCAGAAACGTTCACAAGCTACATAGAAGACGTCGTGGACCTTTGTAAACGAGTCAACGCCGCAATGCCCGAAGCTGAGCGAATTCGCCATATACTGAAAGGCATCAATGACGGCGCATTGCAGATGCTCCTAGCCAGGAATCCGCGCACTGTGTCTGAAGTTGTCAGCCTACGCCAAAGTTACGATGAGTTAAGGAAGCAACGCGCTTCGACTCGGCGTCCTCTGGGAAGCGATGACTTGTTGGCGAGCCTTGACAACATGTACGACCCGTCCTCATTCCTTCAGCGGGTCAAGGACTTCGTGCGTGAGGATGTTGCCCGCCAACTTTCTTTAGTCCCCTTCACTCAGGAGCCCACCTCCCGTCTTCCAAACAGGCTCCGAACCCTCATTTCCAAAGAGGTCGCCCAAGCTGTCCCTTCCACACACCATCAGCCACCTGCAGCCGCAAATCTCAACTCTGCGCTGGCAGTGCCACCTGTCGCCACGCCTCTCACCTATGCGCAGCCATTCCCCCCTGTGGCCGCGCCTCTTACGTACGCGCAGGCAGTACGCAGGCCTCCACAGGCGTCTTTCGCGACCCAGTCCCAACCGCTGCCACTGGAAGCCCATGCTGCATTTTGGACCACACCGCGAGCTAATCCTTGCAGGACACCTGACAATCGACCCATCTGTTATTCTTGCTGCACTCCTGGACATGTCGCCCGATATTGCCACCGTCGCCCTCAGGCGTCCGGCGACGCGTCGCGGGCTTCCAGTACGGCAGCCAGCCATTTCGCCAATACGCCGCTCCTTCCCCCCAACCGTACGCTCGTGCGGACATCCCAGAATTTCATTCGCGTTGCTCGCCATCGCCTCACCGACGCTCGCTCTCTCCAATGTGTCGGCGACCCGCACCACCTGACCAGGAAAACTGAACGTCGCAGTTCAAGAGGCAAGAACTGCGCCCCATTTGAACTGTCTAAGTCCTCGCGCCTCTGCTGCTAACGTGGTCGAAATTTGTGTAGAAGGTGTTCCTGCATTCGCTCTTGTGGATACCGGCGCAGCCGTTTCTGTGATAGCCGCCAAACTGTGCCGTTCGCTGCGCAAGGTGACCACGCCGCTTTCTGTACTGTCGCTTCGTACGGCAAGCACGCAGCACGTCACTCCGCACGCAGCCTGTACCGTGCGTGTGCTTAGTCACGGCATTATTTACATCGTCGAGTGTGTTGTTCTTCCCACCTGCTCACATGACGTTTTCCTCGGAAGGGACTTCTTATCCAATCATAAAGCCGTGATCGACTGCGCACGCGTCGACGTTGAATTTTCCCCTTATGACGCACCCTTGGACGAAGATTGCGACAGCGATTGCGCGAGGTCACAGATATTTCACCTGGCTCCTTCGCGCTCGTACCCGTCTCTTGCGATGCCATCGCAGATGCAACGATCCTCTTCACACCATCCGACGTTCTTCATGAGCCGAAAATCTCTCCCACTACCATTCGCTACCCTTGACATGGCTGGCGGCTGCAGCAATATATACTTCTACAATTCCCTCTGTGCGCCTATTACGTTGCTCGTTGGTGAATGACTTGGCTTCGTGAAACTCCTCGACTCTTCGTCTGTGGCTGACGCCTCCGGAGACTCTTTTGATGTGGACTCCGACCAACCGTCTTCGATGTCAGCGCTTGAAGAAACGTCCAGGCATGCGTTCTCGAATGCCATCGCCGATACCCTCACACCTGCCGAACGCGCCAACAATCTTGATCTCCTGCACAAATTTAGAAGTTCATTCGACGTTTCACAACCTCACCTGGGCCGCACGTCGGAAGTGCAGCACTACATTGACACCAGTTCGCATCAGCCGTTACGTCAACGACCGTACCGCGTCTCTGCCGAAGAGCGTCGTGTAATTAGCACTCAAGTCGACGATATGCTGTGCCGTGATGTTATTCAACCTTCGCACAGTCCCTGGGCATCTCCTGTCGTTCTCGTTCGCAAGAAGAACGGGTCTATTCGCTTTTGCGTCGACTACTGTCCCTTAAATACGGTAACGCGCAAAGGCGTCTATCCTTTGCCGCGCATCGACGACGCCCTCGACAGTCTTCAGGGAGTGGAATTCTTCTCGTCCCTTGACTTGCGTTCAGGGTACTGGCAGGTCCCGATGGCTGCGGCCGATCGCAGAAAACCGCATTCATTACGCCGGACGGCTTATGCGAATTTAAGGTGATGCCTTTCGGGCTTTGTAACGCCCTTGCCGCCTTTGAACCACTCATGGACAACAAGCTGCGCGGCCTCAAGTGGTCTATATGTCTGTGTCACCTCGACAATATCGTGGTCTTCTCGCCTGATTTTCCTACTCACCTGGTCCGCCTCAGACAAGTTTTGACCTACCTAACAAACGCTGGCCTTACTCAACCTCAAGAAGTGCCACTTCGCCGCGCGAGAGCTTACCATTTTATGCCACGTTGTGTCCAAGCATGGCGTTCTACGCGATCCTGCAAAACTTCGAGCTGTCGCTGAGTTTCCGAAGCCTCAGACCATCAAAGAACTTCGAAGCTTCGTGGGCCTATGCTCATATTTCCGGCGCTTTCTTCGAAATTTCGCATCGATCATGGCGCCATTGACAAAGCTTCTACGCGGTGACGCCCCCCTCTCCTGCTGGTCTCCTGCATGTGACTCCGCCTTTGCTACGCTGCGTCGTCTTCTCATCTCCCCACCTATTCTTCGCCATTTCGACCCATCAGCTGCAACTGAAATACATACAGATGCCAGCGGCGTCGGTCTCGGCGCCGTCCACGCCCAACAAAAGCCGGGCTGCCCCGAATACGTAGCCGCCTATGCGAGTCGCACGCTGACAAAGCCTGAGGCCAATTACAGCGCCACCGAAAAAGAGTGCTTGGCTTTAGCATGGGCACTTGGCAAGTTCCCACCATATCTGTACGGGCGCCCATTCGACTTGGTCACAGATCACCATGCGCTTTGTTGGCTCGCCAACTTGAAAAATCCCACTGGCCACCTAGCCCGTTGGGCACTACGCATCCAGGAGTACGATATTCGCGTCGTATACCGCAGCGGACGCACACTCCGACGCAGACACCTTGTCTCGTTCACCTTTACCTCCAGACTCGGCCTGCGGAGCAACTTCCGCACATTCCGTGTCATCTCTCCACATGGACTCCTTTGCCACCGCACAACGTCGTGACCCGTGGATCGCTTCTCTTTTCGATTATCTTTCTGGATCATCGACCATCCCAGTATCCCGAACCCTCCGACACAAAGACGTTCATTTTGCCATTCGTGACCAGCTGCTGCACCGACGCAATTACACTCCTGAAGGCCGTCGGTGGCTTCTGGTGCTTCCCCGCAGCTTAAGGTCTCAAATATGTGCCGCTTTCCACAACGATCGCCAAAGTGGCCACGCTGGAATCTTCAACACATACGAACGAATTCGCCACCGATACTACTGGCGCGGCATGTACATTTTTGTACTCAAGTTTTTTCGGTGCTGTCTTGACTGTCAACGCCGCAAACGCCGCCTTTACCCCCGTCTGGTGCCACGCAGCCACTCCCGTGCCCTGCCACACTCTTCGATCGCGTCGGCATCGACCTATACGGCCCGCTTCCTATTACGCCAGACGGCAACCGGTGGATCGTTGTTGCTGTTGACTATTTGACACGCTACGCCGAAACTGCTGCTTTACCAAGTGCTACAGCGCGGGATCTAGCCTCTTTAGTCCTACATCGCTTGGTGCTTCGACACGGCGCACCTCGAGAACTCCTCAGCGATCGAGGTCGCGCCTTCCTCTCCGAAGTCGTCGAAAGTGTGCTTTCGGAATGCCATATTATTCATCGGACAAGCACGGCATACCATCCACAGACTAACGGGCTCACAGAGAGATTTAACCGCACACTTGGTGATATACTCTCCGTGTACGTGGCATCTGATCATGATAACTGGGACCGCATCCTTTCATTCATCACGTTCGCCTACAACACCGCGATCCAGGCCACTACAGGATTTTCACCTTTCTTCCTGCTGTATGGCCGCGAGCCTGCGCATACCATCGACACGCTCCTTCCATACCTTCCAGACGCCTGCGAGTGTCTACCTGGTTCCGACGTCGCCAGACAAGCCGCAGAATGCCGCCAGCTAGCGCGCTCCTTTACGGCAGAGCAACAGCAGCGCCAGAAAGAAAACCGCATCGACACGCTTCCAAACACCACCTACGCTCCAGGCGTTCTTGTGTGGTTGTCGGTCCCTTTCGAAACGCCAGGGTTTTCCTCGAAACTCGTCCCAAAATTCGAAGGGCCTTACCGAGTCCTGGCGATCTCTGAGGCCCGGTATGGGAGAACTCGAGGAAGGAATTTCCTTTGCGGAGGTTAGACAGGGCATGTGGAGAGTGTGTCTCGCTTGGCAGTGGAGCTCGCCTCCTGAAATCATGGGTTCGCGGCCCTGAAATATATTTATTTCAGCTAATATTCAGCCAATTTGAAAAATTTTTACGAGAGAACGTTCCCTAGAAGACACGTAACAACTTCCAGCGCATACCTGAAGTTGACTGTGTGGCCTTTTGAGGGGCCCTCTAACGCGTTTTTAAACCACGGTGAAATTGGACGTTCTGTTGCAGTGATGGTGTGGACGTATAAATCAACTAATTCTTTTATTTTTGTACAGCGACCAGTTCGATTCGATTGATTGCTGAGAAAAGTCATTCAAACAATCTACAGAAAAGTAGGCTAGTTATTTTTTAACGGTGCCATAGTCACTTTTACCATAAAGCATGAACACCTTCGTTTTGCTTTTATATGCGGGTTGGGTCACAAGAATATGTACTGTAATGTACTACTTGCTGACTGAGGCCAGGTAAGTGCGTGAGTGGTGGAATGTGATCGGGATGGGTTGTGAGCGCGAGGACTAGTAGGCTAGGTGAACGCGTGTTTTCTCTTGTTGTCTTAGTGACAAGCTGAAACATGTTGGAGGTCAGGCAGGTTCTATTAAAATTGTTTTCGATGGAACGTTTCGATGCCGCGAGGGCGAGATCGTTCCACGTTACGGAAGAAAAGTTGAAATCGCCGAGCAACAGTAACGTCGGGCGCGGGCGCAATACAAGCAGCGAATGTAGTTCATCATGGAATTCGTTGACAAAGGAACAGTCGGCGTCCGGAGGTCGGTAACACGTGCTGATATTCATGGGTGGATGGAAAGCTTGTGAACGTATGAACATGACTTCTAGATTTCTAAATGCAGCACAATGACCAAAGCAGTGTGGCTAATATAGGGAGCAGACGCTCGGCCGGCAAAGCCACTTGAAAATTTTGCCAGCAGCTCGTCCTCATTGGCTTGCATCGATCACATAACTAATACTGAGGTAACAGGGAAAATATCTGTTGAGAATACTCTCACGAAAGCCAATGGGCATTCTTTGTATCGTTACGGCAGCTGAATTCTGAGGCTTAATGCATTGTGGCCACGAACATGCTAAAAAATGACAAGAGGCGAGGTGCCTCTTTCCAAATTCGGGCCGCGCAGCTAGAAACGGTTCAGGTAATGAGTGGAACCGAGGTCTGTGCAAAACAATGATAAGCCAAATGGCCACTTGTAACGCCCAACATGCTACAGCCATGAAGGATGGGTATCAGTACGCTTACACCTAGATGAATGTGCATCGGAAAAACACTTTAATGGACATCATTTGCAGGAAAAATCGGTTTAGCGCAAATTATTTGGTAATAATTGTCGGCAGAACGAACAAGGCACAGGTTAGACAATTCTGGTACTTGTGATAATTATTGTTCGCATTAAACTCGAGGCTCGTGCCACAACAGGCGACAAGGACCGGAGAATGCAAAAAGGTGGATGTAGAAAGTAACGGTAAACTTTCACTTAGCTTATTCCGCCTGCATTAGTAACGTGACTATAGCTAGCCAGTGATGAAGAACTGTAGGCGAAATTCATTTCGCGCAATCCTGCTACCTGCTATAAGAATACCACATATCGCCACACCTGGGATATTGTTATAATTTGCTTGTCTTGTCCATTTTACATGCATATTGCTTTTATCAGGAAGCGAAACTTCGTAGTTAATCAGAAGGAAATATCCTATTCTTACTTATAACACATTTATTTACCATGCCACTGGTGTTTAAACAAACAGACTCTGTGCTTCATCATCATCATCATCAGCAGCCTGGTTACGCCCACTGCAGGGCGAAGGCCTCTCCCATACTTCTCCAGCAACCCCGGTTATGTACTAATTGTGGCCATGTCGTCCCTGCAAACTCCTTAATCTCCTCCGCCCACCTAACTTTCTGCCGCCCCCTGCTACGCTTCCCTTCCCTTGGAATCCAGTCCGTAACCCTTAATGACCATCGGTTATCTTCCCTCCTCATTATATGTCCTGCCAATGCCCATTGCTTTTCTTTGATTTCAACTAAGATTTCATTAACTCGCGTTTGTTCCCGCGCCCAATCTCCTGTTTTCTTATCCCTCAACGTTACACCCATCATTCTTCTTTCCATAGCTCGTTGCGTCGTCCTCAATTTCAGGAAAACCCTCATCGTAAGCCTCCAGGTTTCTACCCCGTAGGTGAGTACTGGTAAGACACAGCTGTTATACACTTTTCTCTTGAGGGATAAAGGCAACCTGCTGCTCATGAACTGAGATTGCCTGCCAAACGCACCCCAGCCCATTCTTATTCTTCAAATTGTTTTAGTTTTCAGACTGCTTCAACACTTAAATCCTCTTTCTGAGTTAAAGCCGAATACCTGTTCTGTAGCTTGATCTGGAATTCCTCTATTTTCCCTCTTACCGCTAACTCATTGATCGGCTTCTTATGTACCAGTTTCTTCCGTTCCCTCCTCAGGTCTAGGCTAATTCGAGCTCTTACCATCCTATGGTCACTGCAGCGCACCTTGCTGAGCACGTCCACATCTTGTATGATGCCAGGGTTAGTGCAGAGTATGAGGTCTATTTCATTTCTAGTCTCGCCGTTCGCGCTCCTCCACGTCCCCTTTTTGCTATCCCGCTTGCGGAAGAAGATATTCATTATGCACATATAATTCTGTTCCGCAAACTGTACTAATAACTCTTCCCTACTATTCCTAGTGTCTATGCCATATTCACCCACTGGCTTGTCTCCAGCTTGCTTCTTGCCTACCTTGGCATTGAAGTCGCCCATCAGTACAGTGCAATTTGTTTTTACTCTACCCCTCGCCGATTCCACGTCTTCATAGAAGCTTTCGACTTCCTGGTAATCATGACTGGATGTAGGGGCATAGACCTGTACAACCTTCATTTTGTATCTCTTATTAAGTTTCAGAACAAGACCTGCCACCCTCTCGTTAATGCTATAGAATTCCTGTATGTTACCAGCTATATTCCTATTAATCAGGAATCCGACTCCTAGTTCTCGTCTCTCCGCTAAGCCCCGGTAGCACAGGACATGCCCGCTTTTTAGCACTGTATACGCTTCTTTTGGCCTCATAACTTCACTGAGCCCTATTATATCCCATTTACTGCCCTCTGATTCCTCCAATAGTGCTGCTAGACTCGCCTCGCTAGATAACGTTCTAGCGTTACAAGTTGCCAGGTTTTTTCCAATGGCGGCCTGTCCGGAGCCAGGGATTCTTAGCACCCTGTGCTGCGTCGCAGGTCTGACCGCCGCCGTGGTCAGTTGCTTTCCAGCTGCTGGGGAATGAGGGCCGGGGTTTGAGTGTTGTGTTCATATAGGAGGTTGTGGCCAAGCACTGCACCGGGGTGGCCAATCCTGCTCTGATGAGGGAGTGCGTTACCGGTTCTGGTCACCGGGATCAGGCCACACTCCAGTCCTGTTATTCAATTTTATCAACACGCGGATTTTTAGAGCGCAGCTCTTTGGCGTCCGTTCCTGGGTTTCGCGTCGTCGTCGGCGTTGTCGTCGGCCTCGTAACCAGCTCCGCCCCCCTTTCATCCCCCCAGCGCTAGCAGCGACCGACTGATACCGCTGGATGCCGCTGACGCCGCTAGAGAGTCAAGATAACGTGACTGCATAGAACACCGTCGCCGCCATGCAGAAAGAGGAGGAAAGGGTCCCCCCCCCTGTTCTTGTGTGGCGGATAGGGTGATAGTGTGGTGGATAGGGATCGGCGGCGTTGTCCCTGAAACCAACTCCGCAGCTGGGGTTGACTCACTATCGCCGTCAGCGGCATCAGTCAGTCGCTGCTATCTCTTCCCTCCTCCCTTTATCGTGTTGTCCGCTTGCTGCGCGCGCTTCTGCCCCCATCGTTTGCCGCTGGGTATACACGCCGCCCCCCTCCCCCCTCTTCCTGCGAGTCTCCGGGTCAAAGCGCCGGCTCGAACTTAATTCCTTTCTTCGCTCCTCCTCCAATGCAACCCCTGTGCGGTGGCAATCAGAGAGCCAGATCGGTGGCGGCGGATCTGTATATGTGCACCGCCCGAGCCGAAATTGCCGCTGCCGTTCGCCCTGTGCGGTGGCAATCAGAGAGCCAGATCGGTGGCGGCGGATCTGTATATGTGCACCGCCCGAGCCGAAATTGCCGCTGCCGTTCGCCACTGCGAAATTATCTGCCAGTTCTTTCTGAGCCATGAGCGAGACGACCGATGGAAGTCCTCCGTCTGCTGCTGCTGCTGCTGCTGCTAAACGAGCTGCCAGAGCAGAGGCCCAGCGCCGTCGCCGTCAGAATCCAGAGGTGCGTGCCGCCGAAGCAGAAGCTTACCGTCACCGCCGTCGAGATGATCCAGGAGTACGGGAAATATAAAAAAAAAATTCTGTGATAGCGCATACATGTGTTGCTCGATTTCTTTGCCTCAATCTATCGAAAAGGTGAAACAGCTTATTTGCTGCGCTCAAATTTCGCATTAGGAAGTAACGTAATCGTCGGTAATTTTTTTTAATCCGGTCGAAAATTGCGCAGTACCGGGATTCGAACCAAGGACCTCTTGCACGCGAGGCGGGTGTTCTACCTCTAAGCCACCGCTGCATCTCTGTGCTTGGTCGCCAGCAAAAAACAAGCCTCTTGGATTCCGCGGTATGTAAGCCACTTGCATCACAAAATAAAAAGCTATTTGCTTTGCGCAATCTAGAAATGCCTGCTGTTCATACATACCAATGTCCAAATTACAAAAAGCAAGGCTGCCCAAAACTTTAATTCATGACATTACTCCTCAGAGGTGTGTCCACACTTCTCGACAACGTTGTATGTCTTGACGTATTTAAGTATTACGATGTTCCCTAAACTCGTCCCCCCATTAGAAGCACCCTAGAAAGTGCAGTGAACAGTTCAGAAACAAACGATACATGTGCGAAGCAGAAAAGGCAAGTGTGATACGGTATATTTATCAGGGTACCCAAAGAAAAAAAAGCGGTTGGCAACACTTATGGACAGTTCACTCCTGAGCACACGCACATCGTACAATGCCAGCGCTTTTACACCCGCTAAAACTTCGACACATCGCACAAATATATCCCAATTTGTATCTTGAGAACAAACTTGGTAACAGCAAGTACACGGCTCGGACGTCTCCGCCAACACGGCGCATCGCAGCCAGCGAAACCACTCGCACGAAGTGTAGCACACGCGAAATGAAAGCGATAATAAGGCAATAAAAACTTATCACTACTGATCGCATCACCATTTCAGGAAGTTGCAAAGGACTGGCAATCACGATTTCAAGGCGACGAACCGCATACACAGAACACATACGAGCCGCGTAGGCTGCGTGCGCCGATGAGACACTTTGCATCTCGCCACGCCCTGAACTCGTGTACTTCTCAGAATAGCATTAGGAAACATCGTTGCAGCGCACAATAGAACAGGGACGAGAAGAGAAAGCTAACACGAACGCCGGTGATTAGCATTATGGATTATGTTTCATAATGCTAATCTCCGGCGTTCGTGTTTTCTTTCTCTTCTCGTCCTTGTTCAATTGTGCGCTGGAACGATGTTTCATAGTGCTAATCACAACCAACTAGCCCAGCTGTCCATGCTTAGTTCTCAGAATGCACGTGTATGTGGTCGACTTTGGCTTGCGACGCACACGCGAAGCACGGCAAAAAAAGATCACGAATTTGACAGCTTCACATGTTCATTATTTCTCATAAACACAACACACATTTCCCACCTTCTATCTACTCCTGTCGGCGATCGTACGTACTGATGAGGCACAGTAGGATACACCGGTCTGCTGCCTTCGATGACTATCTAGGCGGTTGCTAGATAACTATAGCAAAAATCACAAGAACGAGAAAAATGGACTGCTTCTGACGCGACTGTAGCACCGGCCTCGCGTTCCCGCTTCGCTTTGTTTTGAGCAAGCGTCATGTTTGCCGTGAAGACGCCTGACGCCGTTCGCCTCGGACAAGACAATGATAGGCGAGCAGGTGTACGAATGGCGACGTTCGGAACAGTCATCCGTCTGTGGCCCAGACGACCAGACAGGCATCCGCACGCGGGTGGTTGAGGGTGGAACGCACTGGCGGATTCACCATTCTTCACCCTTAAGCTGCTTAAGCGCCGACGTAAGCAACTTTGTGCGCATTGCGCAGCAGTGCGGCTGGACGTGAAGGTAAATGAGCTCGTTCTTAGGCAAATTTTCATGTCCGCTTAGTTATCATTTAACAGCCACGAACATCGCACATCGCACACGAATATCCTATCAAGAAAAACAAGGGAAGCGTTTTTTTTTTCTTTTGGTGACACAGATAACATTTCGCTGCGTAACGTAAAATGTGCCCCGCTCCGTAGCAGACAACGCGAACAAAACAGCACTTGCAGTGCTTTTCGCGCCAACACAACGCTCCTTTACTTGGAGTTACGCACTTTCTGAAGCGGTAGGCGGCTTTCAGTGTCTAAACAAGAACAGGCATGCCCAATGTTCTCTAACCTAACCCCCTCGTTGATGTAGCAAGTATTTCAATGTCTTCAGTGAAGATAAATTATCACTGTTTTTATTCTTCCATAAAGCGAACAGCAGTCACCGAGACTTAACGAAACGCAATTTCCGTCAGAATGTTAGCAAGCTGTCACTTGACGGCAGCTCTTGACGGGTATTTTTAATGCATTTACAAACCACAGACAAATGTACCGCGTACCCTAGGCCCGCAATTTTGTGTTGTAGCCATTTCAATAATGTCGGCAGCTATTCGCTACGTAACCACTGCATTACAAATGTGGTTACCGTTAATTCTCTCTGATGCGGAAAAAAGTGGCCCTCCTGTACCTCCCGTGTTGACGAACCATAAACTGCGCCGAAGGTCTTGTAGCATTTCTTCAGTTCGTCGTTTAAATCGCTGGAACACTGGCCGATACAGAAACAAGGTCTCGCAGCGCACAGTAGAACGCAAAGGTGTACACGTGCGGAGAGAGGTCCAGAAGCCGACGAATAAAATGAAAACTGAAGCAAAAACTGCCACAGTGGCACCGGTTTACACAACAAAAATGACACCGGTTTACACAACCAATTACACAACCAAAAATGGCGCCACAATAAGAGACCACGACAATACACTTTTTTGTACCAGAATTCCGTAATTTTATTTTATTATCCTCAGGTTCCAAAGATACGCAAATCTACAATATGCGTTTAATTTTACGTTGGCGACCAGAAACATGGCGATGCTAATTCATTGCCAGATACCGAAACAAGCCCGGCTTTCCACCCAATAGGTATACTGTACGCATGGTAGCGAAACCGATACTTATTGCAATGGCGGTTTGTGGTGGCACAGCAAGGCCAACTGCATGTCGAAGGGAGAACTCGTAGGTGGAAAAAAAATATACGTTTGACGTACGAGGAGCGCCTACTCACAATACAACACAATATTTATTGCGAATAAAGGAAAACAAAATATTAGATAGGAATCCTGCCAAAACCTAAGCAGCCAACGTCACGTGTCATTTAATTTAGATGTTGGGTTGGGTAGGCACCGCAGTTCAATGAACTTATGTTGTACCATTCTGGGCAACTACGTATGAGCCAGGAAAAATGCGCCTCACTACAATGGCCAAATAAACCTGCAAAATTTCTCCGATGCTGAGCGGATTCGAACCTACGTCACAAGGGTTTCTGAAAGACAGCAAGCCGACTCATTGGAAGGCTATGCCTCAAGTGCAGTGGTTATGTGCAACTTCCAATGAACGCATTTCACGACTACGCTCCTGTGAGCTGCACCTTGAATACACTGGGTGGGGGCCGTTCTTCAATGAACCTCTCGCAACCTGAGGTCACAGAGTATGCCCCGTTGAGTTTGTGGCAAACGAGGGAAGAATTCTCAGCGTTCGCAGGTACCTGAGTGCCGTGCTCGTTGTCCCGGCGTACACATGCTGGCTTCGCGGCTGTGCAACTTAAAGGCGCAGCGCGTCCAGAAAGAACCGCGAGAGAGGAGTGCTGTTTCTGGGCATGACGCCTTTCTCGGCGCTAGCAGGCGCCGGCATGCCATGAATTTTGCAGGCCATGTGCAGTCTCCCGGTAGCAGTGCCTTAGTGCTCCAAATGTTCTTAGGAAACGCGACAGAGGAGTCCCGCTGCAGAGAACGCACCTTACATATCTTGTTTGGACAATGACAATAATTTGTGTGACTGAATTGATTCAATTCTAACGCATTACCATGTACAGTCTCGTGAGATAGTTGCACCGCTTATTTTGATGCGTTAATAGCAGGTGTGTCGAAGATCAGAAATAGTATATGCGTTAAGTGTGGGGAGCCGGTCACGTGGTATGTTGTATATATATATGTGTATGAATAAAGGGAAAATGAGTCATCCACCCGTTCGTAGCAATTGCTACAAAGGAAACCCATACGGGTTCCTCGAAAGAAAAGCCTCATAGTTGAAGAAACATTCGTCCTGGTCCGGGACTCGAACCCGGGACCACCGCCTTTCCGGGGCTGCCGCTCTACCATCTGAGCTAACCAGGTGGCTAGCAGATGGCAGAGCGAAGTCGAATTTGTCGACAACACGAAGCAAAGGCAAGAGTTTAATGTAGTAGTTCTGCGGAAACCCTTGCGGGTTTCCGCAGAACTACTACATCAAACTCTTGCCTTTGCTTCGTGTTGTCGACAAATTCGACTTCGCTCTGCCATCTGCTAGCCACCTGGTTAGCTCAGATGGTAGAGCGGCTGCCCCGGAAAGGCGGTGGTCCCGGGTTCGAGTCGCGGACCAGGACGAATGTTTCTTCAACTATGAGGCTTTTCTTTCGAGGAACCCGTATGGGTTTCCTTTGTAGCAATTGCTAAAAATTCCCTTTATTCATTACTTCTCTCCACCTTGCGGGTTTCCGCAGAACTACTACATCATATATATATATATATATATATATATATAGTTTGCTCCAGATCGTAAATATTTGCACTTCGCTTGCCGTTGAGGCAAGGCATTTGTCGAGTGAGCTTTAACATCACTTTGCAATGGAGTTTCTATCGTCCCTATGATTCTTCTCACAAATGAATAAAAAACAATGCATCAGGTATGATTGAAGACAGACAACCCACTCTTGGTTAGCACATGAATCTAGAATATATTAAGACTGCGGGCTCAGCAACAGAAATTTACCGTACAGTCACAAAAACCAAACGCGGTCTTCAGTGTCACAAGCGAGAACCACGGTGGAAAAACGTCTTTTACATATTGTAGGATTACATTATTGAACGTCTACGGTCATTTCTCTGATTTATATATAAGCACATTCAGCGTTAGCACAACGTATTCTTAATACTGGGCACTTGTGCGACCTTTACGCGTTCCGAATATATGCGCAAAATATTTGTGGGACCATAGTAATACTGCGCAAATGGTGATGATTTTGCTTTCTCATAGTTAGGGCACACATTTTTGAGCATAATGTAGAAATATAGGTACAACCCAACTGCCAACTCACCGAAGCTCAAAAAACTTCGAAGCGATCAGTCCACCTCCTATTGTCCTGCTTTTCAGCTGCTTAAGCAGCTCTGGAGGGACGAAGCTCTGGAGTCGTAACGAAGAAAAATGCCACTCTTTTGACTTTTACAGGAACGATGATATTATTGACAAAACATCCCATGCGTTTTAGGTACTGCATTCGACTTTATTATGGGGAATATAATTCCTGGAAATTTTGAAACATCCGTCTTCATAGAAGTCCTGCATGATGGCAGCTGGTGCTGTGGACAACATATTTAATGATGACGTCAACAACTTCAGATTCCTGCTCACATGGAAATTTCGAAAGCAACGTTCCAAGTCCTTAGGTTGGCCTTAAAGTGCGTGAGATGGATAGAGTTAGCATGCATTTTTTAAAGTTAATTTTGATGGATACTCTGTACAATGGCAGCTGGCACTGTGGCCAACATTTTTAATTTTCCACACTCCTGCTCACGTGGAAATGTCAAAAGGAACATACCAAGTTCTTCTATTTGCCTTGAGGTCCGTTCAGAACACATAAATGCCTACGCTGTTCGAAAAACCTGTGGTGTTTCCGAAAGCCAACTTTCCTGCACTTTACTTTCATTCTACTCTAACCTCTTAAATAATTACTCGTACATTTTACTTGGAATATATCGAATGTATACAGCACCTTATAGACGAAGGATGTATGAAGGCAATTCGTTGACGTTTCTTAAATAATGACGAGTGACGACGACAGCAGGATGGCTAATTGATGAACTTTTTTGAGATCTAGATACGTAATTATGTAAATGAGAAGACGAGAAACAAATAGAAAACAGCGGCAAAGTTTACTGAACCACAATTTTGCAATAAAAATGGCAATATTTAGTCAACAAGCATTTCGCCATAACCACGTGTTCCTCCTTTAATGGGTGCTTTCACTGCGAGAACATGCAAAAACATTTAAAGCATTGTAGCCTAACCTATCGATGTAGCCTGGATAACTAGCTTACAGATGAAACAAAACCTTCATGGACTGCTGTGGGTGTTCCACAGCATAAATGCGGAAATATGTGGCTCTCCAAATATGACTCGTTGGGCAGAATTCATAACGACTTCATTTCGTAGTGGAGCCTTGTTTGGGCTCTGGGTAAGCAAAGTGTAACAACAATAGAGAAGTATGTTCTCTGTGTTCTTCAGGAATTATCGTGGAAGTGCCTAAATCTACGTCCGGTGTATACTGTTGACGATAAGTTAAAGAAACGTCGTATTCATCAGGAGAAATCCCCACAAAGCGGCATCCCGAAAGCATAGTTACCTGCATTGACTGCCTACGCGCAAGGAGTTGCTTCAGCGTCCACTCAACGTTACATGGTGCAACGTCGTCTAGGCATGCTATTGACTGCAACAAGAAGTTTTAAAAATTAACTGTCTCCCGTGATCGAGAGTAGATGTAAGCATGAAATGGCTAACGGCAAAGCATATTGATTGGACATGATTGTAGCCACAAGCTTAAAATGGGTGTAGTGCATGACCACAACGGCATAGCCTACCACACCACAGCACACAAACCTGTTTTCAACTGAACCTCACTGCAAGTGTCGCCTCGCCCAAACAGCCATCCGGAGTGTGCCGGATGCTGCTGGCTTGACGACGCCGCGTGGCGCAGTTTATCGAGCTGCGGAGCTCACAGATTGCTTGCGTAGAATAGGCAACCCTGTCTCAACGCCAAAAGATGGCAATCAACTTTATCATGCCCTGTATCGGCCTTTTGAAATTGTTATTGAAAATTACAAATAAAACGTCAGCATGCTATAAGTTACCGCTTGAGTGATATAGCAACTTGTTCGGGCAATAATCAGAATATGTAATGCTGTCCAAAGCGTTGGGGGCCAGAGACCTCATTTTGTTACTGGTTGTCCGGATGATCTCGTTTTGTTCTCACAACTTGCCCGGATAATGGCTGTGCCGTTTGGCTGAAGGTCAATTGAAGGTCGCCGACAGCGGGACTTAAATGCATTTGATGCCTAAGAACCTCATTGAAGTGCAAAGGCACGCGATCTTCTGTTTGAAATTTTGACTGTTTTCACGCCATTGCAGTGCTTTTATACTTCGAACACAAAATCACCACCAGGGACTCTCTGCTCTACGCTTGCTTGTTTGCAATGCTGAAACCTTGTGAGGAGCATTATAAGAGTGATTGACTCAAACTTGTTTGTTCCATCAATATAATAGTAGCTGATCGCTGGAGCTAAAGCGACAGTACCATGTAGCTTAAAACGTCCAGACGTAAACAAGCGATATGAGTACAATTTACGTGATGATTACCGTATTATCTCATTTGTACTAAAATCCTCCCTGCAACAGTTCTGTGGCACCGAAGCTTTAGGCAAGTCCTAAGCGCCAAAGATGATGGGCGCCAAGGATGGCATGACGACCATCCATTTATGGGTATAAGCTTTAATCACTACAGTAGACGTAATGACCGCAGTTCTACGATGAGCAATATCATGGCACCTGTTTTATACATCTGACAATGCTCTTTCCTGCAAAAGAAGTGTTACAGTATAGTAGCCACACGTTAGGGTGGTCCATAACATAATATTTACGCAGTATGAACATTAACTTTTACGCACAAATTGAACAATATGCTTCCAGGGACGCTATAACGTAAAGCTATTGCATTTTTTTTCTATTGCAACTCTGCAATCAGCCATTCACGATCGGCAAAGAAATTTTCGGGCCACCCCCACATCACCTGAGTGCCACGCAACGCCACGGAAAATGCGCCATCTTATGTAATATGTCTACACTGATTGTGCATTACTACAGCGAACGAGAGAGAAACAATTATTTTCGGTTCGACGCCTTTTTAGACATTAGCCCTCTGATTTATTCAAACGTTTTGGGTCTGCTCCCACCTCGCCTGTCTATCAAGCGACGTCACAAAACAGCGAGAGCTCACCGTGTCAATGTGGCGTGTAGGTGTTAAACATACAATAATATGCCGAAAAAAAATTTATTGTTTTCCGAGTAACCGGATACGACCCCGTTCAAAAACGAACAGAAGATGGCTGCCCGCCGATCGCGCTAGAGAGCTCGCGGGGAACGTGAAGTTATATGTTTATAATAACAATTCCGGGCACGTATACGGAATAACTTTCTCTACTCTTTGTTGCTGATGACCATTTCGTGCGGAATATTCAACCTTCTGCTCCACGCCGCTTCGTATTTCAAAAACTTTTATATTATGGGGCTTTGTGTGCCAAGAGCACGATCTGATTATGAGGACCTCCGTAGGGTGGGACTCCGGCATAATTTGGACCACCTGAGGTTCTTTGAAGGGCACGTAAATCCAAGTGCACTGGTGTTTTCACAGTTCGCCCCAACCGAAATCCGCCCGCCGTGGCCAAGATTCGATCCCACGATCTCGCGCTTACCAATCAAGACCACAGTTACTAAGCAACCACGGCGGGTGCCGCGTGTTTCGACCGGACATTTCAAGTTCGCTAAGGAGGAGCAGACCAATCGCAGCCGCCGGCGCCACCCTCCTCTGCCGGTTATTTACTTTCACTGGGCTAACTCGGCCCCATCCTCACCCTCCCCAGTTGAGCGTGCTCCTCGCCTTCTGTCAGCCAATTAGGTAAGTAAAATTCCCAAGTGCAGGCAATGCTATTCGTTCTGAGGGCAAGAAGCGTCACCTCCAATAAACGGGAAGCGCGTTTGATTAGGATTTTCTAAAAATCACTGTTGGTTAATATTGTAATACCTCAACGGGGTGGCCAAGACACGGGCCCACGGCGTTAGGCATAACGGCCAGGGCGGGAAGACGAGCCGTTCATTTTAGGGATCGCTTGCTGTTTGTGCGCAGGTTCGAGTAAGAGCGGGCGTGAGAAAACAAATGTGGCGGCTTTAGCTCCTTTAATTTATGACTCTGCTGTTTGTGCGCAGGTTCGAGTAAGAGCGGGCGATAGAAAACAAATGTGGAGGCTTTAGCTCATTTAATTTATGACTCTGCCTAGGCATTAGCCCAGGAGCTAATAGACAAACTTTGGTGAGTTTTGTAAGCCCGTGCTTGGGGATATTGCTTGAATACCACGCTGTGGGCGACCGTTCCCCATTGGTCATTCGTCAATATCTTCCCTGCACAACTATGCAACAGGGAAGGAATAGTGTGCACACTCAGCATTGTCCCTGAGATCATAGATATGTTCCCGATCTCGAAGTACAATCAGCACATTAGACACGATCTTACCGAATAGATAGATGTGTAGGCAACCCTTTATATCAGGACATTTACAGGTGTGAACTTATCATGAGGAAAACTTAATGTCGCCTACATTTTCATAATACCTGTGCAATTGGGTCACAGTGCTACCTAGACAGAGGCAGCAGAAATAGGTCCTTTGGCACCTGTTGTGCAGACCACGGAAGTGATTCCACTTGTGACTGCAACGGCCAGCCAAGACAGCAACACTGTGCGAACGAAGAGAGCAACGTGGTGAGCAAGCGCGGCTATGAACACGTTCCCTTGTTATCAATAAAGAAGTCTTCTTGCGGCGACCACCGTGTGCATTACGCTCGATACATGGTAACAGAAGTGTAGCTCAATCACGCGACGTGTTTAATACTCTGAAGCTCTCACCGGACGAAACTAAACACTACGATGTTTTCATTAAAGCATTTGAAAAGAACTGCATCCGTAGGTGTAATGAAACTTACGAGCGGTATGTGTTTCGCTGACGTCGTCAGGCACACGGAGAGCCATACGAACAGTTCTTTCGGGATCTGACACTAAAAGCAAGAGCGTGCAACTTCGGGGATTTACGAAATTCCATGCTGCGGGATCAAATCGTCTATTACACTTTCAGCACTTCCCTGCGAGAAAAACTTGTTTGAAAGAAAGACCTGAGCGTGGCCACAGCAGCCTTGTCCACGCAAGCTCCATTCCTACTTAACCTTTGTAAGCGCTACAAAAAATTAATGTATAGAAATACCGAATGAACTCGAAAAGATAAACGTTTGTGGTAGTGACTTAAGAAGCTGCGACTCCAAGAGGAGAAGCCGAGTGTCTTACCCACTGGGCTAAACCAGCAACTTCTACAAAGAAGGCTTGTTTGTTTACTGTACTTTATGACATCAGGCTAACTGGACCAAAATTTCCATTGCCAAGCCAGTCCTGATGAATGCACTCACCTCAAACCGCCGCAGCTCACTGCCCAAAGTTGGTCTTGGAGTTCAGAGCTGAGCAGTGTGGCCGACAACCACGGCCGCAGAATTTCTGGGGATCCTGCCATTTCATCTTGATATATTTTGCATCCCCAAAACATGTGTTGACATGTCCCTCTACGAGACTTACATAGCTTGCATATATCGCTCTTATACATCTCGGGGTAGAAAACTTTAGCTGAACGCGAGTCGTATAAGTTTCTGTTTGTAATAACCTCCAAGTAATGGACTCATCCCTGTTCAGTTTAGTGTAAGTTGGGGAAAATATTCACCTCCTATATTTATAGAATTTCGTATTATCGATAATTATTATTAACTCTGCCTTTTTCTTTCCAGATTTCATCCTCGACGTTCTCCTGACCGATGCAAGTCACCCCTTGCTCAGCTTGGCGGGTAAGAACACGAGCAGCGCTGTGTTCTACCTCATTGGGGTTGAATAGGGGAATGCATGGAGTCCTATGCGCTGAGGACACGAGCAATCGCTGTTGATTCACTGTGTTGATACACTGTGAGGAAGGCTTCTGTGCGGGTGCCTCAAAGGCAAATTTCTTAAAATCTTTATCTTGACCGGAATCTTTAGGTTTCGTCGCTAGGCTGTTACCATTACAGCTCCCACCATACGCAACTCGCAGCCTTCGAATCTGCAAGCTAGCACATGTCATCAGTAAGCACTAGTTATTTCTAAAACTGCCTATATGATTCTCCTATGCAAAGTTTTTCTCTTATGCTGTGCAGGGCTCGTACTTGTGCACAGCAATGTTCATACTCCTAAGATAATTTGAGGTGGAGCTTCTACTGCTCGTTTGTTCACCGCTTTTGAATGGGTCTTTTTAAGAGAGTGCCGACGCACATCTCTTAAGGTGTCGAAGCTGTTACGCAGGCTTCTGGCTCATAAAAAGATGTAACGAGTTATTAACTCCTGGTTACTGAAGCTTAAACTGGTTCGTAGAAGCAAATATTACATTACATTTCTGGTGCCATGCTATTATTCCGAATTCTGTCAAAAATTACCGAATTTCTTACTGCAAGATCCTTTACGAAAAGCAGTGTAGAGAACATTTTAAGCGTTTATTTGCGCAAGCTCCAAGCCATTTATTGCAAATTTCAAGCCTAATACCACTATAAGTGCAAATAAACAGTGTATTATTCACGAGGAAATAAACATTTAAAGAACATGGAATATCTTCGACAAGCCAAGGTCGTTCATGGCCATTTTTACCGGAAATTCGCGGATGTACCCCGCTCGCCGAGGACTGGGAAGATGTTAAAATAAAAAGGAAGATGAAGTCCCCTTTAATATTCTTTTTCCTAGCACTTAGATTTCTTCAGCCTGCATTTATTGCAAAATAATGATCTCAACATAGACGTGTCACATTACTCACATGATATTTCTTTCCGCGTCTTTACTCCTGCGTCAATGCTCTTCCGTTCATTAACCTGAAACGATTTTCATGTTTAGAATTTATTTGACGCCTTAAGGTCACATTCTGTAAGGGGATTGGCCCCAGACAGACGACTTTAATGTTTTCGCTGAATATCTCAACTTCCACTCGCTACAAACAATTCCAAATTTTCCCAGCTGCTTAAAAGTGCATCGAGCTTGTCCGTGTTAAAACTTGAGCGAAAAGCTTGAGTAGTATGAAATTTTAAAAACATAAATGAAACGCATTTGTTACTTCGGTAAAAGAACATCTAAAAAGAACGATTTCCTCTGGAGCGACAAAAGTGCACTCAGATCTTTCCTGTATGACGGGGATATTACTGAATCATAACAAATAGATTTCATAATTGCAGTCCTGAAATACATTGCTTTACCTTCTACATTATAACTACGGGGTTTTTGTAGGGTGAAATGTGCAAATAATGAACAAGAATTCATAGAAACATTATGTTATTAGTTCTATTTCTGCAATGACGACTGGGCAATTATTTACTGAAATTTCAAAGAACTTTCATTCATTGGAGAGAAAATGTTACTTATAAATGTCAAAACAGCGTATTCAGAAATCTTGTTTTATGTTTTATCTGTTCGGCCATACTAGTGGAACACATCCTAGTGTCCATAGTGTCCTCGTGTCCGTAGCATCATCGGCATCGCATTTATTAACGAAATCTTTTTTTTTCCTGGCACTTGCCATGGTGTTTCCTGTGTTTCTTCATTGATGCTGCATTACTTTTTTATAGTTTAAATTTAAACGTAAGCAACCTTTTAGAAAGCCAGGCGCGCATGCGTAAGATGCGTGATATGGTGAAATGCTTGTGGGGCAATTAAAAGCGGGCCATTTTCTGAACATGTTCTCCATAAGATGAAGTATTTATTGGTCCTACCTTTGAGAAACGGTATCTTGGACAGATTTAGGTTACCATAGCCTTTAATTAAGGAGTATAATTCTGTATATACCAAGAGAGTATCATATTTAGCCTTTCCCACTAAGCATGAAAATAATATATGGCTTGACAGGGAGACTGCTCGGGGCCTTTGTTTTTCTGTCATGTAGTAGCAGATATATTGGCTATTTTTTTCCTCTTAGTAATGCTGAAACAGATAAGCATTTCAGTGAGTTTGCGACAGTGAATAGTTTGATTTCATTTCATATCACTGATTTACCCTAAGGGCCCAGGTTTGGGCAATACATGGGGTGGGGGGATGGTAACGACAACAAGAAACTTGAAAAGGAAGTTATAAGGATGAATATCAAGGCACAAATAAAGAACAGAACTGTTTTCAGCATTAAGGAGTCGCAGTGAATCCAGTTGTAGCAGGAAGTGATGATTATATAATGCAATAACGCAAGATCGAGCTACAATGCGATTAGAATAGTGCAACAATTGCATGACAGTGATCAAATGTAGCAAGGTGCGCAAGCAGCATAACATGGTTGTTTAGAAGAGGTCAATTGAAGTGGCAAGTTTGATAATTAACGTAGAGTTAGTAAAGCTGATTGGAAAAAAGCAAAATGCCTTAATGCTGCCAATAAATTGCGTGCGGAAAGGCGCTCCACTCATTTATTGATAAGACTAAAGATTAATTTTAATTTTCTTTTTTGGTCCGTGCGAAAGGTGGGCATACCTTGAGCTCGTGCTCAATACGGCCGGATGTGTGTGCTGCTGTATGAATGAACTTGCGTGAAAAGGAGCTTTCACGGTAATAAGCTATGTGGAATAACGCCTAATAGTGAATATTTTCTGCGTATTACGAGAGGTAAATTGATTAGTGTTCCTTTTATAGAGGACACTCCGTGCTAAGGAGAATATGAGGACGATATGAATCTAGCGGCTTTACTTTGAAATGATTACAGCATGAATGTAAGGTAAGCTTGTCTTACATGCCATATCCTAGAAATGTACTCTAATGATGGCTTGATAAATGAAATTATTGCCCGAAGTTTAGTGTTGGAGTTAGCTATGCTTTGCGATGTTTTGGAACACCAAGCTTTTTTAAAGTTTTGCTAGTGATTAATTATACATGATCATTCCATTTTAGCGTGAAATTGAACAGGAAATCGAAGTACCTAATTTATCTAGCCACTTATGTGGGCACATATAACATTGTAGATGGGATTGAAGTACAACCTCATTTTAGCAGCAAAAGAAGCTTTCTTTCCATTGTGCTTGCAATTTTCGCAGCAGCTAATTAAAATGCAATTTCTTGTCAACAAAATCTGAAGCTCTCACAGACATTGTCACAATTAAAAACCAGAAAGATAATTTCTGTTTTATTATTTTGAATGAGGCACACTTGCATGTTTTGCGTTATCATCATGTTTGATAGATGTACATGGCTTAATGTTGTTTCTTCTGTAGGCGTTTGGAGGGTAGCAAGCAGATATTAATACTTTAATTGATGGGAATTCTTGTTTCCAATTCTTCGCCTACGTATTCAAACATTCACCAGCAGTTAAAATTGTTGCAGCCTAAATTTTTTGACACTTTCTGAGTTGTGAAACTTCCTTACCAAGGGAAAATGCTGAAGTTACATGCCAGTAATACAACAAATTTTTGGTGCTTGATCATGCATCAGTACTTTGTTACATTCTGTGAAGATTTCACAGCTGAACAATAGTAAGTGTTACGACGAACTTAACTCGTCCAAATGTCGTTTTGGCCACCGACAAATTACTGTTCTGGGCCACGTCGTTGACGCTTCTGGAGTACAGCCTGATCCCGGGAAAATTCGCGCTGTCCGAGACTTTCCGGTTCCGAAGACAGCCGCAGACGTTCGAAATTTTGTAGGGCTATGCTCGTACTTTCGTCGTTTTATTGTAGATTTTGCGGCAATTGCTAGACCCTTCACTAATATTTTGTAAAAAGGCGTACAATTCTCGTGGGGTACTGCAGAAGCCGCCGCCTTCTGCCGCCGCCTTCTGTCGTCTCGTCACTCTTCTCTCCTTACCACCCATTCTCGCCCACTTGGACCCTGGTGCTCCTACAGAATTGCGTACAGATGCCAGTGGTCATGGTGTAGGTGCTGTCTTAGCCCAGCGTCAGCGAGGCCAGGATCGCGTTATTGCTTATGCGAGCCGCCTCCTCACACCATCGGAGCGCACCTATTCCATTACGGAACGAGAATGCCTTGCTGTAGTCTGGGCGGTTGCGAAGTTCCGTCCTTAACTTTACGGTCGCCCTTTTTCCATAGTCACTGACCATCATGGTCTCAGCGGGCTCTCATCGCTAAGAGATCCTAAAGGCCGGCTTGGTCGATGGGCTTTGAGGCTACAATAATTTTTATATTCCGTGGTCTACATGTCTGGCCGCCTGCACCAAGACGCTGACAGCTCGTTACCTTGTTGACGACCCTGACTCCTCCAATATTACCAGTGCTGCTTGCGTATTCTCTCTGTCGCAGCTGCTTCATTTCGCTGACGAGCAACGTCGTGACTCCAACATCAGAGCACTCATCGACCGTTTTGAACACTCTCCGGCCGACGCCACTGTACGGCTCTTCGTCCTCCGCGATGGTACTTTGTACAGTAGTAACCTTCATACGGACGGCTCAGGGTTCCTACTTGTCATACCTAAACCCCTCCGCTCAACCGTTCTACAAGAGCTTCATGACGCACCAACGGCGGGACACCTCGGCATATGTCGAACCTATGACCGTGTACGTCACCGTTTTTTCTGGCCGGGCCTTGCCCGTTCCGTACGACGTTACGTCGCCGCTTGTGAACTTTGCCAACGACGCAAGAAGCCTTCCCAGCCCCCCGCTGGTTACCTGCAGCCGCTCGTCATCCCTGCCGAGCCTTTCCATCGTGTCGGCTTAGACCCTCTCGGCCCATTTCCGAAATATACATCAGGAAACAAGTGGGTTGCAGTCGCGGTAGACTACGCGACCCGCTATGCCGTAACCCGCGCTCTTCCGACTAGTTGAGCAACTGATGTTGCGGACTTCCTCCTGCATGATATCATTTTGATTCATGGTGCTCCGCGTCAATTGCTAACAGACCGTGGCCGTACGTTCCTAGCCAAAGTCATTGACGGAATCATGCGTGCCTGCTCAATACAGCATAAATTTACCACCTCCTACCACCCTCAAACGAACGACCTCACTGAGCGTTTGAACCGCGTCCTTACAGACATGCTATCCAAATATGTTTCAGAAGACCACCGTGACTGGGACCAGGCTCTACCTCACATTACATTTGCGTGTAACTCTTGCCGTCTCAAAACTGCTGGCTTTTCACCTTTTTACCTCTTGTATGGCCGTGAACCGACGCTTCCACTGGACACTGTGCTTCAGTCCACCACAGCTTCAACTAGCGCTTATGCGCGTGATGCTATCGCCCATGATAACCATGCTCGCCAACTTGCGCACACTCGTGTTCAAGTCTCTCAAGGCAAACAAAAGCAACGCTATGACCTCCGTCACCGTGATTTCCATTTTGTGCCCGGCACCCTCGTGTTGCTTAGGTCACCATCGCGTAAAGTTGGCCTTTCTGAAAAACTGCTTCCTGCTACACAGGCCCATATCGCGTGCTTCCCCAAGTAACCGATGTCACCAACGAAATCGCTCTAGCCACTCCCACTACGTCCTCCGCTGTGAAAACCGGTGACATTGTCCACGTCACCCCACTCAAACCCAACAACTCTCCACGCGCCTTGGATATTTAACAGCACCGTGACGGCGCTTTTGCTGCCGGGGGGTGGTATTACGATATCATCGAGCGATGCACAAGGGACGAGCCGCTGCGAGGACGACGACGAAGTGGGTGCCCTTGGCGCGAGCGAGTGTCGGCCTTGCGATCTGTATCCAATGTAAATAGCCTGTATATAGCCTCTTTTATCTGTGTCTTTCTACAAGTAACAATATGAATATTTCTAAAAAGTCTATAAATCTATATTGAAGATTTTGTGTTTAATTCAATGCTTCAAGAGGACGGCGGCGAACAATATTAGGCTGGTCGCATTCAGGAAACACCCACGAGCATTTTCTAAAGTGTGACTCTTAACTGAGACACTGTATATTCTAGCCGGCCACCAATTTTCATTGCAAAATATCGCGTATATCCAGCCAACAGCTGCATAATGTTTGCAGAAGCCGGTGAAGGAGTCAGGATGTATTTTCTTTTTAATGGTGGCACACTCCCTGTAAATGCCACGTCGTAAACACGTCAGCCCACGTTCTCATCGCTGCATGGTGAGCGCACGGCATCGAATGTTTTTCGCTCTCGATGACGATTGCTAAAAGTTGAGAGCGTGTGAGTCCTGCATCTGGCCGCGGTGTGGAACCTTTTGAGCTGCTGAGAGCTTGGGGAAGAGCCCTCCCGGCGGCAGACACAAGGAAACCAATCAGGGCTCGTCCAGGTGAAGTGCGCTCACGCATGTGATTAGAGGCCGAGAGAAAGAACATGCTTTGCGCAAGAAAGCTTCTGCGCTATGCCCATGTCGGTCATGTGGGCATGGAGGCGGCGGTTGCAGGAGAATGGCCAATGACTGGGACATGCGAGAGGGTCGAAGGGATGACGCGGCAATGCACCTCGATTCCCACAAATTATATATAAAACTGAAAAATGTGAAAATAAAAGAATTGATTAAATGTTTGCTAAGAATTTACTAATAGTAAATGAATTTCCTAAGTGTTTCAATGATACATCAAGTTTCTGAACTTTTCCATTCGATCTACTCTAAAAAACTGACTCTTAGAAATAAAAAAGAACTACGCTTTCGAATAATAGGTACCTAATAAACCAACGTTTACAAATTAAGAAAAATGAACCTAAATTATCAGTTCATAAGTTTTAACGGAAAGATAGTCGAGTTTTGAAATGTGTATTAATGATTGGAGGCGCCTATGTTTTGTTTTCATCTCTCATGGAAGGCTCCACCTCCAGTCATAAGAGAAACAGCGATGCATTGCTTCTCGTATTTAGAAAGTATCACATCAATGAACCAGCCAACAGTTCAAAAATGGCAGCGTATGGCGCGGGACCAACAGGGACGCACGAAACAATAATAAACATTACTTTGCCTTACTGCCAATTTATTGAACCTAAGTTCTTTTCATATGAACAGGCACAGGAAGGGAAATGCATGCCTTTTTCATACTCCTTAAAATCAGTAATGTTTTGCAGATTTCAGCGTTCTCTAATAATAAAGTACCAAATATTTCAAAACATTTTATTTTTATGAGTTAGAAATGTGCAACTATGGGTACAAGGAAGGCAGCTTACGAAGATATTTTGGTGTTGATTGTGAAATTTATTTGCCATGGAAGCTCTCGTAAGTTAGTATTTATGGCTTTTGTTCTATTCGAAACCATCTATTTCTGCTCTTTATAAGGCAAGAACGCCTATGACATATACCCAACTGTGGGGCAGGAATTGTAGGCATAAATATTTCATGGCATCATGGAACATGTGAACTGAAAATTTCATCCGCTAGTTTTGTGGCTAAATAGCGAAATAGAGTTGTCATAAAGATATTATTGTAGCTGAATGAAGCTTTTGCTCCATACATCGATCGAGAAAGGATATTGTACATTGATTTAGAAGTTTTGCCATGGGTTACGGCACTTCGCTTGACTAGAACATCTGAACGCAGAAGCATATTAACCCAATCTGCCTCCGATGTTCAATGATACCTCGTTTGAGAGAAAATAATGTGGTTTGATTTCTAAGGTTAGCCAGGGAGCGCTGCGCTTCACTTTGGTTGAACATCTCAAGGCAAAAGCAGAATAAGAAAATGTTTCTCCAATCTTCAATTTATTCCACCAATGTTGTTTAGTTATGAACTGTAGATATACAGAGCTTTAAATTTATATGTGGATGTAAAGAGTGGTGCCTTTGTTCTAACACTGGACAACAGAGCACTCGATGTTTAGTAGTCTTTCCAAGCCGCAGATCAACGGTGAAATAGCCGTAGCACTGCCGCTGCCACTGATCGAGTAAACAATGCCGACCAAATCACAGCCCAGCTGTTTCACAATTTCGCTCGGTGCGGTGTCGAGAACGTACCTCACCAGGCACTGAAAGGAACATGCGGGTTATATTAGACGCGCCATAAATTAAAACCACGTACACAGAATAGGCCAGCAAGAAAAACTGAAATCTACGCAGAGCTAAAAACTGCGCTCAAATTTCTTCAACACGAAAACTTAAAAACTTGTGTAAACCAATGACGACTTTTACAACGAGTGAGATGGACACTCGCCATCTGAACTAGTACGCAGAATCGCTTCATGTGTCCCTGTTATTATGTGCTCAGAGACCGTTAACCAGAAAGCTAGCCCCTTTCTCTAGAACCGAGAACGCATCTACAGGGAGTGACAACAGGTTGGAGGCAGTAGAATTAAGCGGGTTGATTCACTGCTTTTGTTGTGCAAAAACAGTAGCGTTGTAAGTGAAGTTCACGCTAATTTTACTAGCGATGCTCAAAAGAAATGCATTTATTTTAACGTCAACCATGCTGCATCTACGCAGATCAACATCTTGCCCGGATAGAGGGTCCATAAATATAGCCTATATGCTTTGAAGATGTGCCATCAAATTAATGTGAAAATAAAAGTTCTGAGGTCACATTTCCTTAAGAAGTTAAACCGAAATTGATCGACCCAATCTTCATCATAAGTGATGTTGAGGGAAACACTTAGAACGTTCTCTTTGTTCAATCACCTTAATCATTCATCAACTCTAAACCGCAATTTGAGATACAGGTATTGCGACACACACAAAAAATAACTATGCCTTGATGTTTGTAAAAATTCGCTCAGTTTCATTTCTTTAATGCAAGATAATTTCTTCACACTCCACTAATGTTTTTTGTTGTCCTTCTCCGCATACAGTACCATACCAGGATATTGTTTTCTTACCACAGCGCTCATACTTACTACTAGCGAAACTGGTTTGGTTGCTTCAATAAATTTGACTATTTGGTTCATTATGTTCACTATGCTTCTTTAACGTGGATTTCGAACATATTCTGGAGTGCATCCTCGCTAGAAGTGGCAGAACATAAAAAGTTGATAGGCACTTGAGCGTATGCTATAGACGATGAATGCGAAAGCCTGCCCGCTCACGAGACATTGGTAACATTACCTGACAATTGATTCTAATGCGTTGCCACTTCCCATTGGTTTCGCCAACCAATGGTCGTGGGTTCGACTCTTGAACTTCACGATGTCAACTGGAATCGAACTTTGAGATGTCGCCGGTTCGCTTATATGTCCAAATGCATTCGAGTCCCACCAAAGCTCATATGTACGGATGCTTTATATAACATCAACCTTTATTTACTCTCCCTTAACTTACTTCGCAATAACGCGAAATGTAATGAGCTCGTCTACCACCAAAGTTCTACGGTTCCACCAAAGATTCTTGGTTCGACGCTCAAGCTTCACAATGTGAGCTGAGATCCAACTTGGAGATAGGGTCGGTTCGCCCATATCTCCAAGCGGGTTCGACTCCGACCAAACGTCGCGGGTTCGATTCTCGACCTTCGCGATGACAATTTGAATCCAACTTGGAGATATGGCCGGTTGGTTCGTATATCCAAGTGGCTCCGACACTCACGAAAGGTCGTGGGTTCGAGTAATAAATCTACCATAATTAGCTGTGCCTAATTAACTTTGCGTTAACACCACAGGTTGTGCTGCCGCTTATTTTTCGTCTCGGCTCCCTGCTTTCTGGCAAACAAATTGATGGCCTAATTCACCCTAATTAACCCCAAATGTCGTGGGTTCGACTGCCACCAGAGGTGGGGTGTTCGACTTCTTATGAATGTTGGTGCGATAACGCCATACGGCGTAACGCCGGACAGTAGATTGTCCCATGAGCCGTCTAAGGCTCTCGCCTAAGTAAAACCCTGCGAGTTGTTACATTTCAGAATTGGCACTATGTAGTAATGATTTATCGCCCTAACCATTATGGCAATAGCATCACGCTTATTAAAGTCGTAAATTTTCTAGCATCTGCTGTACCGTCTATAGATGTCAGATCGAAATCAATTGAGAAAGTGCTAACTTTATGCTGATTCTTCGTTTAATGAACACATTATAAAGGCAAGTCGAATCATCTTATTGCCTAAATGAATATGCTATTTACAAATAATCATTACCTAAAATATGCGAATAATCCGGATGCAGCGGTTGTAACCAATCGCAGGGATCAGCCTTCCGATTATTTCAACTTTCGCCAGTGTATCTCATAACCAAACACTCTTACAATAAAACAGCGTGTAAAAAACTTACGATTATAGGTTGTTGTCCGAAATAACGCTTAATTCGCTACAAATATGCATATCTGCATTTCGCTGTCATATAGATGGAGCAACTGGCAAACGTTTTATTAAATGTACATACATGCTGAACATTCAGTTAATAAATTCTTATCGTTCCATATCAAGTGAAGAGTCGTTCTACGCAGTTTGTAGTTTGTTCTCGTAAGTTTAAGTTTCTCTTGGAGACGAAGCCTCTGATGTGGCGCTTTACTCAGATATCTCCACTGCAGGTGAAGATGGAGAAAACTGCGCTGACAATTCGCAGATGAGTGCCTTGGAGAAACGTCTGTGTTTTGCACGAGGTGTCATTGTGGCGCAACCTTATACGCACTCGGCAATTAAAGACTAACGTTTCCACTGTTTAGTTTCACATCATTACGGCGTTTCTCATTGTTCTTATAGTGGGGTTTCGCTAAATACAAACCTGAGGCCTCAGCAAACAGTCCTTAAGAACTAGTTCCGCAACAATGCACGTTAGATCGCGGAACTAACCATATATTTACGACAGCGAAAGTGGTCATATATTCTTTCATGTCTGATGTAAGGAAACGTCCGCGGTGATGCAACTATTGAACGCTCTTTCTGTCCGTTGTGGACGTAAGAATCACAATCAATACCCGTGCGATATTTTTAAGTCGACCCACTGCATATCCAAGATAACGTTGACTGAAATCACTTGAATGCTGTTTTAAGTATTCGGATCTTTCATGAATTACACACTCTCATTTCATATGGGTTTTGCAAGTATTAGAAGTTGTCTCTCTACTACTTATGCATTCGAGCCGGAATTACGAGTTTAGTGCAATTTTATTGTTTCTTGCTGTAGTCCGTCACACTGTATGCGCTGCCGGTAGCCTTCGTGATCTCTGTAAATGCAATAACTCCTGCGATAGGTAGACTTATGGCCGAAACTTTAGTTTAAAAAAGTATAAACTTATTTAGAGTTAGTTGACCTTGGGGTCCCCACATTTATGTCCTAGAGTTTACTGCTGAAATGAACATTGCGAAGCAAACCGCCAGATACACGCAGTCACTTGTCTCGTAAGTGCGACCCAATTTGTCTGAACCAAAAGCAGAAGAAAAATCCACGTGGTGATTCTACTCACCGCCAATGCTTTCAAGAATCCAACTATTGCCGGTTCCTAAAGGGAAAAAAAGGAAGAGTAGAGATGTCGCTGCCTCCATCAGATCAGGATTTGAGGGTTGGCAACTTTCACATGATTTGCATTACCATAACGGAGAGCAGAACAATTCTCGCGGTACTTAAGTATTTTAAGCTCGCTCCCCAAGACGCACTAGCGGCCTCTCAAATGCGGGTGTCCTTTTAGAGCGCAGTTCTTAGGCGCACGTTCATGCGGCGAGCTTCGACCTCAGCGTAAGGGAACGAACGAGCACAGCGAAAGATGAAAGCGAACATGGGCGCACGTGGGGAATGAAAGACGTGAGGAAGAAAGCGTAGAGGAGGGTACAGCACAAGCAGGAGGCGGATAGCGGAGGAGGGTATTGCGAAAAGTGTGAGGTGGGAAGCGGAGTGCCGGGATAGAGGAAGAAAAAGAAATTGGAGGGAGCATCATGTGATTCTGCTAGCCTTGGCAAGCCAACCTCCTCTGAAGCCGCCCTCTCATTCGCCGGAGCTTTGTGCGCGGTGCCTTTCGGGTAGGAAAAGGCGCACATTGTTGCCGGACCATTCGTGTTTGTTTTGTACGTGGTAACGACTAGTAGCTCAGTGGTGCCTGCCGTCAAAAGCACGGAGGCGCTTAGGAAGTACAACGCGTGGGTTCCTGCTACTACGGGCATCGTTGTTCGCTTCAAAGACGTTGCGTTGAAATGTGGAGAAAGACTGGCGAGCCAGACCCGTGACTACATAAGCTTCAAAGCGTCACTTGCTCTTACCACCGCAGTTAGTCGGCGATCTCACCTCGGAAACCGTGTAAAGTATGCCGGTCCGAGCATGGTCTATTGTTTCGTCAAATCGGTTGATGTGTGCCTGAAACTGTGGCGCGCATTTTGTTGCTAATTTTTGTTCCGCTGCCAGTCACCTATATAGGATGAGACAAGATTTCTCGCGGGGTAGGTATTTGTCACGTGTTTGCTTAGTAAAAAGTCCTGCTGTGCGTCTTTCGTTGTAAAAGAAATAAATAGCATTACCCGGCAATATAAATGACGAAGTTGTCGCCCTTTCTTGAGATTTAAGTGCACTATTTTGTAAGATTGTGCGGCGCGACGTTCTTGCGCTGTTGGGACGTGCCTGTTGAGTTCTCATCGGGACTGTTCAGAGGCAGAAGGCATTGAGCAGAACGACAGCGTCGACTGGGACCGTCTGCCATAACAGTGGGCTGGCAGAACCTCAAAATATGGTCGGGGTCTCCCGCTCGCCCGGTCTCCCGATCGTTGGGTACACAATCGGACAAATTTTTTTCACACGGAAAAGCAGTCGCTGTGGACCCTAGCCGCTCGCTTGAGCACCTGCAGATATTTGCAGAGGCGAAAGACATGATATTGTTTCCCAGAAGACGCCCCCAAACACGACAAATTGCCGTCGGAAACGCGGCTTGGTTGCATTCACACGTTTTCACGGCGAAAGGTTTCCTTGTTCCCTTGAAACCGCCCCGAAACGGGACCAGTCTTGCTTGAGGTGGTCGTTGCGGGTTGTTCGGCATAATGCCGACGCCTTCATTCGCTACTCCATTGGCGCCTGTCTGCTGCTTGCTTAAGCGGTGAGCCGTCTGGCACTTCGGTTGTTTACCTGACTGACATAACACAGACTCGACTGCTGCACACACTATGATTTCTTCACTCAACCTCGGCGTGCGTTTTCCACCCCGACTATGTCCGCAGATTCCAAAAGCCCCGCAGCAGACGCAACAAAAGCGAGCAAACTAAAACTACCGCTTGCCTGTCACGTGAGGGCCTGTTTTCCATCATCCCATTCCTCTAAATTTTCCTATGACTTGGCTCGAAGATTGTCAGGGGACGTTCCCTCCTAGTATTTTTCATCCTGCATGAGTGCCGGCATGACGAGGCATGCGGCCAGTGCCTAAACAATACGCTGGCGTGTGTTTCGGACCCACCGCGCATGCGCTGCTTCGCCTTTGGTGCCACCGCCGCTAGGGGACGCGCGCCATGCGTTCGCGTGTTCATGTTTTTGTTTCTGAACGATGAGCGACGCGACCCGTGCGATTACTTCATCAGCCGCTGCTGTTAAACGAACTGCCCGAGCAGATGGTCAGTGCCACCGCCAAGAGAACCTTGTCTTTCAGAAAGGATTTTTTTGCTAATAATTTATGGTGAATTTGAAACACCTCAAAAGCTGCGTTCAGAATTTGTATTAGATCGTAATTGCGGGTACAATGTTCAAGTGGTCAATAAGTATAGCATTTCCCAGGTTCATTTTGGACGAAATGGAAAAATCATGAACAAAGTTGTTTATTCGAAAAATGTTTATAAAACAAAGAGATATGCCGGTGTTTCTCTTTGCATGTAAAATAACAAAAAATACAGAAAGATAAATAGAATTGTGTGAGTACTCCGTATGTATTTTGGGCATGCTTCGAAGTTGTGAGGACTATCCTCGAGATTTTCAAGTTACACAGATGCAAGATCTAATACTCAGAGCATGAACGTAAGTTATTTGAATATATAGTACGATCTAGTATAAGGTTTTTCAAAGAGGTCAACGACGTTTAAATAGGACAGGCGGTAATATTCGCCTATGAATAATGCAAAATTTGGTTTATCACCGGACCTATAAAAATAATTATAGGAAACGACAATGCAGTTTTTTAGTCTATCAAGGTCAGCTCTCTTCATTTTTGAGGTTGCTATTTGAAATGTTCTATGCTTGTCTGAAATAAAAGTTCTAAAATATTACAAGATTTACTCACAGTTTCTCTCCCCTTATATGTTTTCTTACGCGTTTAACTAATCGTGACGACGCAGAACCTTGCTTGGGTTAGGTCTGAGAGACAACACAATGGCTGAATATAAAACAGCGATCCTAACCACCCTCAGAAAACTTCTGCCTTTATTTATCTGCAGTTTCGGATAAATGTATAGCGAGAAGGACCAGGGCAGGCGCACAACGCAATTGCGTAGGGGCACTCCAAATATGTATTCCGCTGTTTGCTTGTTTATTGCTTCTTATTTTTTGTTATTATTATACAGGCTGTCAGTAGGAGAGGAACGCGATTGTTTAAAGGAGACAAGTCCGGACGCCGTACCAACCACCTATCGGTTTCTTAATGTGTTTCAATCACGATCAGTATTTGTAAGCGTTGGACCCACCATGGTGGCGTCACCGGGGGTGTTGCAGTGCTCTTCCCGGGAGCACCAGATCGAATCCCGGCCACGGCGGCCGCACTTACATTGGGGGGAAAATCCAAAGCGCCAATGTGAGTCGGTTAAGGAAGCCGAGGTTATCGAAATTATTCCGGAGTGCCGACTATGGCCTATCTCATAATCATCCTGCTCTTAACCGCGCAAAATGTAGACAAGAGACGAGACAAGAAGACACCGCAAGCGCTGCAGCACTTGTGGCATCTTCGCGACTCGTCTCTTGTCTACATTTCGCGCTGTTAACAGCAGAATGGAAAACCAACAAGCCCAAGCTGCTATTCTAGCGAAACTCGTAATCATGCCGTGGTTTTGGCACGTAAAACACCAACATTCATTTTAAATGCAGGGTTTGTGATCTGTAGCCTTCTCATCAAAGTCTTTTCATTTTAAATGCTGCTTCCTTTGGTGATGACCTTAACGAGTCCATTGAACGCGCCTGATATTAAAGGTGCGAATATTGTCCAAGTAAACCATATGATGCGTGCTACGGTAGGCGTAGTTACGCTATGGCGCCGAGAAGTGGGTGCTTTATAGTGTACCATCCGACGGAGTCAGCGTGGCCGGCGGCGTTCGCGTGTTTTGTCGCACTTGGCATTGCAATAGAATATATCCTATATCACGCGAGATCCGTTAGACCATGCAGATTGCATCGCGCGCTGCCATGGCAGGATGGCATTAAAATCTAGAACGCTCTACCAGCAACATGTCGGCCTACACTTCGGTTCACTGAGAGGAGCATTGTGAGTTCGTGCCTTCGCCAAAAAAAGTGTACCATTCGCCCGAACGGCGAAGCCCTAACGGCGAGAGCAAGGTTTGGACATGCGCTTGAACTTGACAGAGAGTGTTTTAACCAAACGCGTACGCAACATACAGGTGCATGTGATTACACCAGAGTGGTGCCACTAGGCTGCCCGTAAGTTAGCCGTGCCAGTAAAATTGTGTCACGTTCAGGATTCAGCACTGACGCTGTAGCGCAGTTTTGATAATTAATAGTCTGCGAAGACTTAAGACTGAAGGCACGCGGGTAGAATTTAATGTTTCATGACATTTGTTTGCAGGCTGCCATTCTGAGAGTTCTCATTAGTAATTTAGTTAGGAACGTCAATGATGAGGTGGACGTTCGCCATCTCCCCGCGAGTGCCCCAGACACGCGGCGTGAAGACGGTAGCTAGAACAAGGGCTACGCTCCACTGATGTTCACCAAACTTTCTCAATCGAAGAATTACTGGGCCCTTGGGAATCGAAAATAACGAAGGAAAAATATAGAACGCACTCGAACGTTTTTTTACTGAGATACAAGCATCCTTCACAAGTACTAATTATCGCACTGAATAGACACGCACTGTAACTTGCCTTCATTATTCGTAATTATTAACGCTTGTATATTACGTGTCATACTCTTTTATATTCTGTGTTGAAACTCAGCATTGACTGTCATATCCTGTGCGCGTAATATTTAAACTCTGCAATTCCTTATCTATTCACATGCTTGTTGCAGTCAGCATCACGGCCGCTTGGGCGAACTTGTTTGCGACTTTGTTCAAAAACTCACGGAGGTGAGACATGCCTTGGGTTTTTACACTTATATGTTGCTGAATGTATAACACAGCGTGCTGTGGATTTCTGACTCTGCGACGTTCTTACTTTTTATTATCCTACAACATATTTTTTATCTATATTGTTATTTCTGCTATGAGAAAAGGAACAGCCGCCATGATTATAAGGTGACTAAATCTTTTTCTTTTCATTTCAATTATAAAAAAGGTAGACCCTGGTACGAAAAAAAACTTAGTGATTGAATCGGACAGCAATATACCGTGCATGTACGTCATGACCAAGCATGCCTCATATAGTAACGTAAACATAGGCAGGGCCTCATGGCAAAGCTGGCGCTGACGGCGACAACGACGGCGAACATTCGCCTCGAGTGTCCATATAACTTGTATCGCAATAAAAAGTGTGCTACGCCCAGCTGATCGCCGTGGTGGTGCAGGCCACGTTAAACGCACCAAACTACATGCAGGACAAATTTTCGACTATACTGGGTTCGGCGACGTAACGTATCCTACTTCGCAAACCACTACCAAGCACCCTTGAAGCACCGAACTATGCGCGTGCCTTGAAACCACCCTAAATAAATATGTGCAACGTGTAGAAAATGTCGCGACGCTCAGCTTTTGGGAACATAGCAGTGCTGAGTGCCACGCGGTAGCAAAGAGAAAAAAAATAACGCAGTTTCGTCCGAAACGCGAAGCATCGTTTGCAATATAAAATTAGTAGACAGCTATACGAAGAAATGGTACTGGTTTGATCAGCCATATAAACTTTGAAGCAATGAAACTTTGAAACACAGGCACATATGAACATATCACGCGGGAGGCCTCGGTGTCAAAACGCTTGCGTGAACAATCGCCGAAGCAGCAGCGAGTGAATTTACCTTTGCGCTGTCTGTCGTTTCAACAGAAATTGAGTGGCAAGAAGAGAGCAGGCATAAAGGTATCAGCCGTATGCGAATCCCTTTCATGATGCGGCGCGCCATCAAGCGCGGTCGCGTAAAGTACAAAGTTGCGGTCGAAGTAGAAGCGTCTGCCGCGCTGCGTTCCCTTTGGCATGCGAGACTTGGCCACCATCGTCAGTTCCCTTCTCGCCCGGTCGCGAAATACGCAGTTGCTGCCGGAACACAACACCAAACCTGCTCTTTCCCTCCCACATCCTCCTGCATTTTGTGCGACGGAAGACTGCTTTCCGCTTTCATCCCTCACGCGTGCCAGATTGAGCCGCTATTAGCGCCTCCCGTGGCGTGCTTTCACTCGTAACTACAGTATACAGAGCGCGGCGACGGTGTTATCGCCCTTGGTCTCTATAAGAAACATCGCTGCGACGGCGACAGCAACGACAAAAATGCGCCCCGAGTGCCCACATAACTGCTATTGCAATAAAAAGAATAAACACTACCGCGCTTTTCTCAGACGTTTTCTTGTGTCTTCTCCCGTCAAAACGCAGCTGGGTCTTGCGCACGACCTCATTAGGATAAAGGCCTAAGTGAAGGCGCGGATATAGACGGGTGTTTCCAGCGTGGCAGGCAGTAGGCAACGAAGTCAGCTACGTAACACCGGCGATGCCAGGATCGACAAAAATATGACTTCCGCATAGTTCGGCGCATTGAACGAGGCCCGTATGAGCGCTACGATAACCTGTTGCCGCAGCGCTTGACCCCTCCGCCTTGCGCCTCCGTGCGTGACGAGTGAACCCTTCTTGGTTTGTCGAAGGCGCTATACCCGCGGCAAACTTTCTGTGGCTATCAAGGGAAAGCTACAGAGGCAAAGTGCGCACAAGTGAGAGCGTCCTTGAAAAGAGTCGCGTGTTTTACTTTACGTTCGCTTAGGCTGGCGAAGAAAAAATATAAACACTTTATTAGCAACAGGCAAATAAGACGAAACGCACCGATGAATGTAAAAGTTACCTTTTTTTTTTCGGCTAATGTTGCTCATTGGGCTTGTTGGTATATCATGATGCACCAAGCGTATGTGCTGTCTGTGTTCTTCTTCTGTGCTCTTTATGTTGCGCTATGCCTTTTGCCTCCATTATTTTTCGGCTTTTCCCTTACGCGTCTGGACAAACGCCAAGCCATCGCACGTGGAAGCTGCGTCGATTGAGCGTCGGTTCCAAACAACCAAAAGCTCTGTAAAATGCTGGCGGACTACTTGGCGCGGTCACACATGTGCAGAAGCTCCGCCCACGTACCTTTCCCTTCATAGCCATAGAAAGTTGTCGGCGAGTATAATTAGCATTGAGTTCGTCGGTACTGTAGGCCACCCTGTTTCCGGCCCACCAAGCTAGCACTGAATGCACTCTGATGTGGCAGCTCCGGGATTACGTTGTGAGATAGGACAACTCTTTCCGCGCCAGACACGTGAAAGCGCACCGGATTCTGCCAGCCTCGCTAACTGTGCCACTTTATGCCGGCGTAGCTTAACTGCACCCTACGGGGAGCGCGTCTACCTAAAGCAACTTTTAATGTCACACCTGCTTCGTTAATCTTTAGGTGTTAAATTCATGATTTATTCAGGTCGCAGCGAATTTCGTTTTACCGTGGCGGCTCAACAACATTCCTTCTATAAGCTTTAGGTTTTAAGACATTCGTTTGAGCTCCAGGATATTACACTTCAGGCTTCATGTTTGAGTCAGTAATTCTCTTATGTTTTACAACAAAACTTGACGTCGACAATGGTTTGACGAGATTTCAGAGCAGAGTTTCTTTAACATCTCTTAGTACATAAAGCAGAGCCTGCGAAGCATTGAGGTGATGATTTGCAAAAACGCCTACACATTCATGCCTATGTCTTATAGGCAGTGTCACAGTGTTTCATGCCACTGAAATCGTTGCTGGCTTTGAGCCTGTGTTGTCATTTTCCTTATTTGATCTACTTGAATCTGTAACATGACCTGCAGTGTGAAATAAATAAAATAGGAGATTTTAGTTCTATGTTTAAAAAAACACAAATTGAATCGTACTCACGTCTAACGGTATGTTGTTCACGCAAATGACACGACTTGAATTCAAGCACTGTGAAAGGAAGACAACGCAAAACGCTATTATTAAGCTCGCAATGGTCCTTCAACTTCTTAACAGTCTCTGGGGATTATTATCTTTGGAAACTTGTGCTGCTGGGATAACAAAGCAATACACATAACTTCAGGTTCGCCTAAAGAGGAAAGGGTTTCGTGGGCGACGTGATTCTCAAGGCGTGTAGCATACAGTCGATAATGTTACATATTATTTTGGTTATCCTATAGTAGTAGTCAGTTTTCAGTTAACTAGAGGTTACTTAAGGTCGCCTAAAGACAACCCTTTGTGGGTGGAATGGGGTTCATGCGTCATATTTTTTTGTCTAGCCTAGATTTGTGTGCCCAGCAATTACAAGCCCATTTTTGGTCTGCAACCTTGAGCCTGGTATGCCTCGTACTAGCATCCACTATCCCAGTAAACGTAGCCAATATGTTCTTGCTGTAAAGACGTAGCACCATTGTTTTTTGCAAAGCGTTATCTGCTCTGAAATTGCGGCGGCAACAGTGTTTAAAGGCACATCTCTCTCCAGTGAAGGATATCAACTTAGACTCACGTAGAAAGACGGTACTTAGCTGAATTCATCGTAATGCTTCCCATTGCACGGCGTGAGGAAGAAAAACTCTCACCGTTGCGATAAAGGTGGTGGTTGGCAGGCTGATGGCGATTGGATCACTGCACACGGCATCTACATCGAATTGGAGCTCATCACAGGACAGGTTTACGATTCCACCAGTAAGTAGGCCAACGAGGCTGTTGATGCCTTTGCAGGCACCCGTAAGTAATGGTAACAAAACATCTGTTGGAATGCAGGAAAGTGTATTCGTTAGCCTTCTCACCTTGGAGTCACACGTAGGCTTGATCGAGATAACCAGAAGGATGCCTGGTGCAAAATAGAGTGCCCGGTATAAAAGAACCAATATCACCTAGTTTTGGTTCTTACCATGTTCAGTCGAATTATATGGCACTTACGCAGCGTCGCAAATATGACATCGATTAAATGAAAAAAGTAAAAGGAAAATCAACGACTCTTTGTATGGAAGTGGAGGAGGCTAGAGAATGTTTCTGAGGAAGAGGGTATAGGTGCAATTGTTCTGTAGCAGAATGTGGAGCCGGTGCTGTAGTAGCCAATAACTGTTTTTTCACATATGTATCAAATAGGGATGCTCTTTCTTTTTTTTTCCGGAAATCCCCGGCCTAGTGCAGCAGTATTTGGCAAATTGTCGGGGATAATAGAAAATGCTTCGTTATACTTGTACAACTTGTTCAAGATGAAGTAAGTACTCCTGTTTTAAACTTTCTAGAGTGACGAAAATATGTTGGGTTTGCCCGATAACTGCCACCCGCTCAGGAAATAGGAGCTCACATTTTTTTTTTACTATTGACGACGGGTGACAGCGCCAACCTGTAAGTATCGACATGCCTCCGGACAGAGCCGACAGAACGCGTTAGCGATGTCTCAGACTAAGTTTTAATTTGCTGGAAACGTGCCCCTGTTGGCATGTGCCGAGAGCTCGCAAACCCTGCCTCTGGTGATAATTACAGCGCATGGTATTTTAATAAGTGCTGCTGCCACTACAGAGCGGTCCCGCCCCCCCCCCCCCACACCGGACCTCCCTTTCTGTCGGATTTTCCTAGAGAGAAGGAAACTTTTGGGCAATACCACTTTTTGAACTTTTGCAAACTGCAATCTTTCAATTATAGTCTCGCATTAATCCTCAATAAATACAATAATATAGAGAATCCCACGCAAGCATTACTAAGTCAGCTCTTTTGTTAAAATCATACCTGCGACTATTGTCGTGCTGTTACATATATTAACAATTCCTATTTTGTCTACTTGTATTTCGCGTTGTAGTGTTTTCATTGAAAAATCTTTTCCCTGTGTATTATAAGTGTATGGGAGTTTGCATTTGTGAATTCATATATGGATGTATATATAAACATATGTTATTATCCACCTTTTTTCATTGTTTTTAATTTTTCTGTATATATACAATTTTTTCGACAGGTCAAGCCCTGCCGCGAATATGGTGTCCGGGCCTCTGTCAAGCTGCAGACCGCAACTTTTAGCCATGTCAACCACAAAACTTGTTTTGTAAATAAACAATTTGAATTTGAATTTGAATCCGACGAGCGATGCAGATTCCACGTGATGCGGGCTGTCTTGTGGACAACACGCATTGTTGTTATGGAGGAAAGCAGTGGAGTGCCGTAGCAGACTGGTGAAGTCGACGGCAAAGTTTCCCGAATGTCGGAGAGCTTGATACGTTCGAGTGCAGTTTTGTCATGTCGCCCGTTGACGCTCACGACGAAAGTAGTTGGGCGGCGATCGGGAACAGGATATGGGCTGGAGTTTTGTGGTTGCAGCGGCTTCCGCACAGCATATTTGTCCAAGAGGACATGGGTGGCAGCGCTGAGTGCTGGACAAAGGTGTGAAGCTATTTTGTTTTGCGAATGTGTAATCACCGGGTGAAGCTGTTTCAAGAAAGGCTCGTAGGTCCGAAACGATATGAACCGCTTATAGCATAGGAGATTTATTGCCGTTTGCGAAGAATTGCATGGAAGTCGAGCTGGATGCCATAAACTAAATCAGCAAGGGAGCAACCCGGTTTGCTCTTGGGTGCCGGTCTGCCGCCAAGAACAATGAGAGGAAGTTGGAACACTCACTTTTCAGTTGATCCCTACGTCATCAGCGAGGACTTGAGATGGTTGTAAAAACGCTCAAAAAGGTAATAAAAGGGCCAAATGCGTTCCGTAGCAATCCTTGAAGCGCAGCCGAACCGGTCAATCCGAGTGCACAACAAGGCAGGTGCGACTGTGGGTGCCGAGATGTCGAAGACAAGTGTAGCCTCTGGCCATCGCGTGTGGTGGTCAATGCACGTGAGTATGTAAGAGCAGCACTTCAAAAATGAAACAGGGCCAATGAAGTCAAAGTAATGAGTGTCTGACCGTTCACCTGGTAGAAGAAAATATGCGAATTACACGCACTGTTAGAATCAATGTAAGCGAAGCGTTCTATCCTGTTTGCTTTGATTGACGATAATTAGCGGTGATAATGGCGGCGAATGTGCAATTTCTTCGGCATTTATTCCAATACGAGAGTAGTGAGTTGATGCTAAACGTTACCTTGCGTGCACCACTGCTGTTCCGCGTAGTCCACATAGCACAAACGGAGACGTGTTTCCTTGAGGTGTTGTTGTGCTTCATAGTTCATGATCTCTGAGAGGGTTAAGCCTTATCACTGCCTGAAGTGGAACATCGCATCGTGGCAGAAGTGTTAAACTTTTATTGAATTATGGTGCTGTACGTAAACCAACTATTCATTGTAATTTTATGTATATATTGTGAATATAAATTCGCTGTCTGCGCCATGTTTTACTGAGTAGGGAAGACGCTCCTGTTTCTTGCGATGCTTCTGTCAGCCTGCTTGTCGTCGACGCTGATTGCACGCTCTAGAGCCTTTTTTCTGGCACGTGTTATCGTGCACCTTCTTCACACATGGCCCGCACGATGTTGAGACGCCAGCTCCAAGCGCTCTTTTCAGGCTATGGACGATTGTAACGTTTACACTATGAAATCCCACCACAGCACGTTTTATACGCACAAACTCTTAAGTTCTGCTGCGGCAGCACCAAGCCGAGGTGTGCGGAGGCTAGCGCCATCTTGTAGCATTGCAAGAAACCCAGCGTCGCGCGTGAGGTAGTCCACAGCAGCGATCGGAAAGTTGGGGAGAAGACGCGAAGAAAGATTCGTTTCTAAAGGGTTGGGAAGAGGTACGGCGCCCTGCGGAGTCTTGGAGCTTTGAACAGGCAAGCATCAGTGAAGCCAGTCCCGAACTTGCGTGTTTCGACAGGACCAAACAAAGTGACTGGAAAGGGGATTCTGCGTTGCATGGACATCCTTGGACCGCATTCCATGGACAGTCTTTTACAGGCACCGGCGTAGCGATTTACAGGCATCGGCGTTGCGATGCCGTAATTATTGGTCAGGGTGCACCGGTAGAAATGTCCTGTAGTCAAAACGACTGCCTCTAATGCGAGGGATGTTAACGAGCTTCGGAACGTACGAATGTTCGCGTTGTCTGCTGGTAACTGACAAGTAGGTCGACTACCATAAGAGAAAACTAGTCCCGTGGGTTGTAAGCTGCACCGACGTGATTAAGGGTATCGGCTGTGAGGTTTTTCGTGCCCTTAGTGGGACGGAATGTGGTTGCGAATTCCTAAATGTACAAAACGGGGCTGCCCTCAAGTGGTGCGTAACTGGACGCGGAGCTGCTCAAACCCTGCCTAAGGGGCTTGTGGTCTGTAATGACAGCAGATGGGCAGCCCCCCTCAATTGACAAAAGTAGTGACGCAGAGTGAGATAAACAACGAGTTACTCGTGGCCAAACACGCTGTAGTACGTCTGCGCAGTCCTCATCTTCTTGGAACACCAGTGGTGAACTGTTGCAGAACGGCACCGACAGCGATGTCGGAGGCGTCAGTCATGATTACAGTAGGTTCGTAAGGTTGTGAGTCTTTGGGCAGCGTGGTGGCGACGAGGGCGGATTGGACACGTGTGAAAGCTTGAGCAGCCTCATCTGTCTACTGAATCCCTTACTTACGCTTTGAGCGCGGCAGAGCATCTAGATGAACTACTATTCGGGCACAATAGGGACAAAAACGTCGGTAGATATTCATGAAACAGAAAAATCACCGAAGCTTGGTCACCGTAGTTGGCCGTGGAAAGTCCTCCATGAGGCGCAACCAGTATGGTAATGGATGAATGTCATTGACGTCGACCAGATGTCCAAGAAATTTGAAGTCCAGAGGACCAAATTGCCTCATAGCGGCGTTGATAACAACTCGTCGGCTAGGAAGACCGGAAAACAACAGCTGCAAGTGTTCGAGATGTTCTTAAACCGAATAACTTGTAATGCGGAAGTCCCCAATGTATGTCAAGCGAAAGGCACGCCACGGGTGACGGAATAAATGCATAGCTGGAATGATCGGCCAGCGTTCAGTAGCCCAAATGGCATCCGGATAAATTCAAAAAGAAGAAATGGTATGATGACGGCATCTTGGGGATGTGCTTCTCAGCGGGAGGTAGCTGACCACAGGCGCGAACAATATCACTCCTAGAAAATACCGTCGCGCCAAACAGCACTCCAGTGAAGTCTTGAAGGTCCGGGAGTCTTTAGGTATTGCGAACTGCAATGTTATGGCTATGCCCTATTATCACGAAGTGGGCACCAGCCCCCAATTTTTTAGGCACCATGTGTAGTGGTGATGTGCCACTACTAGAGGAAGGGTGGGTGATGCTGAGTGCCAGCATGTTGTCCAGGTCCGTGCGATCAACCTTCAGTTTTTCTTGGAACGAGCGACTGGGACAGAGATGGACCGGAGTGCCGGGGGTGACGATGTGGTTGCAGAGGTCATGTTGTACTCTCTGTGTCAAATCCGATAGTCACTTCAACCTGGGAGCCGCTCAGCAAACCGCGCTTCCACCATGGCAGAAGCGGGCGCGAGCAGTGATGCCATAGATGCGGGGAACGTTCAGCTGAATAAAAGAGTCGAGACGGCGGTTACTTAGATTGACAAGGAGGCCACAGTTGGGCAGGGAGTCTGCTTCAATAAATGTGCGTCGGACATCTGCAACCACGAGTATTCCACGGAACACTCGTCCAAGGCCAAGGCTCAGCGTCATGGAGCGTGACGGGAACACTGGAATTCTGGTATCGATGGCGCATTGTCAAAACTACACAGGTGCCGCTTTGAGGTCGGGGAGTCGAGCAGGAATTGCGCTTACATTTGGTCAGGTGTCGACGAGAAACCGCTGTCGCGTGGCTACGCCCATTACGTAGAAAGACGGCTAGAAGCTTGAGTTGTACTACTCTTCACCGCTAGATGTCGGCCGGTCTGTTTCCCGGCCACACAAAGGGGTGGAAACAGTGGCAAACGTCATTCTCCAAATGGCAGTGATAGAAGCAAACGCCAGACGTTGTTGGTGAGGTTGAACGGATCCTGTCTGGGTGTGGGTATCTGCAGGAACTACGGCTGCTTGGACGAAGAAATGATCTACGACGGCGTTTCACTACCCAGAGGATGTGCTCAGGGTGGCCACACAGGTAATCAAGAGGAGATTGTGCTGGCAAATGGACAGTATTACGGTAGTATGATAGAGAGGAAATGTGGGTGTTCAAAATGTACACTGCGTGGTGAAATTTTCACCTGAAGACAATGTGAAAATTGCGATGATTTAAGTGGCTACTTTTATGACTCTGCCTAGCAACGTGGCGAGCCCGGTCAAATATGCAATGGACGCTGTGGCCAGGACCATCCGCTCGTTAGCTGGCAGCCATTAAAAGTATTATTCGCGTAAGAGGGCGTCGTCAATGGATTTCCTGTGGCCTTCAAGCAGCTGTCTCATGCAGCGAAGAAGACGAGCGGCATTCCCCGAGTGCTGCAGCTGACAAAAGCTGCTCAATGAAAGAAAGCTGGGAAGCTGATGTGTGGTGCAAGAAGGTTGGCTTGAGGTCAACATAGGCGGTGGCAGGCTGAGGGAAGTTGGCAGCGTCGATGGCTGCGAATGAGACGACTTAATCAGCGAAGTGAAACTTTTTGGCGGGAGAACAGGTGCCAAGAACCTCAAATTGTTATACAATCTGTAGGAACCACGCTGAGGGTTTCTGGTACCAGTACTGCTGGAGCAGCATGGCGACGGTCGAACAGGCGTGCTCACAGCCTTGTTCCGGAGGGTTCTGGAAGACATCATGGTTTCCCCAAACGGTGACGCCAATCTGGACAGGTCAACAGCCTGGACAGGCTTCCGAAGAAAGCAGACAGGACACGTCCGCGATGTCTCAGACAAGATTTTAATCTTCCCAATTACAGCTGGTGCTAGCGCGAGCCGAGCACAGCACCCGACACTCATGAGAATGCGAGCGCCTTCTTTTTTTATTCATTGGCGTCTCGTGAATGCTACGCCTATGCTGGTGCCGCTACAGACGTTTTAGTAGTTCTGTTCAAATTCATGTAAATTCATGTCTGTTCATTCATGTAAAATAACATAATGACCCGCTACAGTGACATACTATGCTTTGAGTACAAGGGAAATCACAATAAAAGCACCGCACAGAGTGCATTTACTGGTGGTGGCTAATAAACCAGGAGATAAGTTGGTATTGAAAGAAACATTACTACACAATCAAAAAGGCAAATATAATGAAAAATCTAGAAACTATAGTGTCATAGGCAATATCCGCGGGTATATACTGAAATATTTCAGGCGGGATAAGGGCAAATGTGACACTCAGTGCAGGTGCATAAAACAGCCAGCGCTTTCTCTTTTAGCGTGCATGAAAGGAGTAATACTTGCTCTACAAGCTACTGTGTGTCGATCATCTCGAACGTATAACCACTTGTTTTATCCACTGCCTCAGCTGCATTTTGTAAAATTCATCTACTGCATGCGTGCAAGACACTTACTTTGATATAGAAAACATAATCTTATGCGCTGGCAGTATAATAAAGCACATTAAATCGATGAAGAACGAGTACTGCCCATTTCTGAATGCTTCATATTTCGATACACCATTAACGAAATATGCACTGCGCCTTTCTGTTTTCCATTCTCTGCACAAGTCAGGTCATTCACTTGCTGTGACCTCAATTTGAATCCTCTGCAGAAAGGTTCCAGAACGATATCGCTAGCACACGCGCGTTTCCTCCAGTGATCCGCCCTATCAGTTATTTAAAATTGTAGTGTCTTTAATGTTCATGCAACCAGTCATCAGTGTGGTTTCCAGAAATGAGTCTACTGCCAGAAAATAAGACGTATGCAAAGCGTTTTTACGAAATTATAAGTAATCGTGCTCACTACAATAAAAGTGCACATGAGTATGCAATATAACTAGTATGGAACTTACCGAAGTCATTCCTGTCCAGCAGATACTTCAGGAACTCACTTATCAGGTAAATTTGTGATGGTAAATTGAAATTCCCGAGACCTTGAAATGTGCACTGCAAAGGTCGACAGTAAAACGTTTGATTTTGGTCATACGCACCGCTCTGGCTAAGCGACTATGGTGTTGCGCAGCTAAGCACGAGGTCGGGGGATCAAATCCCGGTCCACGGCGGCCACATTTTGACAGGGGAGAAATGCAAAAGCGCCCTTGTTCAGCGTATTAGGGGCATGGTAAATATACCCTAGTGGTAAAAATTTATCCGGAGTCCTCCACTAGAGGGCGCCTCGTAATCAAATCATGGCTTTCTACCTAACGCCAGAGAATCCACATTCATTCAATTTTGCCCCAACAACGTATGCCTAAAATGAACACATCCAGGTAGTTAAACTCTGCTTACAGGAGAATGAAAACAGCAGCAACAACTTAATTCCAACTACCGTATTCTGACTCTCGCGCACCTGAGGCGCTTGCTCTTTTAGAAGAAACGGTTATCATGGCTGTGCCTGAAAATTGCAATTTATTCTTTGTATGCACACGTTAAAGATTCTGACGCAGTCGTTGTTCGAGAGTGCCTTCTTGAACGATGGCAGACGTGCTATTATCAGACGCTTTTTTTTAGCCAGCAGATGCCCAATCCGGCCGTTATTTTTATATATACTATCATACTGTAGCTCCGCTTCAACCAGTGGTAACTGTACTTTGTATAAATCATTGCTGTTAAAAAGGTGCATTTCAAACTAAGTGTGTTGTGATTTTCGGAATATTTCACAAAGTGCGGGAACATTTTACCAAGGCAAAGTGTGAGCGAGTTTTTACAGGGTGTCCGTGTTTCACTGCAGCAAAAAAAAAATGTGCTTACATTTGAGAGACAGAGAGACGCGGTCGGAACACTTACAACCGAACAATTACTAGGAAAGCGGGACCCGAAATAAAACCAAGAGACTCTTATCCTTTTTGCCAACGGTCATTTTTGATTATAGCTAAATATGGTCACCATTTGCTAGTGCAGCAATTTCCGCACCCTTGCAAACTGAAACACCTCACTTTAAGCAGTAATGCCAGCACAACGGCTTTATTTTCTGTTTTATACTGCCGCTCTTCAGCCATACACTGCAACCCTAGTCCTATCTATAGGGCACATGTTCAATCGCATCTACATCTTTTGTGTTGAAACTGCGTCATCATGCCTCAGACTACTTTAACGAAATACTTTATGTGCATTTTCAACACTGAAAAAAGAACAGTCGGTAAATGCATTTGATAATTAAAAATATGTTCAAAGTAGTTGCGGAATCAGAGCGCATAAGATTCATGCGAATGAGGTCGATCAAGGAATGTCACTGGAAAAAACAGAATGGTTGCAGCGACATTCACCGATCGACCGCATTTATTCACTTCAAGCCCTCAGCTTCCAGAAACATCGCTGCTGTTTGGACGTGCAAGTGAGAGCATGCGCAAAAGGGTTCTTTATCTGCTTATCTGAAGCAAGAAAGCTACAAAACAACTGGCGGCTGTATAAGCACAATAAGGAGTTTTACATGTGGAAATTTAACAGGCCAGGCCGAAAGAACACAATGTTACGCCACAAATATGCCCATGAGCCATTTCGCATACCTCTCTGTGGCTTTTGTGCTGCATACGTTGTCTTTACATAGATTTCTTTTGCTAGTGTGTCGTAGAAGCAATCAGATGTATTACTGTTTCCTATTTGTAGTGTTTTATCACCGGCATGCAGTTTGCCTTTGTCGCCTATTCGAAGCTTTCATCTACATCGGTGAGATATTTGTTGTACTGGATGCACATCTTTAGTGCAATGTCTTGAATTGTTGGTACGGTGCGTTAGGCATAATAGACAGCGCTTACTATGAACGATGTATTGAAAAAAGACTACGAAATTTCTAAAAGGTATCACACACGTTATAAGGACTGCGCTGCCGTCAGCCAGTCGGTGCTCTGTGATAGGGAGGTTACCTGCATTTTGAAATTGCGATACTTTAACGTGTAATGCAGCATTGTAGCTTGAGGATAATAGAGCACTGAGCTCCGTGTTTCAAGAGCGCGGCATTCTCCCCCCCCCCCCCTACAAGAGATCACCTGAAGTAAGTTTGCGCTGTCACTTGTGCCAAGTCGCGACTACGGCAATAAATGCATTGAACTTGTGATTGATATTTTCAGCAATCGTATAATATCTGTTTCGCAACACTAGTGAAATCACAACACTTTAGTAACACTAGTAAAATCTACAGCAGTGCGCAACTGCAACAATTTTACTTAAAAAAGATTGCACAGCGCTAGCGTTTTGCATATTTATACCTTTACAAATGTAGCATCAAAGGCATGTCAGAGATGTAACTATGTCATGAACCATTAAAAAAATTATAATGACCGTTCTGAATGACATCGCACTTTATGATGGGGAATAAAAGCGAATTACCTGCAGATAAGACAATAACGTCGCTGAGGTACCCTGAAAGGACGTGTTCCAAAGAACAATTTTCATACGCTGCAGGAGCTGCAGATAACCATTACCCAGCACATTTCGCGGACGACTCCAGGAATGCTTAGTGATTTCCAGCATGAACATCACTAAGACATGGTTTTATGCCGATTGCGGACATTTTCAGCGTCTGCCATCGTCATCACTCCTCTGTCGTAAGTGAAGCTTCACATTTTAGGACTACCGTCTGCACTGTGCAGTGTCTTTTTTGACACCTTGTATAAGGCTGTGTTCTTGTTGACTGCCTAACAGAGATGGCGTGGAGAAATAGAACTAGAATACTTAACTGCACTGGGCTAAGCCAGAATGCGTCCTTAGTGCAGAAAGATGTAAGTGCAATAAATGACTTACCCTAAGAAAACTGCCGAGGAAGTCTCCAATGCCTTTCTGGATGCAATATGTAAGGAAAGTAAAAAGATATATTTTAGTTTGCGGTATCTTGTCCCCAAGGCAACGTCAAGGCAGAAGGTTTGGCAGGGAAATAAGAGCCTCGTCTGTTACAACGACAGGAGCGGCGATCACGTAGATAATTGCAAGCGCTCCTAAGTAACCGAATCTGCATGGGTCAGCCAAAAACCGAAGATTGAGATGAAGGTGACCAGCTGTACCTAATACTTTGGGATGATAGTCTTTTAAGAAATACATGCCGTTGTTCCGTTGGCGTTTGTGGTTCCGTGGACATTTACTGCAACGTCACACTGCGAATCTGGAAAAAACATGGAGTTTCACATGTATAGACGATTTTATTTTAACCAATACTGCATCAACATTGTAAGGGAGTTGAAAATACACTACATATGGCAGCAACTGAATGCTTTTAATACGCACACTGAGTTTTACCGATGACAAGTGAGTGTACGAAGTGGCGGACAACATAGGAGCAGGCACCACCCTGAAAATGGATGTGTGATTCATACATATCGTACTGTGTTTGCTTCTGTTAGAGCGATAGCATCGTGTATTTTGGGCAGGCCATCGTGTACTCATATATCGTGTGTTCCATGCCAGCAGTAGTTTTTGCGCGAAAGTGCAGCGAAGCCTACAACATGAAATGCAGACTGAACGAGGAAGCTTTTAAGGAAGAAAAGTGCGAGGCAGTGCAAATACTTATGGGAGTTTCAGCTGGATACATTTATAAAACTCAGCTCGAAAAAGATGCTCAGAGTGGATGCAAGAAAAGCAATCGAAATAGCATGTTGCGTGCTTTGCGTGCTTGCATTGAGTGATAATATTTTAGTAGCATGTACCATATCTTAAACAGGTGTTCGGTATTTTTAGTACGCCGCTTTAGTAGCTTCGGAAATGGAAGGATGCGTAAACGAGATATGCCTGCATTTTTTCCCCTTTAGCTGCAGTGCCGAACAAAATGGATGTTTCAATTCCTTCCTAAACAATACAAATATTTAGCGCTGAAATCATTGGATTTAGACTCGGAACAACGTAGGACTTTAGAGATGAGGGAAATGCAGTGTTGGAGAATTGTACAAATGCTTGAATGACGATTGAGAATTACTCTACCGACATAAAGCCTTTTGATCACCTATGTGTACACGACCAACTATACGAATACATTATAAAGGATATCGGTTGTCGCCAAAATTTCATTTAAAAGAGTATGTTTCATGGATGCGCTTTATGATCAGCATTATTCACCTTTATTATTCGGTACACAAAACATAAAACTAGTTCATACTATCTAAATACGACGGCGACAGTGTCCACGACTGTACTGAATCCCTCAATGACAGGAACCTTGCTTGTTACTCGATTGTTTGCAAAAGATGCTGCGTAAAATGCTCCCTCTTTCTCAAGAGTGCCACTTATCAACATGTAAATTTGAAATATTTGAAATAATACACTGATAATGTCTTCATTCTTTCATTTTGGCTCAAAACCGATGTCATTGACATTTGTTAAGACAATACAATGGGCGCGAAACTAATGCGGGGTATAGCCATCTCCGCTGGTTTTACTTTGGCCCATACGATTTATCAAGAATTGCGACGTCTGTGGCATTACCTAACGACAAAATCAATCACGTTGAAAGACCATAGAGATGCTCTCTATTATTGTCTCTAATAATGTTTCGCAGTGTTGTCTTTCTTCTCAGACCGAATGTCTTGGCACCGGCATCACGCAAGCACCTTATTCAAACAGCTCTGTAGCTAAGGGATGGCACAAAATGTGCGCGCCGGCAATAAACCTCCGCTTCCCTCTCTCCCCCCCCCCCCTATTGCGGCAGAAATCCGGTGATGCTGCACCTATATCTTTTCGCAGTACACAACATAGCATAGCTCATCAATCATTTAACGCGTCAAGAAGCTGCTTCATTTAGCACGTGATAGTGTTTTAGGAGAACTCAAATTTTGCTTCGTAAGTATTATGAATACGAAACAGGCGGGAGCATTACACCGACCCTTGTGAAAATTTGTATATCCATGATTCCATCTAAAGGTGACGTCCGCATACATTTTGTGCAAGATGACGCCGAACGAAAAGAAGCATTTCGTTTCAGTTCGATGCCATTAGCTTCCCTCGAATCGTGAACATGTTTTCAGGCCACGCCTAGTTTGCCTGAGTGTCATACCACGTCACAAAACCGTAGAAACTCAGCACGTCGAAGTCACGCATACACAAGAAAGATACACCATTATGCCGAAAAAAAAAGCTTTGAGCTTTTTAATATTTTAAGTTGCCGGAGACTGGCCCTGTTCTTAAAGGAATATGACATGGCTGCCCAATCATCGCTCCGGCGAAGGCTCCTTGGAGGTGCGGGAGAGCTGATTTCTTTGCGTACAATAAAGATTTTTCTTGGCAGCATAACATTGCCGAGATCTTTCTGGAAGTATACGACATTGCTCCTCTAAATCTTTTTCACTGAGCATTTGTTTTCACGGCATCTTTAAATCCGCGTCACATGCCTCCGCAATTGTCGCTAAAATACTGCAAGTTAAGCCAGGAAAAGTGCATCAATCGCCGACACTGTACCACTCTCTTTGCCCAATGATCTATTTCACTGAACCCTTATCATTATTCGTTCATTACGGTCCATAAGTGTAAGGGACCGTAGGCAATGGGAATGGTTTTGAAACGAAAGAAAAGTCACCTCCTGAGCAGGATTACAGCGCTTGATTGGGTTTTTTGAAAGAATCTTGCGGGTCACTGCCGCGCTTGCGTCGGCGATTACGCAAGGTTGACCTCAGGAGATTATAATAAAGCCAAAATGTGATAACTTTATATTATAACACCCTCATAAAGCAAAGTAACAAAGCAACAGGGAAGTGTTGATAAAATATGCACGTTTCGATGTCGTACTTTTGTTTTGCCTTTTACCCTGATTGGCAAGAAAGAATAGGGCAGATTTGCGGCCATTAGGTTTGTGGTAATGAGTTACAAGATAATTTACGAAGTAGCACATCGTATTACAAGATATATTCAGGAACATTATTAATAGTGCAATGGTTTTGCAAAATGTGCACCTCTATCTATAGTTTAGTGCAGAATATCGCTGTGTAACATGCCTTTTGAATCGTTTCTTCTGAACTGCGTGATCTTAATGTTTACGCTATTTAACACTTCACACATAGCAACATAACAGAAATACTGTAGAAAAACTGATTCCGTCGAATGGCTTACAGTGTCAGCGCCGCATAGGTCCCCAGATCCGCATAGACACTAGAAAAAGATGTTGGAGAAAGAAGATATAAAAATAAATTTTAAACAATATGTGGGTTGTATGGTGAACGAGCATTTATTAAACGATCATTGTCATTTAGTAACGTATGTTCCTGTAAGATTATTTTTGACATACCTGGAAGGCGGCTTGCTCAGACTTTCGTTGTCTTCTATTTCAAAAGTATTATTTGGCAATAGTTACAAATGTAAATGTAATCAAAGGAAGGAATTGATGATCAGGTCACTCACTCCTGAAAACCGAAGTCACCTACTACTGCCAATCCTGAACGCTCTTTATTGTGGAAAAATAAAGGGCCTATCACATTTGTGCTAAAGTATGAAAAATACTCTATGCACGTAGCCCAAAAACAAGAAAGGGGCTGACAGATGGAATAGCACACTGTGGTATAAAGTTTGAAAACAGGGATAAGGTGCCTCAGAAAGGCTGGCCAACGTTTCGATAGGAGAACCTATCTTCGTCAAAGGTGGTCTCGTCATCCTCTGCATGTTAGTTTTAAAGGGTTAGTGCAGTGACGTCACGTGCGGGTGTTGTCAATGGCGGCTGGTTTTAAAGAGACACTTCAGAGGAAACGAGCGCTGTCGTCCGACGTCTGTGAGCTTTGTTCCCAAGACTGGCTGACAAGAACGGGAGAGTGGGAGCGCGGGGAGAACAGAAAGAAAGGAAGCGAACAAAAAAAGGGGGGGGGGAGCCAGGGCGACTCCAAGACAGCAAAAAAGGGGGAGACGGAAAGAACAAGAAAGAGAAAAAGAAAATTTTAAGAAAGACCGGGGCCTGAGAGCATGTTGGGGATGCGAGAGGTTAGGAAGCATTCAGGGGTGTCGCTGGCGGCATGCTCCCATGGCACTAGAAGAGCCGGCCAGGCCGTCAGTGCGCGAGTAACACAAAAGAAAAAAAATAATAAATAAATAAAAAATATGAGTCGAAAGGGTGACTTGAGCATAGCCGCAATGTGTGGAGTAATTTTGAAACTGGATGGCGACCACGAGCCTGCGGTGTAATGTATGGGGTGACTTAAAGGCAGCGGCATGGTCTTTCAAGCGGCGTTGCCAAAGTCGCTCAACGTAGGTGTCGTTACGGCGGCATCCAGAAATGGCGATACTCTGGGTTGAGGCGCCAAAAAAGGCATATTGACTTCGGAGTGTGTTGGTGAAGGGGTTTCAAAAATTATATAATAAAAAAAGAAGGGAAAAGAGAAGGGGGGCCCGAAACCGGTATAACAAACAGGAGGGTGACGTGCGCAGAAGTGGGAGGGGGCAAGTGTACATGGGAGAAGGGGATCGCACAGTTGATATAGGCGTAAAAACCTGGAAGAGTATATTAAATTGAGTAGTAGCCAGGAAAAGAAATTTGTTGGAATGGAAGAGTAGGTGAGGTTAAGAATTAAGGTTAGCTGGTGGCATAATGTGTTTTGTGTCTTGGTTGATGATATGAGAATTTCAGATTTAAGTTACCCCTTTTAAAGATTTTAATTTGCCGCGTGCCAAACTAATTCCCGTCGGGTGTAGGCAATTAAACTTGTGCATAAGGTATGATTCCGTATACTTCCTTTCGCGAGGGGAAAGGAAATTTGTTTGTAGTATCTAGAGCCTTGCTTTGTCAAATATATGACCATGTTCATTAAAGTGGCTGGCTACTGCTTAGGGTAAATTGTGTTTTGTGTCTGCGCGGTGACCATTGAGTCTTGTATGAATTTGTTGTCTAGTCTCACCTATGTATTGTTTGCTACAAGCGGCGCAATCTAGACAGTAGACTACGTTGCTTGATGTGCAGCTGAATGCCGTAGTTACCTTGTTTGCGTAATTCGACGCTGTACTTCTTACTGTAGTAGTAGATTGAATATGTTTGCATGTAGAGCACCTGGGGCGGCCACAGGTATTGGTTCCCAACTTCCTATTTTCTTTAGTTTGGCGTGCACAAGAACCTCTTTAAAATTAGGGTTGCTTCTGTAGGCTATTCTGATAGGGTCGGGAAAAATCTTATTAAGTTTCTGGTTGCTGGTGAGAATCGGGTAGTATTTACTGAAGTTGTTATTCACGTTTGGGAGTGCGTTTGAGAATTTAGTAGTAAGAAGAGGCGTTGTTGTCCTTGTGATCCTCGGGCGGGGCTTGAGGCCCTCGGCTCGATCAAGTTTGGTTGCAGCGGTGTAGGCTTTTTGAAGGTCACTGTTTGGGTGGTTTCTGTTTGATAGGATTTCTTTAAGGTGATCGAGTCTTGGTTTTCAACGCAAATGCGACGTAGTGATGTGGCTTGGCCTTTAAAGATGCCGTGTTTGCAATGTCTGCGATGGTGGCTGGTATATTCTAGGTACTGTTGTTTGTCGGAAGGTTTCCTACACAGCGTTGCCTTTAGCTCCCCATTGTCAATGTATATTGTTGTGTCCAGAAAGTTTATGCGTTCAGTTGAGTATTCTGATGTGAATTTTACTCTTGGGTGAACAGAGTTTAGAAAAGCTACATATTTATCTAGACTGTCTAGACCATGTCCCCATATTATGACTATGTCGTCTCTGTATCGTAGGTATGTGTGGGGCTTGGCAGTGCAGCGCGATACGAAATCTGCTTCTAGAATCCCCATAAATATGTTCGCGTAGGTTGGTTCAAAAGGCGTACCCATGCTTGTACCGTGTCTCTGTAGGTAGTAACTCTCCTCAAATTCTAAGTAGTTATGTGTTAGAACTAATTCAAGGAGAGACAAGTAGACTTCAGTAGAGTGTTGTGCATTGTGTTTAGACAGCGTTTGTTTTATCGAAGATAAACCATCAGGGATGGGAATGTTGGTGTACAGCGCCGTGACGTCTAGTGCTGCGAGAATTGTGTTGTGGGGCCGTGTGCCTTTAGTATTAATGTCCTCCATAATTTTGAGCAGGTGGGGCGTATCTTGTACAAATGACGGGAGTGCATTTGGCAAGTCACCAAGGCAGTGGTCAAGGAATGTGGAGATGCTCTCTCTCTGGGCGTTGTTGTTTGATACTGTCGGACGGCCTGGGATAATAGCAGTGTATAGTTCAGCGGATGGAATTTTATGAATTTTTGGAAGGAGGTAAAAACGCGCGGCAGTTTTGTTGCTTGGTTTAAGAAATTGGTATTCTGACGGTGTTATCAATTCATCAGCCAAAAGTGATTTCAGCCTGTTGGTAATTTTCACTGTGAAGGACAATGACGGATCGTTATCTAGCTTGCGGTAATGTTCTGGTTTGTTTAGTTGTCTGTAAGCCTCGTGCTTGTATTTTTTTTTCTGGCCAAATAACTATACTTCCACCCTTATCTGCTTCCTTAATAACAATGTCATTCCGGCAACTAAGATTTGAAATATCACTATCCGGTGCATTTATATTTTGAGGTCGCTTAGATGTCTTTCTCTTTCTTGTTCTTTCTGTACCCCCCCCCCTTTTTTTCTGTCTTGGTGTCGCCCTGGCTTCCCCCCCTTTCTTTTTTGTTCGCTGCCTTTCTTTCTTTTTTCTCCCCGCGCTCCCACTCTCCCGTTGTTGTCACCCCGTCTTGGGAACAAAGCTCAGAGACGTCGGACGACAGCGCTCGTTTCCTCTGAAGTCTCTCTTTAAAACCAGCCGCCAGCGACAAAAACCGCACGTGACGTCACTGCACTAATCCTTTAAAACCAACATGCCGAGGATGACGAGGCCGCCTTTGACGAAGATAGGTCCTCCTATCGAAACGTTGGCCAGCCTTTATGAGGCACCTTATCCCTGTTTTGAAACTTTATACCACAGTATGCACGTAGCAGGTACTTTAATTCGTATATTTTGGGTACTGATAAGTTGGTGTGCTGGCTGCCTCAACAATGATAATTAAGTGTGTTTCCGAGTACCCTCCATAGTTAGTGCAGATATCCCAGAGGAAATCCGTCATTTACACATTGTCTTCAGTTGAGGGACATAGCGTGTAAGAAATATCAGCGTCTTGAATTTGGAAATTCATTTTCTTATTTATACATCGTACAGATGACAGTGGCACAGACAAAACGCCACAAAATTGGCTTGTTTGGTAACATGTAACAACGCATGCATATGTACAATACTTGAACACATGCAATGTGTGCAGAAAGTTCGACAAGCTATACAAAGTTAGAATTGCACAGCATCAAAACGCCAACGTGAGTGCAGAAATCGTACATGTCATACAAGTTACAGAAACAACAGAAAAACAGCGAAATGAAGACAACATAAATCCCTTTTCATTAAAGGGAATATTCACAGAGTTGCAAAATTATGTAGTCACGGTGCAGTTGCAGCTTAGAGTGCATGCTGCTTGAAAGAAAGAACGCGCAAAAAAATCACTAAAGCATGCATGCGAATAACAGTATGTATGGCAAAATGCTTAGCACCTAATGGAGCTTGTACTAAGTACGCTGACTAATGAAAAGAGTTCAGTATAGATGGCAGCGCAACCCTCCCTGTAGTTAGTTCTTCAATGCGGTATACGCCAAGTTTCTCAATGACGTGTATTGGAACTATGTGTGCCTAATGTTAGTCTTTACAGCACTCCAAAAAATTAGTGCTGCTTTTTCTTTCTGATAAAAAAACATTTGAGTAAGATTGTGCTCAGAAATGATAATATTGGCATTATATCTAACTGACTAAAAAGAGGATCAGTATGTCCGTCGAATGAAGAGTTTTAAATTGCACGGATGGCTTACTTTCGCAATAAATATAGAATGTTCATGTTATCGCTACTCGTGTTGCCCCATACGAGGTGATGATAGGTAATGTGAAAAAAAAGAGAATTATACAATAGCAGCCGCACTCTCAATGGTAAAAGGAAGCGTAATTTTATTAGTAATACAACTCGTGCAACGTTGTTCGCAATATTGTTAACATGGTCAGTACATAGCATACTGTGATGAAAAATCACGCCTAAGCTTTTAAATCGTCAGAGTGTGTCGATCCTAATAGCATCTGTTTTTATATGTCCATCAATGCTCCACTTTTTGTCCTTTGTCTTAAATATCACGTGTTTTTGTTCGCTAGTATTAATAGTAATGAGTTTGATAAGATACACGTGTTTATGTGTGCTAATGTATCATTAGCAACACTTAGCTATAAATAAACTCACGTCGTAGGCGTATAAAACAAATTGTGGCTTGGTATCAATCTTAGTTATGTCATTAATGTACAGGTTAAGCAATAGTGGTCCTAGTATGCTTTCTTCAGGAACCCGAGTGAATATAGGCAAATTTTTTGAATACCGGTTACCTATAACGACGGTCTGACAACTATACTGCAAATACCTTCTAAATAAGTTCAAGAAATTTCCGAAAACCCATAAATTTCAGCTTTTGTTAGTAGGGTATTGTGAATATTAGCGTCAGAAGCCTTTGAAAAATCAATAAAGAGGCCTAGACGCGCTACACTGCCTTCTAAGCCTCGCAAAATTATTGTTTTGCAACAGCAAAGCTGTTCACATTGAACGACTTTTCGCAAAGCCAAGCTGGTATTCTGTAATTACATGTTTTGTACAAAAAGAGGTTATTCATGTATTATTCAGTTTCCCAAGACATTTAGAAAAACAGGCCGGATCTATATTGTCTGGTCATTTGTGCGGCCAGATTTGAAAAGTGGTGTTACTTTCGCGATTTGCGAGCACCGAGGAAATATTCAATGCGCCAACAAAAGATTGCACACGTGCTCCAAGACAAGACAGATTAGGTCTAGCACATGCTTTGCTGGGCCAATCTGCCCATCATCGATATCGCAAGTTTTGCTATCTAGAATGATAAGAAACGTGTTGTAGGTTTTACAAGTGTTAGTGACGCTTAGGAATGCACTTTCGACGACTTTTGATTTTACGTATTCTGTGCAACCAGGATCGTAGGAACTGTTATACTGAACGAGCGATCCTTGCTAAAAGCCAAATAGTGACGTAATTTCAGAAGTGTATTGGTCTTAAGAGTTTGAGATTTTCTCTTGTTTTTAATATTACACGAAAGTTCTCTAGGAACAGTAAGATATATATATGAATAAATTGTAATTCTGAATGGAAATAAATGTCGTCGAACTGTTTCTATTTATTATTGGATGGCGTCTTCCTCACGTCGTCAATAATTATGTCGTGAATTCTATGTTACTATTTATTAGTGTCGTTTCTGCACAGTTTATTGCTGTTCAGTTTTCCCATTTCATTTATCAGGTGGTTACAACCAGAGAATTCATAGGTGAGCTGAAATTTCGATTGGTTTTAAAATAAGAATCCCTCAATTATAAAAGCAACAACGGATTTGCTAGGTGAGTTATGACAACTGTCAATACTTTGCTGGGTTTTCAAGTTGTAATATGCACCGAATAAATAAAGAAACATAGACCATAGACCTCCTTACTTAACATGAGCAGTTCGCCATACTTGTAGCTTGGCGATGCGTGCAGAAATATTGAAGGTACGATGAATATGCCAACAATACTTCTTATTTATTAATAATTAATTTATATTATTTATTCATCCAATAGCCACAGCACCTTTAGAGACGTTACAGTTGGGGGAAATACAGAACATCAAGCGTATCCATGCAATACGACATAGAAATGAACACTACAGTACGAATGGTAAGCATAATTGTCAAAGAACTATAGACACCCGACGCATACAAAAAAAAACATAAGTAAAGTCGCATCAATCCAACAGGGAATAATATGCATCATTCAATATCACATCAACCTGTCATGATGGTAGTCGATTCCACTCCGGCGTTGTTCTAGGGAAGTAAAGACATCCTAAATAGTTCTGTGTGGCAAAACATTTGTCATGCTTTATGCGCGTGGTCACCTTGAGCAGGATGCATAATAAGGCTCATGTATGTACTGTTTCCTGTCAATATCAATGGCTGTATGACATATACTATGAAAAAGTTTTAAACGATGTTTTTCCTGCGATTTTCAAAAGACTCAAATTGTAAATTATTCTTTGCTTGTGCAGCGCCTAAAGGCAAAACCTTAATTCCCAGTAACAAACACTGAAGCTAAATTTTGTGCACTTTCAAGGCATTCCTTCTCAGCAACAATTGGTGGGTCCCATACCTCGCATACATGTTGGAACACAGACCTCACGAACGTCTTGAACAGTTGCTCTTTAGTATCCATACTGAAAATTTAGCACCCCACCGCAGAAACTAATGACTTGCCTGCACTCGCTATTTCACGATCAAGGTGATGATGCGATTTATAATCAGTGGTAAAATGAACTCCTAGGTATTCATATGCAGACCTCCGTGACAATGCAGTATTATCTACAGTATATTGAAACAGACGCGTTTTTTTCTGAAATAACATGAAAACTGGCTTAGCTGGATTCAAACTCCTGTGCCAATTACAACAGCACTGAACAAAGCCGCTGAGTCCACACTGTAAAATGAGGCAATCGTCTTCAGAACAAATAAGCTTGTACGGCAATTTAGAAGATGCGCTGGTTGCCGACGTGTTAAATCAACTCTTGGGCATAAAAGAAGTAAATCTTAAAACTGCGTAGTTTGTAGCCAAATGTAATCGCTTCATGACTGTCCGAGTATAGCTGAAACCTAATTTCGTCCACGACATAATAGAGCAAGGATAATTGAAAATTTTTACCGCGGATAATAGGACATTCAATATAGGCTTAAGCAGGTACATGTTCCTTAACTAAACATGGTGCCATTGTAGTGCCGTATTATTGACAACAGTGAGTTTCAATATGGTGGACACAAGGTACAGTGGCAGCCGAGCTTAGGTAAGGGTAAGCAGTAAGGAGCATGCTATGAAAGCGTAGATCCACTATTAAAACAATATAGCTCTCACTAATTGCGTAGAACTGCGATAAGCATAGAACTTTGAGCTGCTTCATGTCAAGACTGCGAATAATGTTTGAGATACATACCTCGCCTATGCCCAAAAAGTTTGGAAAGCTGACGTTGGTACATTGTGAGTCTGTAAGACGAAAAAAGGTAACAGTTTTTCTGAATATTACAGCATGGAACTACATAATATTGATATTATTGTGAGAAAGGTGCTGGCATACTCAATGTAGGTTATCTAACACGGTTCTCACTTGTTGAGTGAAGCGAGAGAGAGAAAATGTGGGGTGTAACAGCTTGGTTAGCCAAGCTGTTCAAATAAAAAGAAAATATGTGATAAAGGATACGAATTTCACACCTATGATTTTTTGTCGCCAGAAGCTTGGCGACTGAAGACAAAAGGTATAAAAATCCTATCTTGTGATTTGCTTTTCAATGTGTATGTAACAGTTTAACTAACGATAGCTCTGACACATGGTATAGTGGTCAATCATTCTGTTTCAAGTGCTGTGTCGCTCCTCCCTATGCTATGCACAGCACATTACTGAGTAGAGCGTGAACTGCTCAACACCATGGGATTTCCGGTGCTGCGAATGAATAACACTTTGTAGGCTGAGTGTGCGAAAGCTGGAAGGGACTATCCCTACATGCTATCGTTCTTTGTACACAGAGGCGTGTATGGTGAGTGTCGCTGAATAAATTACGTTTAACTTAGTTGTTTACAGTAGTTATAGTTCACAGCTGCCAGCTGCACCATTTCACTACAACAAAGGCCACCAGTTCTTCGACAGGAAGGGCATGTAGAAGGATAATTCGAGAGCGTTACAATAACCCAATTATTATTATTCTCGCTGATGTCGGAGCCTTTCTGGTAGAAGGGCATTAGTATAACCCACGGATCTTACTTTAGCAGCTGTAGGAAAAAGATAGCGGTCAGAATGACATTTAAGCGTGCCCCTGATCCTAGGTGTGCCATGCGCAGTGAACATGTGAATAAAATTAACAGAATATATGCATTTCACTGCAACAGCGGTAATGAACTCGATGGTGGATATGGCGTTTTCCACAAGAGAAAAATGCAGCAGCAACCACGTAGCGATGACTGTCCAAGTTAAGACGCTTAGCAATCAAGCAAAGTAGCGACACGCCGTATTGCCACAGCAGATACGCGTCTTATGTGAAGCGTACATGCATCCGGGCTTCTGACTCCTGCTCCGCTCTGGACACGCTGGGTCATTCAGCGGCAGCCCCAGTAAGTCCGCGCATGGCGCTCGTATGACTTGACATTCAGGGACGTTTGTCTAAATGTATGCATAAGACGCGGATCTGATATCGTCCTGCCAGCGAAGAAATCCTAAATGACTTTTTTTGTCATCGAAGAAATGCCCATAACTTGTGGCACACAGTAACCGAAGTTCACTTCAAAGAGCGACATTGAAGGGCGACACGTACACAGTGGCACATGCCCAGGAGCACATACTTAGTGACCCAGTGCCTTGGTCAAAGAGGTTCACGAGCGACGCATACCGAGTGGCCCATAAATAGTGACGCAAGTTGGTGCCAAGCAGGTTCGCTGATCAGCGGCACATAAACAGGGCCACTTACCTAGTCAAATAAGTTGGCGTCAAATGGTTTAACTGATGAGCAGCACACATTCAGTGCCACATACCCAGTGACTTAAGATGGTACGGCGGTAGGCCTTGAAGGTGGTTTTCCCAGAACGACGGTCCAATACTTTACCCATAATACCACGGAGTTCCCAGTGACTGCGCGCGTCCCATACATTGGCGATAGCGAAGTCCACGGATTTGTTTTGAAGGCGATGACAGGGAATGAGTTTAGGTCGGTGAGTCGGTACTTGATAGAGTAGCTGTTTCTAGCGCGCCTTTGAGCACATCAGTCGTTTCCCCCATCCCCCAGCATTCACCTCTCAATCGCATCTCTTCGCCATATACTTTAACTGTAGAACTTTTACCATGTCTGCATCACCGCTGCAGTAATACCATCGCATGGTGCAACAAATATTGAAATAAATATTCCTGCTGTAGATATTTGTGTCTCCGTTTGGTTATCTGTATTTGCACTGCATATTCAATACTTACTATTCTGTTCGTACAAAAAAGTTGATGTTCACTCATCTCTATCGCCTAAGTATTTCTGTCACGCTTATACGACAGTTAGGTTTCATTCGGCATCGCATAAAAGTTAGATTAGTTTACAAAGAATGCGAAAGTTAAATGCTGAAACATGAATGCAAAGTTGAACGTAAAATTTGGCGTGAGTCTTACCGTCTGCGCCCGAAACGACAGCGGGAAAGAAAAGGATTCCTGTCAGGAGCAAGACGGAAGAAATCATCTCGACTTTGTTGCTGCCTTTCAACAATGGTGTAACTACAGCTGTGCTGGGCACACCTCGCTCCGGCGTTTTATGTGTTACCGATGCACGCATGTGTATTCATAGCAAGTACGCGAGTACTTTTGCACTTCCCTGATGTGCCACGTGTCGAACGTGAAGCATATAAAACATCGAAAAACAATGCAAGGACCAGAACTGAATGAAAGCATTTCCCGACAATTGTGGTCCACTTCCGTCAAAACAATCACGTCCTGAACATGAAAGTAGTGCTAATATTATTTTCAAGTCCGTCTCCACAGACCGATTTTCTGATACGCATTCAAGATATAACAACACGGATGCTTGTTTGCGTTTCCTATTTCTTTTGTCTATTGGTGTGCGTACATTTTAGGACATACGAAATAACCTTCATCGATATCCTCCAAAACGCTTCATTGATGTAGCTATATATGTGCAACTTTCCATCGCCTGCGTGCATACAAGTAAAATGTTTTTGCAGCGTCGTTTCGGATGAGCTTGTTGAAAAATTTTTCCGGAAGGAACGATGCCACATGGCTTACATTATTCTCTTGTTTTTTTATTCTAATTGGCTCAGTTCACCTACGACCTTGATGAAATGGTTTTTTTATTCTCTTCGTATGGATTGCCACGGGGCCTAATGAGGAAGTAAAATTGTAAATAAGCCTGCGGCGTGTTTCGTGGAGACACTGCAGCAGTTACTTGTAAAATGCATTGCCCATGAGCTATCGCTCATGCGAGAGCTCGTTCTATTCTAAACTTAATTTCATTGAGGTTATGTTCATAAAACTTCTTTGTAATAGGAAACATCAGAAGTATATGAAGGGCATATTGCTCAGACTCAGAACGGCAGATCTTTGGAGATAGAACGTGGTATCTCGAGGGGAAATGCCAAGTGCATGTAAGGTCTCGTGTAAGAGCTGTTCCGGCCAGAAGTCTCCGTCGACATACTTCCTATACGCCAGAATGATTGTGGGGAAGAGACCAGGCACGCTGAGGGGTAAGGCAACGTGTTTCCCAGCGGATGACATTTTCACGCAATGAGAACAAAGCGGGGATCACAGGGGAATAAATTATGGATGGTTGCAAGTTTTTCCTGTAACATGCATTGCTTGTGGTTATGGGCAACACGAGAGCAATAAAATAGGAGAGCCAAGCCTTTGGTGCAGCGATCAACGACTGATTAGGTTTCCCAGGGCACCACGTCACTGGCGCCTTTTAACCTCAACGTCACTCACCCACACTTGTATGGCGGCTTACAGCTGCAACATAAATATGGAAATATAGCAGTCCAGAAATACTGCTTGGGGAACAATGCCCGAAATAATAAAGACGCACATTGGACACATCTTTCTTCTTTCAAACTCTAACTGAAAGCAAAAAAGCTGGCAATATGGCCGAAACTAGACTGATGCAATGCAATTGTCGTCACAAGCAAGGGCTATCCAGTGTAAGGTACACCTGACGAAATCTCACCTTAGGCCTACAAGCTTTTGCATCGAGATCTGATCTCTGAAAATGGGGCGACTTATCGCTCGATTTTTGCCCTTTCCGTGATTCGATAAAACGCGATAGCACACGTGATCATGTCTTTCTCACGACCGTTCCGCGTAACTCAGAAATCTGGTCAGGTCTGGTGCTAGGTGAAAGCTGCCGCTTTGACAAGTGCCGCCCAGTGTGCAATCATATACTTAGAGGTATCCACGCTACATATGAAAAATTAGGGCTAGGGGCGATTGCTAACGCAGATCCAGGGAAGCAGCCTGCGTAAAGCGCACGACGCTATTTCCTAACGATTCTAAAGAAACTGGCAGGACATTCGCAGCGCTAGGGGAGACCCACCCTCCACCGAGCTCGCAGGCCATCAGCCACTACTGCCCTCGCACATACGTCACCACTGCTAGGTGGCTGAAGTGCATGGTCGGTTCGGCAGGGCCTTATTTCTGGGGCTCTGAAACACTCTGTTTTAACCCTGGTAGTCATAGGACATTGCAGCGCGGCTACAATTCTTTAGAGTACTGTAATGTATATAAGTGATTTCCAAGTGACCGTTGCAAGCGGTCATTTCGAATAAGGGTAGGTCGCAGGAACCTTCTATTGTGCTAGTCCGATGTATAGCGTTTCAGAAAACGAGATTTCTAAATTAGTTCGTTCGAAGAAAAGTACGCTTTCATGTGCAGAAATTGGAATAAGTGAGGTACAGGAAGTCTCGCAACGTGAGCAGGCCTTAACACGAAGGCTCGCGAGTTAGCTCAGTTCGCTACTTGTCAGCAAGGCAACGAACAGCGCGGAAGCATTGCTGGCTGATTCTCAGGATCGATATAAATAAGGGGATCCGAGGAGTTCGAACTTCGTTTATTTCCAGCATATAAACTAAATCGGCAATGAAGCGAAAAATTTCATAGGGAGAACTTATTGTTGGCATTGAAATAAAATAGGGGAATCATAAGAAAAACGGAAAAGAAAGTGGACAAAAAGACAACTCGTCGTGGTTGAGAGGAGAATCAAGATCGTTTTGCATCATTCTTGCGGTGGTTTACCGTTAAGCTACCGCTGTGGCTCTCCTCGCATGTACTTTCTTCGGCATTGCTTTTATCTGTACAGCAATAACCTGGAGCGTCAGCCAGCTTCATTCACTAACACGGCCAGGCTGTGTAACATCTTTGCGGCCGCGGCCATCACGTCGAATATAAGTGTGTCACCTAGCACAAATCAATTTAGATGTGTTTTCGACGTCTATGTGTATCTCTCATCACCATCTTTATATAAGCATCACACGCTGCCTTCGTCCTCGTTGCATCAATGCGTAGGCATCGCCCACTTTGTATCGTTCTCAATTGGTGTTTCCATCTCGGCTTCGCGTGTCAACGCTGTAGGGAAAGTGCATGCATGATATTAAAATTTAGGCTATGTGGCGCATGAGCATAGAAATGTGTAGATTAAGTGGGAAATTGTCAGGGATTGATTGTCAGAGATTCATCGCAGACAATGCAGACAACCGAGCACACACTTAATCGCAATTACAACTTTCCTTGCGTGTACGCAATTTGCTTACGTCACGTCTTAAAGCAAGCATAACCGGACCATTTCCGCCTTCATCTTCATTGTGCACAAGGTTCCCCTGCGGTAGTCGAAACGTCTTACTTTATGAACTTTCGCGGTCGGTGTCCGTTTTTAAATGTTGTCCATCTCGTGAATATGCAAGTATCAAGTGATCCTTTTACATTTTCGACAAAAATGTTCCGTCCACCTGACGACTTATGTTATTACTACGCGATAAGGTACCGGAGACAAGGGAAGAAATTCGCAACACATGTGCAGACTTGCAACGGCTTTATTCTGATAGCTGGTGTAGATAAATTGATGGCCAAGGTACACGTATCATCATATCTAAGGCGAAACTAATTGGCAAACAGGAATTTCTATAGTTCACAAACCAATATTTCTGTTGTGCCGGTATTCAATATACCGCGCTTCACAGACACGAAAACACCTGATGTGTGAGGGTATTGAATTTGGCTTACGACATATTTTACTTCTGAAATCTAATATGCTTCCGAAATGTCACTGTTCACTTTTCTTTTACTTTTGAGGGTCTGTGCTCTCGAAAATGTAGGGGGGCATCGGCACTCTTTGCAAATGTAGGGCCGGGAAAGAGGCGCGTTTTTAAGGCACAGTTAATGTTCTTGCTGGCGTGATGTGACAGTTTATCTACTTTGCTCTACGAAAGATTTTTGGCGCGACAAGGGTATTAGGTGAACGATGCCTGCATTGCCAGGGGACGTCGGAACAGTTTCCATCCCTTGGCGTGCTCATTGACGAGCGGAAGAGAGAGTTTTGCTCTTTCTTACGGGTGCAGACTTTTGAAAGATTTTCCAGGATCTGGAATACAGTTTCCATTCTATACTGCCAGGCCATATTCTTAATGATAGGTGCCCATTAGAAATGAGAACGAGCTTTTTCTTGCTTGTTTCGATGGTTGGCGCCGCTCATTACCCTTCACAACTGCTGTTAGTCTGCAACGTGCGCTGATAATCACTGGCTAGGGAAGTTCTCTGAGAATATTATCAGGCTGAGGATAAACAACTTTTCAGGTGAGCACCCATTGTCGCTAGATCTAAGGAATGTAGCTTAGGGGGTGCGGAAGGTAAATTCTAATCTCGGTCGCAGAAAAACACTTTCATAAGTCTACACCTCAATAGAAAAAAGAAGCACGACTGCTGCTTCCGCGCGTGAAGGCGTATGCTAAATCAAGCGCACTTGTTCATTCGTTTTTTTTTGTAATGCAAGCATCGCTTACTATGTACATTTGACGTGCCAAAAATCTTACGCAGGTCAAAGTGAAAGGTGCGTAAGGACATGCCTTCGTGAACATGAACTGTCCCTGAAAAACAAAGCTCTGTCCCACCTGACTGTGCATTGCCAAAAGTGGAGATGCAGCGCAACGTTTTCCAGCGCACGTTCCCTCATAAAGCAACAGAACAAATTATCTGCTGATAACGGGAACGTTTTATAATATGTAACACAAAAGAAGAATGAATAGGCTAACAGTCAATATCCCTCACACATCGGTTATTCTATCTTTGTAGCAAGGTACAATAAGCGCCGATGTATAGAAAATATTCTGTCGTGGCGCATAGATACGTTTTGTTGCCCGTTCTTTCCACCTTAATTAATTATCATAGAACACTTAAGTAACACAACTAATTATTTGTGGCACCGTTCATATGGTATTTGCCTTTCAGCGCCTACTCGCCGGACTTCCAGTCTTTCTAATGCACTTGACTACATTTTGGGACTGAGCTACAATGAGTGTAGACACTAGAAGACTAGTGCTAGTGGCGCGCGGTCTCAATATGTAGTTCGCCAAGAAATAATGTTTTCTTGTTACCATGACTTTAGGTGTCTGTTTTCTGTTGTAATGGTGTTAATATTGTTGCGTATACTTTTATTACCCTCAATAGATTTTCGTGCAATTGTGATGTTTGTAGTTATATCAGGCGGCAAAATACCTTCTTCAAAATATTTTGTGTGAACGATCTCTATGTATATAGAAGAATCAGACACAACTAGAACTTTTCTTGAAGAAGAGAAAGGACGGAAGGGTGCAACTTTTGTTAATTACAACCAAATGGAGGCAGGAAATAATGGCGAAACAGAGCATACGAGAATTTATTTGTAGCTTTTGATTGGATGTGTATGATTGTATAGATGAAGGTAAATCAAATTGGACGAAAAACACAAGTAGGCCCGCCGTTGGGATTAGAAACCACAACTTCCGCCTTACCTGTGCATTGTTCTACTAATTATTCTATAGCGGCTGCTTTTCCTACGTCCACATTCAGGGGTAGTCTTGTATGTGTAAAGAATTTAGCCATTAAAGTACTAGCTAATACCACTGAGGACAATGGTGGTTGATGTAGAGCGCCATTTTGGCCGATGGCTGCACGTGAAACGAGAATATTTTGAGCAGACAATGGACAAATGAACCCTCGTACGCTACCTGAAGGCAGAAAATACGCCGGAGTCGCGACACTCGCTATGCAATCAACGAGAATTCTTGTAAAATGATGACGCGGCAACAGCCACCACCATAGTGGCAGTGATAATAAATCTCACGCTTAAGGCGGAAGTCTGTTCGGATTCCACCAGCAGGAAGTTGCTGTCACGTCCACTTTTATTTCCTTGTAGCTAATGATCTGCTGTGATTTCAGAACAACGCAAAACGACGGGAGACCGGACGTAGGAAGGCACGAACACAGCCCTCATTGGCAACATTTTCGTTGCAAGAAATACAAAAAAAAATTCCCTATTGTTTCTTTGGCTTCAGTTTGTTTTAAGTGGTTAGATAGTTACTTGTACGTGAAGAAACACAAATTATTTTCCTTTTATTCTCAGAGTAGGAGGGCAGTGCCTGGACCTCGTTTGTGTTTCTTTAAAATTTGTCTATTCGTCAAAAGTTCAGTTACTTTAAAGGATCCATCAATAAGTGAGAAGCTGTTTTTAAAAGTTTGTAATTCATTTTGTCTAGAAAGGTAACCTTCAAAATGTCTGCCTTCGTGTTTTGATGCTTATATATTTTTTTTTGTTTCTGATGCTTTAAGATAACCTCTGTTGTTGCCACTGATGACCGGAGATCTACTAGCACGGACAAATTCTATTGAAGAACAATCAAACGTCTTGCTCACTGTTAAACCTTTCAAGTGTTCTGTGAAAACATGGGTGGGTTTTTTTACTTGGCTGTAGCTAACCACTCCTATTACGATACGTTTCTGGTATTATGATTATTTTGGAGCCTTTTTACCTTGTTACACGTTACCCGCTGTGGTTTGCGGAGTGGATATAGTGTTGGACCGCGGAGAAGGAAGTAGTGTGATCCAATCCCGACTACGGCGGCCGCATTTCTAATTACATTGTAATTCTAATTATATTTCTAATTAGATTTCTAATTACATTGATGTGCATGTTAAAAGAAACGCAGGTAGTCGGAGTTTCCCTTAACGTCGTGCCTCATAATCAGCAATTGAATTTGCCCCCCCCAATATTTATTTTTTATTCTCATACATTTCCGTTCAGCTGTTGTCATGAACGGCTCTGCTTACTTTTACATTGTCGTTGGTAGAACATTTTTTATACTTGCTTGCCGCAAGTGTTGTAACCTTCAAATAAAATCATTTGTCAGCGGTGTCTGTTTGCGAAAGCATTTATTGCGATGCACGAGCTTCATTTCGCACGTGTTATGGGAGCGGTTAGCGAAGTGACGGGCGACCGGGGCACCGAAATTGCGATACCTGACGCTGTTGTGTAAGCGTATGCAAACAGGGAGAGTGCTTCACTCTTTCTCATGTTTGTTACGTGACGACGTGTGCATTTATCGGCAGCGGTGGCCGCACGATTATGGATCACTATCACGATCTGCGAAGCTAAGCTTCGTACGTTGACCAGCTGCCAAACCAAATACCTACATTCAAACCACGACTGGTAGATTGCACTACCCTCGAGTGGTATAATCGGAGGTGTCAGGCTTGTTGCAGGGCATGACGAGTCGCAGTGTGAAGAAAACATAATGCGCGGTGGTCGTCCTCTTCAACACACGCGAGCACCTAATGATCTACCTAAAGGTTGTTTCGTTGTTCCTTTCGCTCTTTTCCTTTCCGTCTTTTCACCACGGGCACTACGTCGAAGCTCATATTTCACTTGTCTGTATACGTATGTCAGCATTGTTGTCACAAAATCGCGGTATTTTCATCCTTAAGCGTCAAAATACACAGCCAATATATATGCCGCAGAGAAACTCATCCCAATATTTAAGTACTTTTCGATCTAACGCACATGTCCGCACGGCTCCATTTGTTAAAAAGTACCTAAAATTATTCAATGTTTTTCCCCAGGCAGCTCTTTTTATTTCTGATAACATCAGGAAACTATGCCTGATGCCGCCAACGCTCAGAAACGTAATCGGGAGCGCGCACAATATTCTTGCACGCCTGGTTTGATGTACAATAGTGCTGAAGTGATCCTTCTACAATGTAGCAGTGTACATTCGCTTCATTCATGAATATAATTGCTCAATGAAAACCAGTGCAAGCATTCGTACCTCCTTTATGAGAAGCGTACTGCACCGTGGACCTCCCGGCAGTATATTTTATTGGCACAACATTTTAACAAATAAACCGACGTAAACCTTGCTGAGATTATTATCATTCGAGTGTTAGAATTGGTCGTAGGTGGCTTATGCAGATGAGTAGTTCAGAGCCATTACTGGAAATCATCAAGCTGAGCGATGCAATTTTTAATAAACATGCTTCTTTAAGAGCCATGCAAACAAATCTATGGCAAATAGGCTCTTTAAAAGCATAACTGATGGAGAAATGGAACATCTGTTTGGGCGACCTGAGTGCCACCAGCATTTTGTGATGTTCTCATCAATGATATCTCTCCGTGAGCATGTTCCGTGCGGCCAGTCCGCTTTCGGTATATATTTGTGTTCTCTTTTCGAAGGCAAGCAGTTTAGTGTTGGATACCTTATTCACACGAAGACGAAAAAAGCACTTTTACCAAAGCGGTCTTTTATCAAGTTGAAAGGCGTTTCATTGAGGAGTTGTTGGGCAGCACACGCACGGCTTGGACGACCTTTTTTTAGTGCTTCCATCTGGTCACGCTACCGAAATCGTGGCGCCAGCGTTTGCAAGAAAATCGGACAAAATAAATTGAAGCATCTTGAAATATGAAAGTGTATTGCACGGCTTTCAAAAAAATTTACGAACTCCAGATTCAGAAAATTTATTGTAAGAATTCTAATCGTAGAAGTTAAAACAGCGTTCGGCATGCCTACGATAGTACAGACTAAAATGAGCATTACTGCGTTTACTGCACCTTCTGCGCGACATGAATTTATTGTTTGGGGATGAGCCTAGGCGACAGAAATACGCATTTTCTTAAGGCTCGCTCACACTAAGCCAACTCGACACCCATTTCTGTCCGCCGACCGTCGGTACATTGTCGGCGTCGGTACAGTGTGACAGAGGCGCCGACACCAAGGAAAAAGAAAACACTGTCACCGACATTCGGGAGACCGAAATCGGTGTCGGGCCGGCCTAGTGTGAGTGAGCCTTTAGTTGAAAGAAGTAATACAGGACTAATTGGTGGTGCAGATTTGGCGCGTCGTAGCCCTCAGGAAAATGCACTGCCATCGAGCTGAGGAAGCTAACGGAGGTGAACCGCTTAACAGCTCTTCACGGGGCCGTGCCAATGGTGATGGTGTGATCGAGACAATATCCGGGGCAGCAATACTGACGTCACAGGTGCTTTTGTAACGAAGATGCACACCTCTGCCGCGCAATGCATTTGCCATGTCCATGGACAAATATATGAGCCAATCCCGGAGGTAGCGCAGTACCGCGCCGTCCCGTGGCGAAGGTAAGGCAGGCTTCAAGCACTCTACCAATAATAATAATAATAATAATAATAATAATAATAATAATAATAATAATAATAATAATAATAATAATAATAATAATAATAATAATAATAATAATAATAACGTATACAGGGCAATGAAACGGGCCGGTCCAAGCCTTAGTTGGCTTGTAGGACCGTCCCAATGAATATGATAGACAAGGCAAAAAATATACAGAAATTGATGAGACATGAAGGAAAAAAATAAAAGGAACGGCAAGAAATTGAAAACAACGAGATAACATTTGGTTATCTACATATAACCAAAGTTGAAGAAGTAAATATTGCGATGCAATAAAATGTACAAGACTTTAATTTTAGTGTAGCTGCTTTAAGAAGTGTTTGAGCGTGCGTTTTGATGCCGCGTTAAAAATTTCTTCTGGTAATTTGTTAAATATGTCAGGCGCATAAGCACAGCGTCTGCCCGCGCCATATCCTGTAGCTGAACGCAGAACTACATAACGGACATGTTTTCTAAGCTCCCTTGCAGCGGCACTTTTTTTGTTTGAAAGCGGAATTCTAGAAATGTTTAACAACTGTTTCTATAAGTAATGAATGGAAGTTCGGTAGACCAAGTTCGCGGAAGATATTTGCAGTTGTTACTATTGGGGAATTGTATGAAACATTTTTAAGAATGTTTTTTTATAATCCGGCCTACCCTGCATCTCCAACGATCAGAAGAAAAGCCAAAGACTGTAATGCCATACCTCAACATACTGTAACCTAGTGCATGTGCTATAATCTTTTTTACAGACGAGGGTGCAATACATTTGATATTAAACAACGGCCACGCTACTCACCTCAGTTTAGAACAAATAAGTGATAAGTGATGTTGCCACAATAAATTACTATCGAAATAGGTTCCGAGATATTTCACACAATCCACGCATGGAATAGGCGCACACTTACAATGAACACAGTCCCACTCATGCAAGTAGAGAGGCATGTTAATAACTGTTGTCTTAAGTGGGGAGCGAAAACAAACAAGTTTTGTTTTTTGGGCATTTACAACAATTCCATTATTAGAGAACCATAGCATCGCTCTGTACACGTAATTTTCCAATATTTCAGTGGACGTTTTATAAGAAAGGCGTCTCGCTGATAATACAGTGTCGTCAGCATACTGGAATACTGAATATTTCGAACTTGCCAAAGGGAAGTCGTTAACGAACATATTAAACAACAATGGCGACAAAATGGACCCGTGAGGAACTCCAGCTTTTGCCGACAGCTTAGAACTAAATACGCCCTTATCATCGGTAGAGACCCCCTGAAATCTGTTGCTCAAGTAATTTTCGAGAACTTTCTAAAAAGGCCCATGAAATCCGCAAAAATGCAGTTTACTTGAGAATATTTGATGATTCAGGGTGTCAAACGCTTTCACTACATCTAAAAATAGCTAAAGATTATCTAAACACTCTGATCGAATGCCGAGAACAGTTCACCTGAAAATTCCTCAAGCAGTGCCACAGTACCACGCCCTGAAATAAAGCCAAACTGTCAATTGGTCAGGATAGCAAATTTGTTAAGCAAAGAGGACATAGTGTGGAAAAGAAATTTTTCTATGACCTGAGCAATAAGCGGCATATAGAAATTCGCCGATAGTTTTCAATACTATCTTTCTTCCCTGACTTGTGTAGTGTTACAACAACTGCAGTTTTAAACATTCTGGAATTTCGTCGCCTTCCAAAAAGCCATTCAGTATACGCAGAATAATATCTGAATTGAAATTCCATCTGATGGTGTGTAATAATAATAATAATAATAATAATAATAATGATAATAATAATAATAATAGAGTAAGACTATAAAAAAATTAAACCAATACATCAAGATTCATTGTTTCAAGTCGATGGCTATGGTAGAATCATTTGTGAACAGTAGAGTCTGTCTGTCTGACTGTCTGTCTGTCAGCTTGCTGCGACAAAATGGCTGAATAAGTCTAACTGCTTAGCCCACTAGCTATGTGCTCCTTTTTTTCCCTAATGACGCCATGAAACCAAGCCTGATGGAACCAATGCTCAGAAATCTAATCGGGAGCACAGACAATGTTCCCGCCCCCCTTTTGTGATGTGCCATGACGCTGAGTTGTTTCTTGTATCATGTAAGAAAGCCCACTGTAAACAAGAGGTGTACGTTAAGGCACATGCGTTCTGTTTAACCTGTCCAAGCATTCGCACCAGCTTCATCAGAAGCATACTGCAGCATGAATATACCGGCGGTAATTTATCTGCACAAAATTTTAAGAAATCAATCAATGTAAATTTTTCTGAAATTTTTTTTTATTATTCGAGTACTCAGATGGAACCTCCGGATACGGAGCAAGTTGAGCAGTTGTGTGCGTAATTCACCACGCTATGTTAATTCCCTTTTCAATAATTGATCTTGAATTTCTAAAGCAAATGAGCAGTTTTGAACCCGTCTTCGAGATTGTTTAACTGAGCCAGTATCACAATTCCAACACATACCTAGTGGCCTAAGTTATTAGACAACTTGTTAGACCACTGGGTCAGTGTGGAATGAGCGACGATGACAGCATGGCGGCAATCAATTCTCGCAGGTATAATGACGACAACTGAACGACCACAATGGCCTCACTATAGTGAAATTTAACCCAGATGTGGGACGAAGATGGTGACTGATGACGAAGCTGAAATGACGGTGATGCAACGACCACGAAGGCATCACGACTTCGAGCCCATACCTAGTTGCCTAAGTTATTAGGCAACTTGGGCCACTGGGTAGGGATAGAAGGCGTGATGATTAGGGCATGACGAGAGTAAGACATACCGAAGCTGGAATAGCAACAACGCAGCAATTACGACGCACCACGGCCATACCTACTGTCCCAAGCATGTAGACAACTCGGGCCAATTCTTCTTTTTCGTTGCATCCTTCCTCGAGAGCAGGACGGCGGCCATAAAGTTGAAGCAATCAGTCTCAAAAAATTTTACACTCGGAATAAGGGGTACTCCCCAAGGGGCAGTTATCTCATCCCTTCTGTTTAATATAGCAATGCGCAAATTGTTGGAAAGCCTTGCAGCAATTCCATATGTAGGTCATACCTTATATACTGACGATATTACAATGTTATGTCCTGGAGGATCGGAGGCAACGGTCGAACAAGCTCTACAGAAACCTCTGGATGTTACAGAGTCTTTCTTGGAAGGTACGCGTCTGGCACTCTCGCGTGCAAAGTCGGACAACCTGCTGTACAGACAGACTAGACGAGGTGCTAGGGGACTCACCCCACTCGATCAGGTGCCCATTAGCGTTCGTACCAGAGATGGGCTCATCATCCCGAGAGTAGACTCTATCAAAATCTTACGGCTTTCAATAGACTCAAACGGCTGCAACGCTAAGGCTATAGCCCATCTCACCACGAAAACTGGTAAAATTATTAAATTAATTATGACAGTTTATACCAAGAAAAGTGGCATAGGCGAGGATATACTCCTTAGGGCTCACAATGCTTTCCTCGTGAGCCATATTATTTAAATAGTCGGGGCCCTCAATCGGACGAAAACGGAAATACATAAATTAGACACGCTTATGCGCAGAAGTGTCAAAAGGGTGATCGGCGTTCCAATTATGGATAGCACAGACAAACTCATGACGTTGGGAGTATGCAACAAAGCTTAGGAGTTAATAGAAGCACAAAGATCAGCACAAAATATTAGATTATCAAACTCCAAGGCAGGAAGAAGACTGCTGGATGCAGCAGGCCACCGTCCTAGCTTTATGCGGGGAAAGACCACGCAACTTCATATTGAAACAAGGAACTCCTTTATTGTAGACCCCTTTCCAAGAAATGTCCACTCCCAACACAATAAAGTTCGAAAGATAGCTAGGGATAGAACTTTTTGAAGAGCATATTCGGAACGGAGAACTTTGTTGACGCGACGCGACACGCCAGTGCGAACATGTTGTCCGTAGCCATAGTCAATGACAGGGGAGAACTCTTCTCGGCAGCCTCGCCGAAGACCTCCTCGGTCGATGTGGCGGAACAGGCTGCTATAGCTCTTGCATTACTGGACTCAAAACGCACTACTATGTACATGGCCTCTCGAACAGCCGTCGGAGCATTCGAATAGGGATGGATAGCCAAAGAAGCAGCCAGGATTCTGAACAGCAAACACCCCTCGGACATTGTTCACCACATAGTCTGGTTCCCCGCTCACATGGGACAAGATGTATTAACCGGTCACCTGAACCCCAATGAGATAGCCCACGACCGTGCGCAAGGTTTCGTATGCCACGACGGGATGGTGTCTCGGGAGAGTTTGGGTGAGCTCGTGCACAGTGATCCTCTAGTTACTTTTCATGAGATCGCATCTCACTACAGAGGAAATAGGCAGAGTTTTCCTTTCCCCCTTCATAAGCTCAACAGGCCACAAGCTAGCACGCTCCGCATGCTCCAGACGGGGTCCTACCCCTTTAGGGAATTTCTGAACATGCTCCACCCGGACATTGAGCCTCTCTGCCCAGATTTTGGCACTGAATTTAGCTCATTCAGTCACAAGCTCTGATACTGCCCTGTGTTACAGTATTTTAACCGAGAAGAAGACGGGACACAGACACAGACCCGAAACAAGACGTCCAGCTCCTGGCTGTCCAGAGGGCCCGTGAACGAGCAGAGAGGCATGGCTGTGTAGGCAGGCAGAGGCTGGGTAGGGACCTACCTAGCAGGTCCCCGCCTAGCTCCTCAGGACCCCAATAAAGTCGTTTAGTACTACTACTGCTACTTAATTGAACGACTTGAGTAGCGCAGCAACATTGCCTCGGGCAATTTTGGAGGGGTTAAGATGGCGACAAGGAGTCTGCGGTGCAACGCATGGTGTAGCTGGAAGGCAGCGGCTTGGTCATTCATGGGACGTTAGCCTTCGTAGCTCAACGTGGGCGTAGTCATGGCGTTATAGAGAAGTGGCGACATCTTGTATGGCTGAGGCACCGAAAACGTATCCTCTAGTCTGGGACTTTGGAATGCGTTGATGAGGGTGTTTGAAAAAATAAACAGACAAAATGCGCCAATCGAAAATCGAATAACACATAAGAGTGTGTTATGAGTAAAATCAGGATGGGGGAGGTGTATATAGGAAAAAGTGTCATACAGCTGATGTATGCCAAAAAACCTGGAAGATTATAATAAACTGGGTAGTAGGCAGGAAAAATTGCCAATAGAGGAATAGGTGAGGTTAATAAATAAGGTTTGCTGGTGACATAAGTGTGTTTTGCGTCTTGGTTGATCATATGATAATTTCACATTCAAGTTACAGCTTTTAGCGATTCTACGTGGCCACGCGCCAAATAAATTCCCTTCAGGTGTAGGTATAGAAGCTTGCGTATGAGGTATGATTCCGTATGCGTTCTCTCGCAAGGTGAACGGAAATTTTTTTCTATGATAAAGAGCTTTCATTTGTCGAACATATGACCATGTTCATTGAATCGGATGGCTATTGCTTTGGGTAAATTGTGTGATGTATCTGCACGATTACGCTGAGCCTTGTATGAATTTTTTGTCCAGTCTCACTTATCTGTTGTTTGCTACAACCAGCACATTCTAGACAGTAGACTACATTTCTTGGTGTGAAGGTTAAACTCCAGTTGCCTTGTATGAGTAATTCGTCACTTTGCTTTGCATTGTAGAAGTAGATTGAATATGTGTGCACGTAGAGCACGAGGGGCGGCGACAGGGACGGGATGCAAACTTCATCTTTGTCCTTAGTTTGGCATGTAAAAGAATATCCTTCAAATTTTTGTTGCGTCTCTGGACTATCTTGGGCTGGTTGTGCAAAATCTTAAGTTTCTGGTTGCTCGTGAGAAGTGCGTAGTATTTAGCCAGGATGTTATTCATGTTTGGAATTGCGTTTGAAAATTTAGTTGGAAGAAGAGACCTTGTTTTCATATGACCCTAGGGCGGGCTTCAGGATCTCGGCTCGAACTAGTTTAGTTGCATCGATATAGTCTTCTCGAAGGGCACGGCTTGGGTGGTTCCGTTTGATAGGGTTCTTTAGTCCATTAGCGCACAGAGTACCTTTAAAAGTGCTATACCGTCCTCATTTATAAATAATGAAAGACAAAACACACAGTGTTTCTTGGTACGCCATTCTTCTAAGAAGGCTCCTGCGAAGATGACTGCATTGTAGGCTTTTGTGAGCTGCATGGTGTCTTTGATCTATTCATGGCGAAACTCTAAATATTGCTGAACATAGCGAGTGCTGCTCTACATGCAGCTTCTTTATATTTATCAAGCATAGCATACATTTCTCAAAGCTTTATTGTTTAGGTAAGTTCTAGCACTGAAGGGCGCAAACGATGAACGCATGATATTCTTTATACAATACGTATACCGTCGCAAAAAATGAATGCGGGCGTAATTTGTGAAGTAAACTGGGCCTATGTGTATGCTCGATGGGTGTGTTTGATCTAAAAGCACACAGGATAGCTTTTTACCTGTCTTCCGTCAAAATATTTTTCTGGTTACTAGAACAGCAGAGACTGTTGCAGGAAAGAAATGTATTTAGAATTGCATCAACATTGTTATTATTACTCCTCGTTCCTTTCTTGCTAGAGTGTTAAATTTAGATTAATAGAAAAGATTTAAATATCATGTGAAGAACCTTTAAAAATATCAATGATGCATTCTTTATTGCTAATTAGGAAATGAGAAGGAGGGAGCAGAAAAGAGCGAAGTCTATGTGTATTCCTATGGCAATAGATATGGGTTATGCAATAAAAGTAGTGCAACCCAGATTGGTGATACAAACGTAGACCCCCCCTCTTGAATTGACATAAAATTCTAAAGAAAATTCATCTAGCAATCATACAACAGGACTGTAACGCAAGAACCGACGGTCATTGGAGGATTTGTCACCAGTCTCTAGAACGTTTCAATTATCACGGAACCAAAATCTGAATGCTTTAGTTTTGGAGGCCTGTACTCATCGCCAATTACAGCGTCTAAATTTACGTCAATATTTCCGTCAATATTTGCGTTGAACACGTTTCTAAAAGCAACACCGATGCTCTTCCTTATTACTTGAAGAAGTCATGTTACACACTTGGTAAGTAAAAGCACCTCCATAACCAACAATATTCTCCCCTAAATTGCAAATTTTCCTACTAGAAGGTTATGCGACTCATTGCTGCTTGCTTTTTTGTTTTAGGGAGCTGGAAGATATTGTGTATGCATTTGGTAATGTACATCAGATGTTGCTACCGTAAAAGCCCAGCATACTTTACAAACTACACTATCGCAATGTTTCAAAGAATAAAGCGCCAATCCCAAATCTATTACAAGGTATTTAAAGTGTGAAAAGATCGTCTGACACGTAACATCAAAAAACTTTGCTAGTAGATTTTTCTGGGGCCTTAATGTGTAAAGGTGATCGACCCTATCTATGTAGTCGTGGTTTTCAATGCAAATACGACGTAGTTGTGTGTTTTGGCCTTTAAAGATGCCTTGTTTGCAATGTCTGGGATGGTGGCTCGTATATTCTACGTACTGTTGTTTGTCGAAAGGTCTCCTATACAGAGTTGTCATTAGTGTCCCATTGTCAATGTGTATTGTTGTGTCCAGAAAATTTATGTTCTCCATTGAAGATCCTGATTTGAATTTTATTGTTGGGAGAGAAGAATTTAGAAATTCTACACATTTATCTAGATTGTCTTGAGCATGTTACCATATCTTGAATATGTCGTATATATATCGCAGGTATCTCTAGCGCATGATTGTGCAGCGCGATAGAAAATCTGGGTTTACAGTTGCCATAAATATGTTCGTGTAGATTTGTGCAAAAGGCGTACCCACGTATTTGTAAGTAGTAACTCTCGTCAAACTCGAAGTAGTTATGTGTTAGAACTAATTCAAGGAGGGACAAGTGGACTTTGTTAGAGTGTTGTGCATTTTGTTTAGACAACGTTTCGTTTATCGTAGATATACCATCGGGATGGGAATGTTTGGATACAGGGCCGTGACGGCTAGTGTTGCGAGAATTAGGTTTTAGGGTAGTAAATTGTAGTAGTCAATGGTTGCCTTCAGTATTATTGTCCTCATAATTCTCCTCAGGTGCGGCATATCTTGTACAAATGACGGAAGTATTTTTGGAAAGTCAATAAGGAACTGTTTAAGGAATGTGGAGGAGCTCTGTGGGGTGGTGTCCTGGGATATTAGCTGTGTATAGTCCAGTCGTAATTTTATGCATTCTTGGAATAGGGCAGACGCTCCCAGCAGATTTTTTGCTTATTCGATGAAATGTGTTTTGTGACAGTATTATCAGTCCATCAGCCGAAAGGGATTGCAGCGTGTTGGTAATTGTCAGAGTAATTGTTAGTAATATTACAACGAAAATAATGTACAGAAATACCGAATGAACTTGAGAAGAAACAAGTTTGCGGTAATGAGTTTAGAACCTACGACTCCACTCAAACGCCAAGCGTCTCACCCACTGCGCTAAACCAGCAACTGCTACATAGCAGGTATGCTTTGGCCGAATAACGTAAAACTATTCCAATATGTTTTTATTCCAATCTCCTGACGTCAAATTTCCGTAACCGCCGACGCAAGCATCGGGCGGTCACCCGCAGGCTTTTCTGAACAAACCAATCAAATGCTCCACTTCTTCATAGGAGGTCACTTTTGTTTGCTTGAAGAACGAATAACATTGCCTGCACTGAGCGGCTTGTCTTATCTAATTGGCTCACAAGAGGCGAGGAGCTCGCTCAAGTGGAGAGGGATTTGATGGAGCCGAGCCACTGCACTGAATATCGATAACCGGATGAACAGGGTGGTGCTGGCGTCTGCGATTGGTCCGCTTTCCTTTACTTAGCTTGCGGTGGCTCGTCGACAATCGCACCGGCATGCAACGGAAGCTTAAGAATGACGCTAAAATGGATCATCAGCAAAGAAGAGTGGGCAGAACGAGCTCGTAAATGTGGCAAAAGTTCTCGAAAACGTTACACGGCCACGCAAAAAATTTTATTAGACGCAAATAAACCCATGCTCTCCGGCAGGGGCAAGTAGCCAGTGCCGGAGCGATCGATGGCAGCCATCTTTTATTCCTTTCGGAACGGGGAAGCCTGTGGCAGTTCAGAAGAAATTTCAGTTTTGTTCGGCATATTAATGCATCTTTAACGCGTACACGTCACTTTGACGTAGTGAGTTCTTGCGGTTTTGTGACGTGGCGTGAGAGGCAGGTGAAGTGGATGCAGCCCGAAAACTTTTGGCCAATAGCCGAGGGCTAATGGCAAAAAGGCGTCGAATCAGAAATAACCATTTCTTTGTTCGGTCAAATTATGCATAATCAGTGTGTACACATCATATCAGATGGGGGCCTATCGCGATTTTCGTGACGTCGCGTGACAGACAGGTGAAGTGGGGGTGGTCCAAGAAAGTTTTTGACCAATCGCGGTGGGCTGATTGCAGAATTGGAATAGAAAAGTTTGGAATAGTTTTACGTTATAGCGCCCCTTGTTTATTCTGCTCTCTGACATCATGCTACTTGGACCAAAATTTTAATTGCCAAATCAGTCTTAATGAAAGTGGTCACATCAGAATCACCGCAGTAATACTCGGGAGTGTCTCTATTGGATTATACGGCAGTCGGGCAAGGTAGCATGACGTCACGGATTGAAGTGAAAACTGACTTTTGCATTCTAGGAAGCGTTGGCCAAGCGTTTCAACGTGCTTCCTTTGCCGCGAGAAGTTCATCACTCGTAGAGCCCTGAGCTTGTGCTTCGATCTGTGCTACCTCGTTGGAGTTGATTACAAGAATGCCTGGGGTCCTATGTGCTTAGAACCAGAACAATTGCTTACCGTTCTTCACTTCGTTGGCGAATTTTCCTTAATTTATTCTGATGATGTGTCACGCCTCAGAGATCCTACCCTTAGCACAACTGCTAATGGCTGCCTGAGAATCGCCAATGATGTATTGAACATTCGTGGAGACCAACGCTAGTGCAATGGCTACCGCATTTGCTTTGTCGAAATATTTGCTAATAAAACATCCGCATGTAAGAGATTTTTGACTGTGGTCTTCAACTATTGCCACGTAGCTATTTCTGTGTGGATATTACGCCGCGTCTGCGAAGGTTGCTCTGGCGTCTGACCCATAGCTTCGGATTGTTTTCTATTCTCTACTCGTTCTTCTGCCCTTGTTGTTCAGTGGCTATGGTGCTAGGCTGCTGAGCACAAGGTCGCGGGATCGAATCTCGGCCACGGCTGCCGCATTACGATGGGGGCGAAATGCGAAAACATCCGTGTACTTAGATTTAGGTGGACGTCCAAGAACCCCAGGTGGTAGAAATTTCCGGAGTCTTCCACTACGGCGTGCCTCATAATCAGAAAGTGGTTTTGGCGTGTAAACCCCCATAATTTTTTTCCTTTGTTGTAACCTGGATGCACGTTCTTGGGTATATCCGGTAACAGAAGTTTGCCACGAATTTCTCTCGTTATCGTCCTCTTTTCTCAGTATAGACGGTGGCAATTTATTCCTAGCTTGCGTAGTTGATGTCGTCTCGTTTTGGGTTTGGTTAGTCGTTCCGCCTCAAATGTTTACTGTGCTTCAATGAGTTCTTCCAGTGTGTTCTGGTGTCGTGCTCTTACTAAAGGAAATTCCTAGTGCTAGTTTGGGAGCCTTTCTTATCATGTGTTTAATTTTGGTCTTTTCAGCTGCAAACCTATTGTGGAAGGCAGCTATGTATGTGATGTGACTGATTACGAATGATTGTATCAGCCGTATGATATTTTATTCCTTCATACCATGGTGCTTCTTCTGGTGCTTCTTCTTCTACCTTTTAGTCTAACTTCTTTGTGACCTGGGATTCTCTTTAACATGATATCATTACATTCCTATTTTTTGGCAGTGGTTTGTCTTCGCACAGTCAATTTTGTTACCTTTTGCGGGTTCTTGAGTCATGATTTTAAAGTAGAAAGTGTTTTAATACAAAACGTTGTTACACAAGCGGAATTTCTTGCTAACCTAACTTGATGTGCAGGTAAGAGACAGCTGAGCCCATGCGTGCTCTCGAGCAAATGCAGAACGCACTCCTTCTGCCAGTCCTTGTGGAACCACATCAAAGCCAGTGTTCGCACTAAATGAAATTAGGAGTGAGCATATAACGTTGAAAATTCGCCACTACAAGCTACGGTACTTTTAGAAGTAGTACATAGATCTTCCTACTCTGAACAAAGTTCCTACTCTGAACTACGGCTGTACGGCTGGTTTAAATAAACCATTGTAAAACAATTTTTTTTGCTAAGTTTGACAGCTTTCACCCTGCAACAAATATATCATTTGTACTAGAGGGCGTTTCAGCAAAGTCGGCCCAAACATTGAAAGATCGTCGCGTGAATAATAAGAATGCAACCAACTTATTATTGTTCGCGGACCCCCTGTGCAACTCAGCTCTTTGACTATGAATTCGGGCAACTCATTACCAAGAATTACACATCTTTGAAATCATGGATATAAGGGCAAATTATCCAGTGTGCAGTGTCGATCGCTAATTGAGTAATATTAATTTGGTCACGTGGTAATAGTGGCTGTGGTTTAAATTTTACCTAATACATATAATGCGCGCGGTATTCCACATGTATCGCGTGACTACGCGCTTCAGCGCAGTGATGTTAGTGCCTTAAAACATGCTACCAACGAAAATCTGGCATCGAATGCGTGCCGTAAGTACGAATAGGAACGCTATAATGTAAATCTATTCCAAATTTTCTATTCCGATTCTGCAACCAGCCCTCCGCGATTGCTCCAAAACTTTTTGGACCACCCCCGCTTCATCTGTCTGTCACGCGACGTCACGAAAACCACGATAGCTCGCCATCGGATATGACGTGTGCACACCGAATATGCATAACTTGACCGAAGAGAAAAAAATAGTTATTCCTCATTCGACGCCTTTTCGCCATTAGCCCTCGCCTATTGTTCAAAAGTTCTCGGTCTGGCCCGCTTCTCCTGCATGTCACGTGACGTCACAATACCGCAAAAACTCACGACGTCAAAGTCACGCGTACGCATTAAAGATACATTATTGTGCCGAACAAAACTGAATTTCTTCTGAAGAGCCGCAGGCTACCCCGTTCCGAAAGGAATAAAAGACGGCTGCCTGCCACCAATCGCTGAGGCACTGGCTACTCGCACCTGCCGGAGAGCATGTGTTTATTTCCGTGTAATAAAACTTCTTCTGTGGCCGTGTAACCTTTTGGAGAACTTTCGGCACGTTTACGACCTCGTTCTGCCAACTCATCTCTGCTGAGGACCCGTTTTAGCGTCATTCCTAAGCTTCCATTGCATGCCGCCGTGATTTTCGACGAGCCACCGCATGCTAAGCAAGAAAAAGCGAACCATTGGCAGAGGACGGCAGCAACCTCTTCATCCGGTTATCTATGTTCAGTGCACTGGCTCAGCCCCATCGAATCCCTCTCCACTTGAGCGTGCTCCTCGCCTTTTGTGAGCCTATTATATAAGACAAGCCGATCAATGTAGCCAACGTTATTCGTTTTTCAAGCAAACAAAAGTGACCTCCTATGAAAGAGGAGCGCGTTTGATTGGTTTGTCCGGACAACTCCGCGGGTGACTGCCCGGTTGTTGCGTCGATGGTTACGCAAATTTGACGTCACGAGTTCGGAATAAAAACATATTGGAATAGTTTTACGTTGTACGGCCCTAGGTTGCAAAAAAAAACAATGCTAGGCAATGGCCCCACCTCTCGTCTCTACTGTATCGCCATCCACCGCGCAAACCTTCTAGTCCTTATCGAAACTTTAAAAAAAAATGCCAGGCGTGATTTTTCGCGTATAACGTCATCTCGACCGATATCTAGGTAAAAGTGAAAGCGAAGACTATTGTATTCGATACCTTTTCATTGCTCAAGGCATGTTCCTGTCTTCGGTCTGCGTGCCACACCGATCATTCGCTCATGGCATATTTGAGGGCAGTAATTTTGCTGCGCGTGACCGCGTATTTACGTGGAACATTTTAAACATCGTGCGCTTTTTTTCCTTACTTGAAAGATGAAAACCCCAGCAGCTATCATCATGAAAATAAATTATTTGAAGATTTCTCAAAAGGCTGTACATCTGCATTGAAGATTTTGTGCTGCATTGAAAGCTTCAAAAGCTGGTTATATAATTGTCCTTAATTCATTACCTAAACTAATAATAATAAACTGAGTTGCTCAAGAGGATGGCGGCGACCATGATTAGGTTTGTTACATTTTTGCAACAAGCACGAGCATTTTCTACAGTTTGTCTCTTGCAAGAAACACTACATTCTAGCAGGCCACCAATTTTCATTGCCGAATATGACGCGTATGAAGCCAAGGGCCGCGTAATGCGTGGAGAAGCCGATGAAAGAGTAACAATGTATTTTCCCTTTAATAGTATCACACCCTCCGTAAGTACCTTGTCGTAAATACGTCAGCCCACGTTTTCATGACTGCATGCTGAGCGCATGGCGTCGAATTTTTTTCGCCCTTGATGACGATTACTGAAAGTTGAGAGCGTGTGGGGCTCAAATCAGGCCTCGGTGTGGAAGCTTTTGAGCGGATGAGAGGTGGGTGAAGAGGGCGCCCGGTGGTACACACAAGGAAACCAGTGAGGGCTCGTCCAGGTGAAGCGTGCTCGCGCATGGTTAGACGCCGGGAGAAATAACATGCTTTGCACAAGAAAGTAGTCTGCGCGCAGCCCATGTACGTCATGCAGGCACGGGGTCGGCGGTTGCAGGAGAATGGCCAGTGACCGTGACATGAACGAGCGCCGAGGAGGAGACGCGACACTGCACCTCGAATTCCACAAACTATATCTATTGCTGAAAATTAACTAAACGTTTGCTAAAAGATTACTAAAAGTCAAAGAATGTACTAAATGTGTTTTCATGAGACATCAAGTTCGTAAAATTTCAAGTTGTACTGTAAAAAACTGACTCTTAGAAATAAAAAAAGAACTGCGCTTTCGAATCACAGTTGCTGTAATAAACCAGTATATAAAAATTAAAACCAAAAATTTAAAAGGTTCTTTTGCTCATTTTAACAGAAATATGTTACAGTTATGGCATCTGCAGTCATGATTTAGACCGCCTATTTTTTGTTCTCATCTCCCTTGTGCAAGGCGCCACGTTAAGTCATGAGGCAATCAGCTTTGCATTGCTTCCGCGTATTCAAAAATTATCATTTCGATGAAGCAGCCAAAAATTTCAGAAAGCAAAGTGCATGGCACATGACAAACAGGAACGCAAGAAACGTAAGAAAAGCATGACTTTGCTTTAGTGCCACTTTATTGAACCTATTTTCTTTCCGTATGAACAGGTAAGAGGAAGGGAAATTCATGCGCTAGTTCATAGACCTTAAAATGAGTACTTCATTGGCAGATTTCAACGTTTATTAATAATACAGTACAAAATAATCCAAAATATTTTCTTTGAGCTAGAAATTAGCTAATTTAGGTGCAAGGAATGCAGCTAACCAAGATGCTTTGGCATTGATAGCTTAATTAATTTCGCATGCGAGCTCACGTGATTCGGTATTTAGGGCTCGTATTTTCGAATCGAAAACATGTATTTGTGCTCGTTAAAAGGGAAGAACGTTTATGACATAAACGCAAATTTGCGACAAGAATTCAAGGCATCAATATTTCATGGCATCTGGGAACGTGTGAATTCAAGATTTATATCGCTAGTTTAGTAGTTCAAGAGCGAAATAACGTTGCGAACAAGTTTTACTGTACCTTAAATGTAGGCTTTACTGCATAACTAGCTGGAGAGAGGATATTCTGCATTGATTTAAAAGTCTTGCCGCGGGTTAGTGCGCTTCCCTTGGCTCGAACAAATTAACGCAGAGGCATATTCACCTAATCTGTCGCCGATCTTCAATGACACCTCGTTCGAGAGAAAATAATGTATTTAGATTTAAAGGTTTAGCGAGGAAGGGCTGGGCTTCGCTTTCCTAGAAAGTATGGACGCAAAAGCTGAATAACAAAATGTTTCAACAATCTTCAATTTATGCCATCAAGTTGTTTCGTTATATAAACTGTAGATATGCCGAGGTTCAAATTTTATGTGCATGTAAAGGGTGGAGCCTTTATTCTAACACTGGACAACAGAGCACTCGATGTTTAGTATTCTTTCCAAGGCGCAGATCAACGGTGAAACAGCCGTCACACTGCCGCTGCCGCGGATCGAGTAAACAATGCCGACCAAATCACAGCCCAGTTGCTTTACAATTTCGCTCGGTGCGGTGTCGAGAACGTACCTCACCAGGCACTGAAAGGAACATGCGGGTGCAATTACACGAGCCAAAAATGAAAACCACGCACACACAATAAGGCCAGCGAGAAAAGCAGAAATATACACAGAGCTGAAAAGTGCACTGAAATTTGTTCATCATGAAATCTTGTGTAAAGCACTGACGACCTTTAGAACGAGTGCGACGGATACTCGCCATCTGACTTAGCATCTATCACAAAAAAAAATCGCTTCATGTGTACCTCTTATTATGTGCTCAGAGACCGTTAACCAGAAAGCTAGCACCTTTCTCTAGAACCGAAAACGCGTCTTCAGAGGGTGACAACAGGCTGGAGCCAGTAGCATTAAGCGGTTTGATTCACCTCTTTTGTGCGAAAATAATTGTGTTTGAAGTGAAGTTGACGCTAATTTTACTAGTGATGCTGAAAACAAAAGCATTTCTTTTAATGCCAACCACGCTGCAACTACTTAGATCAACGTCTTGCCAGAATAGAGGGTCCATAAAGATAGCCTATGTGCTTTAAATATGTGCCATCAGATTAATATTAAAAGCAAAGCTGTGGGTCATATCTTCCTAAGAAGTTCAATCGAAATTAAGCGAACCGATGTTTATCATAAATAGTGTTGAGCAGAATAGTTGTGACGCTCTCTTTGGTTAATCACCTGAATATTTCATGAACTCTAAACTGCTATTTCCAACAGAGCTATTGCCGCAGAAATAAAAACAAGCTACGCGTTAGTGTTTGTAAGAAAACACTCTGGTCCATTGCTTTAATACAAAAATAAATTTCTTCGCAGTCAACTAATTATTTCTCTAGTCATTCTCGGCATACAGTAATATACCAGGATATTGTTTTCTTACCACAGCGCTCAGGGTTAATTCATTCCCAAATGCTTTGCTTGCTTCACTAAATGTTTCTATTTGGTTCATTATTTTCACCACACTTCTTTCAAGTGGGTTTTCAACATGTTCTCAAGCACATTCTCGCTAGAGCTAGCAGAAGATCAAAAGTTGATAGTCACTTTACATACGCTAAAGAGTATGAATTTGAAAGTCTGCCCGCTCATGCGACATTGATAACATTCTCTGACAATTGCATTGTAAGGCATTGTTGCTTCATAGTGATTTCTCCCACCAAAGGTCGTGGGTTCATGGGTTTTAACTTTACCTTAATCTCTGTACATTAATTAACTCTCTCATATTTAACACTAATGATGGTGGGCACCACTACCACCAAGAGTAGCGGGTTTGAGTGCCTCAGTTACCTCTACCTTAATTACCTGTGCTTTACCTTCACCTTAATAACCACCGAATGTTCGACTCGCGTCCTTCACGATGGCAACTGGAATCTAACCTTGAGATATTGCCGGTTTGTTCATATCTCGATGTTGGCTCATGGGTTCGAGTGCCTCGTTAAAGTTCACCCTAATTAACACAAATGGTCGTGGGTTCGACTCCCACCAAAAGTCATCGGTGTGACTCTCGATCTTCATGATATCAACTAGAATCCAGCTTTGAGATATCGATGATTTATTTATATTTCCAAGTGCGTACGACTTCCACCAGAGATCGTGGTTACAATGTTATATATTAACTCTATCTTAATTAACTTTGCCTCAATTCACTTTGTATTAACACAAAATGTAGTGCGTTCCACTGCCACTAGAGGTCAAGGGTTCCACCAGATGTTCTTGGCTCGATTCTCGACCTTCACAATGTGAACTGAGATTGAACTTTGAGATATGGCCGTTTCACCCAATTCTTCAAGTGGGCTTAACTCCGACCAAAGGTCGTGGGTTCGACTCTCGACGTTCGCGATGGACCATCATCATCATCATCATCATCATAAGCAGCAGCAGCCTGGTTACGCCCACTGCCGGGCGAAGGCCTCTCCCACACTTCTCCAACTACCCCGGTCACGTACTAATTGTGGCCATGTTGTCGCTGCAAACTTCATAATCTCATATGCCCACCTAACTTTCTGTCGCCCTCTGCTGCGCTTCCTTTCCCTTGGAATCCATTCCGTAACCCTTAATGACCATCCCTTATCTTCCCTCCTCATCACGTGTCCTGCCCATGCCCATTTCTTTTTCTTTATTTCAACTAAGATATCATTAACTCGCATTTGTTCCTTCACCCAATCTGCTCTTTTCTTATCCCTTAACGTTACACCTATCATTCTTTTTTCCATACCTCGTTGCGTCGTCCTCAATTTAAGTAGAACCCTTTTCGTAAGCCTCCATGTTTCTGCCCTGTACGTGAGTACTGGTAAGACACAGCTGTTATAAACTTTTTTCTTGAGGGATAATGGCAACCTGCTGTTCATGATGTGAGAATGCCTGCCAAACGCACCCCAGCCCATTCTTATTCTTCTGATTATTTCACCTCCTACATGAACGCGATGGACATTGGAATCCAACTTGGAGATATGGCTGCTTAGTCCATATCTCGAAGTTCGTTCGACTCCCACCAAAAGTCGTGGGTTTGAGTGCCATAATTAACTCTTCCATAATTAACTGTGCATAATTAACTTTGCCTTACGAGCACTGGTTGTGCTGATACTTCTTCTTCACCTTGGCTTGCCACTTCTTTATAAACAAATTGAAGGGCGAATACGCCTTAATTAACGCGAAATGTCGTGGATTCGACTCCCACCAAAGGTCGAGTGGTCGACCCCTTATGAATTTGGGTGACATAACGCCGTACCACGTAACGCAGGACATAGGAGTTTTTGTCCCATGAGCCGTCTAAGGCTTTCACCTTAATAGCACGCTGTTAATTGTTTCATGTTGTAATTGACATTCTGTAGTAAGAATTTATTGCCCGGACCCTTATGACAATAACCTCACGCCTAACAAAGTCGAAAATTTTCTAGCATCTGCTAACCATCTCGAGATGTCAAATGCACATAAATTTTCAAAATGGTAACTATATGGTGATTCTTCTTTTACGGAGCACATTATAACGACAACTAGAATCTCCTCATTACCTAACGGAATATGCTGTTTACAAATAATCATTACCTAAAATATTTGTACATTGCGGATACAGTGATTGTAACCAATTGCAGGAATCGGCCTTGTGGTCATTTTAACTTTCATAATTATAGCATACAACTTAGTGCTCTTACGAAAAAACTGCGTCTAAAAGAACTTACGACTGTATGTTAATGTCGGAGATAACGCTTATTTCGCTACAAATATGCATATATACATTTCGTTGCATTTACATGGAGTATCTGTCACACGTTTTCCTAAATTTACATATATGCTGTAATATTTAGTATGAAATTATTACCGTTCGATGTCAAATATAAAATCATTCTAAGCAGTTTGTAGTTTGTTCTCGCACGTTTGCGTTTCTCTTGCAGACAAATTCTCTGATGTGATGCTTTACTCACAGATCTCCGCTCCAGGTGAGCGTGAACAAAACTGCACTGGCGATTCGCAGATAATAGCCTTCGTAAAACGTCTCTCTTTTGTACGTGACGCCATTGTGGCGCCACCTAATACGCACACGGCAATTAATGACTTACGTTTCCACCGTTTAGTTTCACATAACTACAGCGCTTCTCACTGTTGTTATAGTTTGGTTGCGCTAATTACAAAACAGAGGCTTCAGCAAACAGTCGTTACAAACTATGTATAATTTCTGTGACAATTTACATTAGATCGCGAAAATAACCCTATATTTATGACTGCTCAAGTGGTCATATATTCTTTGATGCCGGATGCAATGGAACGTCCGCGGTGATGCAACTATTGAACGCTCTTTCTTGAAGTGTGAATATAGGAATCACAATCAATATTCGTGCTACAGATTTAAATTGACCCAATGCACATCAAAGATAACGTTGACTGAAATAACTTCAATGCTGTTTTACGTATTCAGATCAATGATGAATTGCAAACTCTCTTTTCGAATTGCTTTTGCAAGTATTAGACGTTGTAGGTCAATTACTTAGGCATTCGGACATGAATTAGGAAGTTAGTGCAATTTTTTGTACCTTCCTGTAGTCTGTCGCACTGTATGCGTTGCCGGTAGCCTTTGCCATCTCTGTGAATGCAGTAACTGCTGGGTTAGACAGCATTATGGAAGAAAATTTAGTAAAAAATATGTAAACATATTTAGGGTTCTGGGATCTTGGGCTCGCCATATTTGTCCTAGAATTTACTGGTGATGTGAACATTGCGAAACCTACCGATAGATACGCGAAGTCACTTCTCTCGTAATTGTTACCCAATCTGTGTGAACCAGAAGCAGAAAGAAAATCGACGTGGTAATTGTACTCACCGCCAATACTCTCAAGAATCCAAGTATTGCCGGCTCCTAAAAGGGAAAAAAGGGTAGTAGAGATGTCACTGCCTCAATCACTTCAGGATTTGAGGGATGCAAGCATTCGCATGATTTGCATTAACATGACTGAGAGCAGAACAACTATCGCGACACTTAACTATGTTAAGCTTGCTTCCGAAGATGCATTGGTGGTTTGTCAAATGGGGTGTCCTTTTAAAGCGCAGCCTTTAGGAGCACATTCATTCGGCGAACGTCGACCTCAGCGTGAGCGAGCGAACAAGCAGAGTGAAAGACAACAGGGGGATGAAATACGCGAAGAGTAAATAGCAGAGGAAGGTGCAGCGAAAGCTGGAGGCGGAAAGCGGAGGAGGGCATGGCGAAAAATGTCAGGTGAGAACCAGAGTGCCGGCACGACCAGACGTGTGGCTAGTGGAGAACCGAAGTCCTGGCGTGTGCTTCGGACCCACTACGCATGCGCTACTTCGCCTGTGGTGCCGCCGCTGCTAGAGAACGCGCTCCGCGCGAGCCACACATTCACGTGTTCATGCTTACTTTCTGATCGATGAGTGGCGCAACCCATGCGAATACTGCGTCTGCTGCTGCTGTTAAACTAGCCGCCCGAGCGAAGGCTCAGTGCCGTAGCCGAGGGAACATTGCCGTTCAGAAACAATTTTCTTGCCATATTATTTTGCGAATTCAAAACACCTTAACAGCTGCGATCAAAATTCGTATTAGGAAGCGTCGTAACCTCCAGTGAAATTTCTATGTTATCCTCGAGTAGAGCATTTCTTAGGTTAATATTGGGCGAAATGGAAAGAATCATGAACAAAGTTGTTTATTCGAAAAAACAGTTATGCAACAAAGAGATATGACGCTGTTTCTCTTTGTACTTAAAATTAAAAATATATCAAGTAAGGACAAATAGTGTGTTGTACATATTGTGTATGTATCTTGGTAATGCCTGCAAGTTGTGTGGACAGTTCTTGAGATATACAAGCCACACAGGTGCAAGGTCTAATACTCAGAGCATGAATGTAAAGTTATTTGAATGCGTACTATGGTGGAGTATAAGGTTTTTGAAAAGGTCATTGACGTTTAAATAGAACGCGTGCTAATATTCACTTATAAATGAGCGGACGCATAAAAAGTACTTATAGTAAACGAAAATAGAATTTCCTAGTCTATCAAGCTCAAATACCTTCATTTTCGAGGTTGCTCTTTGAAATCTATTAGCTTCTATGTTGATTTGAAAGAACAGTTCTAAAATGTTACTAGATTTATTCACGCAAGTTTCTCGCCACATCTCTGGTTTCTTATGCGTTTAGCTAACCATGACGACGAAGAACTTTCCGTGGGTAAGTTCAGAAAGACAACACAATGGCTGAATATAAAACAGTGATCATAACCACCCTCAGAAAAGATCTGTCTTTATTTACTCTGCAGTCGCGCATAAATGCATATTTAGAAGGACCAGGGCAGGTGCACAACACAATTGCGTAGTGACACTCCGAATATGCATTTCGCTCTTGGTATGAACGTGTTCGTCTAAAGGAGGCAAGTGCGTACGGCGCATGAGGCACATATCGGCTTCTTACAGGGCTTCAGTCACGATCAGTATTTGTAAGTGTTGGACCCTCCATTGCGGCGTGACTGGAGTTGTAGCGCTGCTATGCTCGGGAGCGCCAGATTGAATCCCGGCCGCGGCGTCCGCACATCGATTGGGGTGAATTGCAAGAAGGCCACCGTGCACCGGTGCTCAATAAAGTCCAGGTTATTGAAATAATTCCGGAGTCGCCCAGTGTGGCCCGCCTCATAATCATATCGCGGTTGTGGCACGTAAAACCCTAACATTCCTTTTATATGTATGGCTTGTGAACGTTGGCTTTCTCATCAAAGCCTGTTCATTTTAAATGCTGCTTTCTTTTGGGATGACCTTAGCGGGGTCATAGGATACGTCTGATATTAAAGGTGCTGAGTTAGACCGCGTCACACGTGGGATGCGTGCCACGCTAGCCGTAGTTATGCTATGCCACGGAGAATTGGATGCTTTGTAGTGAAGCATCCAATGGAGTCAGCGTGACCGGCGGCGTTCACCTGTTTTGGCGATAGAAGATCTACTTTCTCACGCGAGAGCCGTTAGACCATGGAGATTGCATCGCACACTGGCGTGACACGATGGCGCAAAAAACCTTTTAGCCTTTACCAAACTGCATACTGGCCTAGAGTTCGGTTTCACTGAACCGAGCGTTTTCAGTTTGAGCCTACGACAAACAAAAAATTGGTACATTCGCCCGAGCGATGAAGCACTAATGGCTTGAATTTCTCAGACGGTGTTATAACCATACGGGGACGCGAGATACAGGGGTGCGACAAGTTTTCTGGCCCCCTTAAAAGCTTCAACGCTCCCTGTAAGGCCGGTAATTACATCACAGTAGTGCTACTACGCTGCCGTTAAAGTAGCAGTGTCAGCAAAATTGTGTAACATCGTTTTCAGCACTGACATTGCTGTGCACTTTTAATATTTAATAGCCTGCTTGCTTAGTTCTTAGTAATAATTTAGTCAGGAACGTCAATGCCGACGAGGACGTTCCCCATCTCCTCCTTAAATGCTCCAGACAGACGACGCAATGACGGTGGCTAGAACAAGGGTTACACACCATTGATCCTTACCGAATATTCTCACTCGAAAAATCGCAGGGCCCATGACCATCGAAAATAACCCAGTGGAAACCATTGAATGCACTCGAACATTTTTAAAAAGATTGAGACATTCTTAACAAGTGTTAGATTTTGTGCCGAATAGACGACGACGACGGCACGAAATCGCCAGGAGTGTCCATATAATTTGCATCGCACTAAATATTCGCTTGCTCCAGATCATCGCCGTGCTGCTGCGGGCCACATTCAACGGACCACACTACATGTGGGACCAACATTTGGCTCTCCTGGCTTCGGCAGCGTAATGTATCCTACTTCGCCAGCCGCTGCGTAGCACGCTGGGAACACCGGACTACATCTGTGCCTTGAAGACATCGTAAATAAATATGCTCAACGTGCGCAGAATGTCGCGACGTTCAGCTTTGGTGAACATAGCAATGCTAACTGACACACGGTAGGAAAAAGAAAAAAAGTCGCAGTTTTGTCCGAAAGATGAAGCTTCGTTTGCGATAGCACGTTAGTAGACAGCTATACAAACTAAGACCACTAATTTTATCAGCCATATAAAGTTTAAAATGTTCACTTACTAACTGAACTGACACGCATGGAGTCAGCGCGCACCGGCAAATATAAACACATCACAAGAGATGACCGCGGGCACTCGCTGTCAAAACGCTGGCATGAGGAAACGCAGCAGCAGCAGCGAACGAAGTGGCCTTTGTGCTGTCTATTGTTTCAACCCAAACTGAGTGGCGAGGAGACAGCACGCACGAAGGCACGAGCCGTCTGCAGATCGCATTAAAAATACAGCGCGCGCAACCGTGCGCGGCCCCCTAAGATATGCAGTTGCTACCCAAGTAGAAGACGCCCCCGTCCTTCCCGGGCTGCCTTCACACTGTACTCCCTTTCGCATGCAAGACTGAGCCGCAATGGTCACTTCCCTTGGTGCCCAATAGCGAAATACGCAGTTGCTGCCGGAACACAACGCCGCACCCCCTCCCTCCCATCCCCTACGGCCTTTTGCGTGACGGAAGACTGCTCTGCGCTTTCTTCCATCGCTCACGCCAGATTGAGCTGCCATTACCAGCTTCCCTATTGTGCTTTAGCTCATACCTACACCATACCGCGCGTCGCAACGGTGTTATCGCACTTCTACTTTATACAGAGCATTACGGCGACGATGACGGCAACAATAAAACGTGCCTTGAGTGCCCATATAACAGCTATCGCAATAAAAATAAGAAACACTGCTGCGCTTTTCGCCGAGCTTTTCCTCCGTAAAGACGCAGCCAGGTCTTGCGCGCGACTTCATTAGAGAGAAGGCATAAGCGAAGGCGAGGATATAGACTGGCGTTTCAAGCGTGCCAGGCTGTGGGCAACGAAGTTCAGCTACGTAACGCCGGCGATGCCAGGCTCGGCGAAAATATGACCGCTGCATAATTCGGCGCATTGAACGTAGCCCATACGAGCGTTACCATAACTTCCTGCCGCAACAATGCACCCCCTCCCTCCTCCGTGCGCCGAGAGTGAGCCTTTTTTTTTCGTTTGGCGAAGGCGCTATATTCACGGACAACTTTTTGTGCAGTAAAGCTTTGATTTGGGCGAATTGTTTCACGGCTATTCAAAAGGCGCAACGCGACTGGGATAGAAGCAAAGAAACACAAACCACATCACAAGTTCTTACGAACAACTGGTTTTATTTGCACCGAAACCGGCCTATTTATACGCATTGGGCTTGTGCTGTAACACCGCACTTAACACAGATATGGTCAAAAATGATCAACCGAATACAATATACCGCAAACGTCTAAGAACACATTGCTAAATCCTTAAAAACAGTAAGATATGTTCATCGAACATAGTTTACTGTTGCCACATATCTCAATGCTTAGGGCTAAGGCGAAGTCACTATGTAGAAAAAAATTATCATTAAAAGAAAGAACATCCGCATTATCATTGACGTTTTGTCCTCCCCATGTTGTTGAAGAGGAAACACAGACACCTTATCAGCAACAGTTAAATAAGACAAAACACACCACTGAATGTAAAAGATAACGTATTTTTCTGCTTTTCCCTTACGCGTCTGGGTAAACGCGAAACCGTCACACGTGCAAGTTGTGTCGATTCAGCGTCCGTTCCGAGTAGCCAATAGGTCCTTCAAACGCTGGCGGACTACTTGGCAAGGTAAGCCATGTACAGAAGCTCCGCCCCCATAGCTTTCCCTTCAGAGCCACAGGAAGTTGTCCGCGAGTATAATTCTGCAGGCACTCTCCACTTCATCAGTACTGTAGACCACCCTGTTGCCAGCCAGCCAAGCTAGGGCTGAATGCACTCTTATCTAGCGGCTGCGGAGTTCCCTTGTGAGATGGGACACATATTCCCGCGCCAGCCACGGGAAAGCGCACCGTATACTGCAGGCGTCGCTAACTGTGTCGTGAAGATGAACCGCAGGCTCCACTTTTTTTCCGGCATAGCTTAACTGCACCGTGCGTGGTGCGCGTTAGATTAAAATGCTCTCTTCTTGTCGATGAACGAGAGAACAGCGTCAATGTGATGAGATGCGGCTGCATGTTCACAGAATGGAGAAAGTGTGGTGCATTATAAGCCGCAATTGCTTTGTTGAAACTCCTATTCAAATGGCCTCACGTGGAGGGCAATGACAGGCGTACAATGGGGAGCTTGAGTGTTTTCCTTTACTGGTTGGTTCACGAGAGACGTAGATAGGGCAGCACTGCTATGAGTTGGTGACAAGAAGTATGTAGAAGGATGCGGTAAGAAATAGTGAGTGACAGTGAAGACGGTAGCGAAAGAGCCAGAAAGTGCGGCGGCTGCGTTGTCATTCATGAACCTACTTAACCTTGCTATTCCGGCTTTATTTGTAAACATTCTACAGGAAGTAAATTGGTTTTAGACTCGTAATTATGCTACTCCATAAGGAAGTTTTAAAGTCCGAGTTGTTAAGGCAGAAAATTCCTTATATATTCTAGTCGCCGCGAGGATCGCTTTTCCACGGCGGCTCATCAACATTGCTTACATAAGCTCTTAATTTTATGGCATTCGTTTGAGCTCCAGGGTATTACACATCACGCTTTACGTATGAGTCAGTAATATTGTCACATTTTACAACAAAACTAGACATCGACAAAGGTTTGGAGTGACCTCAGAGTTGAGTTTCTTTAACCTCTCTTTGAACATGAGGCAGAGGCTACGAAGCCTTGAGGTGATGATTTGCACACACGCCTAGACATCTATGCCTAGGTCATACAGGCAATGCCACAGTGTTTCCAGCCAAGGATAAATAAGATGATATTTCTGTGCTAAAGAAAACACGAAAGTAAATGGTACTCACGTCTACCGGTGTGTTGTTGACGCAAGTGAGACCAGTCGAATTCAAGCACTGTGAGAAGAAGACAACGCAAAACACTATTATTAAGCTCGCAATGTCGTTTATCTTCGGAACAGTCTCTGGAGATTAGTATCTTTGGAAACTAGTGCTGCTCGGATAAAAAAAAAACATAATTTCGGGTTCGCCTAAAGAGGAAAGGGTTTCGAGGGCGGTGCGATTATCAAGGTGCGTAGCATATGGTAGACAATCTTACATCTTATTCTTGTTATCCTACTGTAGCGATCAGTTTTCAATAAACTCGAGGTTATTTACAGTAATCTAAATGTAACCCTTCGTCTCTATAAATGGTGTTCATGCAACATTTTCTTTTTTTTCCAGCTTAAAGTTGTTCGCAACCAACCGCAAGCGCATTTACGATCGGCAACCTGCGGCCTAGTATGCCTCGTAGTAGCATCCACTATCCTATTACACGTCACCAATAAATTTCTATTGTACATAGGAGAACTTCGACGATAGGTTTCGCGGCATGGTGCTTTGCAAAGCGTTACCTCTGTCGTAACCTTTGCAAGGCGGATCTTTGTCCAATCAAGGACAGCAATTTATAATACTGTAGAAAGGAGGTACTTAGGTGAATTGATCGTACCACCTCCCATTGCACTGCTTGAGGAAGCAAACTTCTCACCTTTCTGAAAGACGTGGTGGTTGGCAAACTCATGGTGATGGGTTCACTGCACACAGCATCTATATCGAATTGGAGCTCATCACAGGAGAGGCTAACGATTCCACCAGTAAGAAGGCCAAGGAAGCTAGTGATTCCTTCGCAGACACCCGTCAGCAATGGCAGCAAAACATCTGTTGGAATGCAGGAATGTATGTTAGTTACTCTTGTCACTTTGTTGGCACACTCTAGCCCAGACAGACAAAACCGGAACGGTGTATGGTGCAAGATAGAGTGGGTGGCATAAAAGGAGCAATACTAATTAGTTTGGGCTCTTAACATTGTTCAGTGGAATTATGTGACACTTGTGTAGCGTCGTAAATATGCCTTCGATTAAACGAAAAAAAGGAGAAAATAATTTTTGGTATGGAAGGGGAGGAAGCTAGGGAATGTTTCCGAGCTAGAGAGCATAGGCGCAATTGTTCTGAAGTACAATATTGTCACGTGGTGGTGACGTTAAGAACACAGTAACAATACTGTGAAAGGCAAAACTAGATTTTTATTGGGCGAACCTGTGCCCACAAAACAAGCTACACTTATAGCACAACGAAAGCGGCGAACACAGTCGGCGATCGTCGAAAATCTGATCTGCGGGTCAAGCGCGTCGGCTTTTATAGAGCAGTCGTCGAATGTTCCAGACTAATCATTCGGACCCGCGTGCCTTCCACAAAGTTCTACACCATTCGCGTCAGTTGATGAAATCAGATAACATAAGTCTCGGCGACAACAGACAGCGGATAGAAGCATCGATAACTTTCCAGAACCTTCGGATACATGCAGGCGCGTCCCATGGTGTGCGATTACATTTGTTAGGCGGCGAAACGTGGTTGCCCCATAAAGATAAGTACAGGTGTCAATACCCCCCTCTTAAAAAGCATCGTCCCGATGCTACAAATAAACAAAAGGACACTTATTAAACATAAGTAACAACAAAAAGAAACAAAGTCCAAAGGTCAGTTACGCGAAGCCCGAAAGTTCATTAACGCTGGTAGTAGGGCTTTAGTCGCACAACGTGGACTATTTCAGGTCGTGAGCGGCGCCGCTGTGATAGCGAAATACCGTCTGGCACGACCTCATAGTCCAGTGCGCCAATACGTCGGATGATCTTGTACGGTCCGAAATAGCGACGCAAAAGCTTCTCGCTCAGTCCTCGTCGGCGTATAGGGGTCAAAACCCAAACACGGTCACCGGGCTGGTACTCCACGAAGCGTCGTCGGAGGTTGTAGTGTCGGCTGTCGGTCCTCTGCTGGTTCTTGATCCGCAGGCGGGCGAGCTGTCGGGCTTCTTCGGCGCGCTCGAGGTAGGTACGGACGTCAAGGTTCTCCTCGTCAGTTCGACGAACAGCAGAAGAACAGAAGAGGCTGCGCACGGTTGCACTGCACATGTGTTCCGCCTTTACATCGCTAAACCCTGGATAATTGACGTCAGCGCCGCCACAACCAGCCTCACTCGACTCCTTACGTCGAGAGGAACACGTGGACACCCAAAGCAATACTGTGAGTCGCTTGCTTCACGAATTACCGGACTCTGAACTTCGCAAGAGGCGCCCGCCCAGCTAAGCCTTACGACGGGTACGGTCTAGCCGACGACCTTGGCCCAGTTCGGCGCGCCAATGGCCACCAATGATGGCACCGAGATGAATCTCGAGCACGCACAAATCCCACTTCCTGATAAACCTGCCGGCGGAGACTGGCTCACGGTTAAGTACGGTCGGAAGAAAACATCGACTCCCACCAATCCACCTCTCCAACCCCGACACCCATCGGTTCCCCAACAAGCCCGACTCCCACCGCTACCCCGAAATGACCTCAAGGTAATCATCCGCCCCCGAGAAGGACTCAGCCTTGCCACCTGGACCACGCCACAGGTTGCTGAAGGCATCAAGCTGGCATGTCAGCACCCCACTACTGAGCACGTACGGACCCTTACTGTAAGAATTGACCCAGTACAAAACATCGCTATTGCTAGCACACCAAACGAAGAGCTAGCTATGAGCATCCGTCGCATCACTACAATTCACCTGGGCGGTCGAGAATTCGCAGTCACGGCATACGTGGCGGCCCCCGACAGCTCCGTCAAAGGGGTCATTCACGGCATTCCCACAGGAACTCCCACAGAAGTCCTCCTTAACGGACTCTATGCACCTGGCCGAGAAATCTTACATGCCCGTATGCTGGGACAAACCGCTACGGTAGTGATCACATTCACTGGCAAGGCTGTACCCTTCTACGTGCGATACTACAGCGGTGAAGTGCGATGCAAACCATACCGACCAACCACGCATTTCTGCCGCATCTGCCACCAAGTCGGCCACCGGACCGATGTATGCCCAACTCCAGAAGCAAACGTATGCCCCCAGTGTGGTACACGAAACCCAACTCAGGACCACCCCTGTCACCCCCGGTGCGCCTTATGCCAGGGGCCTCATCCTACGGCTTCCAAGGAGTGCCCTGATCGACTGAAGAAGGCATCTTCAGCATCCCAAAGGACCAGCCGCCGGGACTACTCACGGTCGAAGTCTCAGTCACGTACAGACCAGCAACGGCGGCGTTCCCGCTCCAGGTCTCGCTCCTGCTCGCGGAACCAACAAGGAGGGACCCGGAACCTCAACGGACCTGCTGTACCGGGATCACAAGCGGTGAGCTGGTCAGCACGTCTTTTCCCCTCTCACACAACCCACCAAGACAACACCCTGTCATCGCGTCTACACACAGCACCCACCCTACACAATTCTTCACCCATAAACAATACTGACGTTCAACGGCAAATTCTAGCTGAGCTAAAGGCCATCAGAGAAGAAAACAAACGCCTTCATGAAGAAAACAACAAACTTCGCACGCAGATTGCAGAACTATACGCCACTCGTACTGCCACTCAGCATTCCACACTAATGACCGCACCCTCAATGCCATCATCTTCGGAACGTTCTGAACCGATGATTCTCGCGGAATCAGCAAAACCGACAGAAATCACACAAGTCGAGGAGAAAGTTGATGTACTGCAACGGCAGCTCCTAGCAATGCAACAAAGCATCCAGCAACTGGCAAGTGTTATTGAAGAAACACGGCTCACAAAAGATCAGCGACGCAAGAAAGTTAGAACACTAGTACAACAGGAAGTAGAGCAGGGACACCTTGCCGATCCACCCGTCAGCCAGGACGGATAGCAAAACCAAGCACAGGAACGAAAACCCACTCATAATCTGGCAATGGAATTGTCGCAGCTACAAACGCAAGCAAGGGTCACTGAGACAGTACATAAGTAACGCCAAAACGAGACCAAGCGTAATCGCACTACAGGAAACAGGCACACACCCAACTCAAACTGGCTACAACACACATACCACCACGCCTGACAGCCGCGTGGCCACACTTACAGCTAAAACGCTCACAACCACACAACACACTATAGACGGCAGTGATGTCGATCATAACCTAATTGAGATCCTGCCGCTCCAACGAGGCCGAAAGAGCCTTTTCATACTGAATATATACAGCCCACCCAAGCAGAAGCAGGCCAAGTTCGACTACTTGATGACTAAAGCGATTGGCATGGCCAAAAATAATAGTCTGCTGATTGTAGGCCACTTCAACGCGGCTCACCAGGCATGGGGCTACACGACAGCCACATCAAAAGGCACTGCACTCCAGTACACGATACAACAGCACCGTCTCACCATCCTCACAGACCCCGCATACCCCACACGTCTAGGAAACAGCGTCACCCGAGATGCATGCCCTGACCTCACCCTCACTAAAGGGATACAGCAAGCTTCCTGGCACAACACGGAGGAAACTCTGGGCAGTGACCACTGCATACTTGCCACCACATTGAACGTTACGCATGCACGACACCCGATTAAAAAGACAACACTCACAGATTGGACAGCTTTTCGCAAAGAGCGAGCGGATGACTCCTCAACCAGTATTACGGATCTCGAGCAGTGGGTACGAGAGCTCCAACAAGACTTAGCCAGACATTCAAAACAGATCACACTCACCATAGACATACCGGCCGTAGACCCGCACCTTCTTCATCTCTGGGAAGCACGTCGAGGCCTTGTTAGGAGATGGAAGCACCAAAAACATAATCGTAAATTGAAACTACGTATAGCGAAACTCACGGCAACCGCGGAATGTTATGCTGAGGAGCTCACCCGTCACAACTGGCGACAACTATGCAACAAGTTGCAGGGCAATCTTAGCACGGCCAAAACATGGTCGCTGCTACGCCATCTTCTTGACCCCACACAAAGCAAGGCAATTAGCCAGCAAACAATTCAACGTATCCTGCACAACCATCCGGGTTCTGATGACGAAATCCTGGAGGAGTTGCGGGCGCGGTACATAGGCGATTTCGAACCCGCACAAGGACAACCTCCAACCTACAGCGGGAGCGATAATTACGACCTCGACAAGCCGATCACCATCACTGAGGTGCAACAAGCACTCCATGCACTCACACGAAACACCACCCCAGGCAAGGGCAAAATAAATAACAAGCTCCTGCGCAATCTGGATGATGGCACCATTCAATCTCTTACTGACCTCTTTAATCATCACTGGGCAGCGGGTACGCTACCAGCAGACTGGAAGTACGCGGACATCATACTCATTCCGAAGCCAGGCAAACTCTCCAGCTTAGAAAATATGAGACCAATCTCACTGACCTCATGCCTAGGCAAGCTTCTGGAACATGACATTCTGAACCGGCTTCAACCATACCTAGAATCCAGCGACCTCTTTCCCGAAACAATGTTCGGGTTCCGGCCCCACCTTTCTACCCACGACATCCTTCTTCAGCTGAAGGAACACGTCCTTGAACACATCTCACCGCACAACACCGGAGCGATTTTAGCACTCGATCTCAAAGGCGCTTTTGACAATGTGGCTCACCATACCATCCTTACAAACCTAAGCCTCACGAACTGTGGTCGTAATACTTACAATTATATACGCGCCTTTCTAAGCAACCGCATGGCCACAATAGGCATTGGCTCACTCAGAACCCCGACGTTACCTACTCGCAACAAAGGAACCCCACAAGGTGCCGTTCTATCACCCACCCTTTTCAATATTGCTATGATGAAATTACCTGAGAAACTCAACGCAATACCAGGAATCAGGCATGCAATATACGCCGATGACATCACTATCTGGACCACCACTGGTTCCGAAGGAGAGAAACAAGACGCCCTTCAACAAGCGACCGACGCCGTCCAGCAATATGCAAAAACAAGTGGTCTCCGGTGCTCCCCCGAGAAGTCAGAACTATTAGTCGTTCGACAGAAATCATGAAGAAAACTCACTGAACTACCCCAAATCACACTCACCCTCGACGACAAAGAAATACCCACAGTAAACCGCGTCCGCATTCTCGGACTCCACATACAACAGGACGGCGGAGGCGCATACACCATCCAACGTCTCAAGCAGACCACCTTCCAAATCATGCGAATGGTCAGCCGTATCACCACCAAACAATGCGGACTGAAAGAAGACGACATGATACAGCTCGTCCGGGCCCTGATAATCAGCCGCATTGCCTACGCTGCCCCGTACTTGCCCCTCACTCCCAAGGAACTTGATCAATTAGGCGTACTTCTTCGGAAAGCCTACAAGCAAGCGCTCGGCCTACCACCAGGAACAGCGACACTCAAGCTTGAAGCCCTAGGAGTCCATAATACTATAAGAGAAATTATAGACGCCCACCTCACAAGCCAACGAGAACGACTAGCCCTCACACCAACAGGAAGGACAGTCCTAGCGCGCCTAGGCTACCCCACACACGGCAAAGGCCACGAACAAGCAATTCATCTGGCCCCCAACTTCCGGGAACACATCAAGGTAGCCCCTATCCCCAGAAGCATGCACCCGGAACATCATGCCGATCGTCGCCAAGCTCGCGCAAAAACTCTACAGACAAAATATGGCAGTCTTCCCACCACACTATACACAGATGCCGCGCAGTACCCCCAAAAGGCAGCCATGACGGCCAGCGTTGTCGACTGTAACCTACAAGAGGTGGTCTCGATGACGGTCCGCACTGCCAGCGCCCTCGTAGCGGAGGAGACAGCCATCGCCTTGGCCATCACCTCTAGTCCGACCAACGAGTACGTCACAATCATTACTGACTCCCAGGCAGCTTGCCGTAGCTACGCGAGCGGCAGAATATCTTCAATCGCCCACCGACTCCTCAAACAAGCCTCCCAATTCCCGGACGTTGAAATAGTGTGGACTCCAGGACACGAGTCCCTCCGTGGAAATCAGCGTGCGCATGCAGTAGCCCAGCTCATGCCTCCCGGGCGCCACAAGAGAGGGATACGGCCGCCTCCATGGAGCCCGTACCTTTACAATGCAGCGCCATACTACAACACCACAGATTGAACAGACGACAATACCCGCCTCCACACAAGACCCTCTCACGTGAAGACGCCGTAACATGGCGACAACTACAAACCAACACATACACCCATCTAATCAGACTACACGCAATACACCCTACACTATATTCATACAAATGTTCCCTTTGTAATGATTACGCCTCCCTATATCACACCACATGGGCGTGCCCCAACGTGAAGGCGGCCCCGCAAATACCCAACCCCACACCCGAGCAGTGGGAGGCCGTGCTGACTAGTTCGGACCCTCGTAACCAGCAGCAACTGGTGCGGCGGGCCCGGGAGACAGCAAGAGCCGCAGGAGCCCTGGACTAAGGGCGCCTCCCGCACAAGCAGAAAGACACCTGCTTGTCCTTTCTTTTTAATAAATGTTTCTCCTCCTCCTCCATCGGTTGCTGCTTTTAGTTTTCCAGATATGGGCTCGCAGAGCGGCCCCGGGCTGGGCCGGTGTATGGTCGGCGCTGCGGCGACAGGTAGCGGCCTGGTGACGGCGAACGGGACGGTCGTCGAGGGTTCCACTGTGTGGCGGCGAGGTAGTCGGCGATATCGCGAGGTCGTTCGCCAATCTGTGGTCGCGGCGCGTTAACGGCGAACCCTCGGAGTCCCATCTCCCGGTATGGGCATCGGCGGTAGATGTGCCCGGCTTCTCCGCAGTGATAGCAAAGCGGGCGGTGGTCGGGGGTCCGCCAAACGTCAGTCTTCCTCGCGTAGGTGCGCTGGGCAACGGGTGGGCGTGCTGGCGGCGGCGGCGGTGGACGACGGAATTGCGGCGTTACAGGGCCCTGGCGTTGTCGCGGAGGGGGACCTTGACGGCGGGCGACGGCGGCGTATGTCATCGCTTGCGGCTGAGGCTGCGGCGATTCAGGGGCTACTCCGAGTTGTTCTTGGAGCTCTTCACGTACGACGTCGGCAATCGAAGCCACTTGAGGTTGTGATGACGGGAACAGCTTCTGTAGCTCCTCCCGCACGACCACTCGGATAGTCTCGCGCAGGTCGTCGGTGGCCAGTGACTGAACTCCGGCGTAGCTTGTTGAATTCGTGCGGCGGTCGAATTGCCGGTTCCGCATTTGCAGTGTCTTCTCGATGCTGGTGGCCTCGCGAAGAAACTCGTCGACAGTCTTCGGTGGGCTTCGTACCATACCGGCGAAAAGTTCCTCCTTTACACAACGCATCAGTAGCCGGACTTTCTTTTCCTCTGACATTTCCGGGTCGGCGTGGCGGAATAGGCGGCTCATTTCTTCTGTAAAAATTGCGGTCGTCTCATTAGGCAGCTGCACTCGGGTTTCTAGTAGTGCTTGTGCTCGTTCTCGGCGTACGACGCTTGTGAAGGTCTGCAGGAAGCCGCTTCGGAAAAGGTCCCACGTCGTCAAGGTGGCTTCTCGATTCTCGAACCACGTCCTGGCGGCGTCCTCAAAGGCGAAATAGACATGACGCAGTTTGTCATCGCTGTTCCAGCTGTTAAATGCGGCGACCCTCTCATACGTCTCGAGCCAGGTTTCCGGGTCCTCGAATGTTGAACCGCAGAGCGTTGGAGGCTCCCTGGGTGGCTGCAGCACGATGGGGGACGCTGGGGCTGCCATTTGGGTTTCCTTGGCCACAATCTTCTTGGTCTTCTCAGATAGGAGTCCGTGCTCCGGGGGCAGCTGTTGAAGACGGCGGCTTGCTCGAGGTTCCGGGACGGCGCTGGTGTTGTCTTTGCGGTCCGGGCTTGGATTACGGCTTGTCGCGGGCGTCCGGTACATGGACGTAAAGCACCTCCACCAGATGTCACGTGGTGGTGACGTTAAGAACACAGTAACAATACTGTGAAAGGCAAAACTAGATTTTTATTGGGCGAACCTGTGCCCACAAAACAAGCTACACTTATAGCACAACGAAAGCGGCGAACACAGTCGGCGATCGTCGAAAATCTGATCTGCGGGTCAAGCGCGTCGGCTTTTATAGAGCAGTCGTCGAATGTTCCAGACTAATCGTTCGGACCCGCGTGCCTTCCACAAAGTTCTACACCATTCGCGTCAGGTGATGAAATCAGATAACATAAGTCTCGGCGACAACAGACAGCGGATAGAAGCATCGATAACTTTCCAGAACCTTCGGATACATGCAGGCGCGTCCCATGCTGTGCGATTACATTTGTTAGACGGCGAAACGTGGTTGCCCCATAAAGATAAGTACACGTGTCAATATGTAGCCGGGGCGGTAGTAGCCAATAAGTGTTTTTTTTTAAATATTGGTACAGAAGGGTGAACGAAGAGAGGAAGAAAAAGATCGCGAGGCGCTGGCTGCTGCGTGTTTTGTGCTCAGCTATTTTACCTCCTCGGACTCATCTTGCACATATTTTGTAAATATAACCTTCTACACAACGAAAATCCCCGTAACATATTGGTGGAGGTGTGGGGTACCACGGGAGGAAACTGAGCTTCGCTGTCGACGTCGTGTCACCATCCGCACCATGAATGACGGTCAGCACTCGGGATCAACGTCGTTGCCTCATCCTACGTCGGTGTCACCTTCGGCTGTCGTTGTGCAACCCGAGGATCCTACAACGTCCTGCGGCAAGGATGGCGCCGACGTTGAAGAGTGGGCAGCAATGAACGAACCCGTGAGTGGAATCAACAGATGGGACCCTACGCTTATGCTAGCTATCCTGTTGTTCTACATAAGGCGCACGGCAATGGTGCGGCACGAAAACCACGAAGAGGAGCTAACCACCTGGGCAGAATGGAAAAAAATATTGACAGAGTTTTTTGGCAAACCAGCCGGCCGTAAAATTTCTGCAAAGCAGGAACTGGCTTCCCATGCCCACTCCCCCACGTATTCCCATGTCTAGTACATCCAGGCCGTGCTGGCACTTTGTCATAAGGCCGATCACTATATGACAGAAGCTGAGAAGGTGAGGAACGTGCTAACTGGCATTGCTGACGACGCGTTTATTCTGCTCATGTTCAAAAGCTGCTCTAAAGTCAATGCAATCACTTAAGAATGGCGACAATTCGAGCAGGCCAAAAACCGACGCGTCTTGAAACCATTCGCCAGACTTCCCAATACTGCCGCAACGTCCACGTGGGAAGACCAACCCGCACAGCAGCATGCATCGCCATCAGAAGGCGTGGTGCGAATGGTTATACGTGAACTGGATGCTATGGCGCCCGCACTTTCTCTTCTCCTAGCCCTGATGCTAACGCATTTTCAGTTCCTCTCATGCAAGCCGTCATCTGCCTGGAACTTGAAAACATTGGTTTACATTCTGTGTGGGCTGTCGCCCATCCCAGAGCTAACAAACGCCCTTCTACTATTTTCACGCGGCCCCGAGGCTTCTCTCCGCGTTATCGCAACCCGACTGAGTGGAAAACTGCGGACGACCAGCCTACATGTTTCACCTGTCCACCCATTGGTCATGTTGCCCAATACTGTCGAAATTCGTGGCCCTCAACCCCTCGCACGCCGACCAACCTGAGCCGCTTTGATGGAAATACCAACAATGTTTCGCCCACCGTCGAGTCTAACAGCGCCGACAACTGTGCTAGCAACACTGGTACAGCCGCTCACCATCGCCGCGCGGACACCAATCTCGTTCATCGCAAACATGTCGCCCATCTTCCTGTTCGCCGCAGCCACGTCGCCTTTCGTATCCTGTGGTTTTTGGTCACACCCTTCCTGAAAACTAAAGAATACAGCGCTCGGACGTGGTGCTGCATTGCCTAATACCACCGCAAATCCTCTGTCTGTGCCCACAAGGAGAAGTGTAATAGACGTTAAAATAGACGGCGTTCCTGTCCAAGCACTCCTCGACACTGAAGACCACGTATCTGTGATGAGTGCTAGCCTACGTTGACGTTTAAAAAAGGTCCTCGCCCCAGCAGTTGCCCGAGTGCTTCGTGTGGCCGTAGGCGGCATGCTGGTTGTTCTTGAAATGTGTACTTCGCGCTTAATTATAGCCGGCCGCCCTACTCCTGTTCTCTTTCCTGTAATCGACAACGGCCCTCCCGAGGTTATTTTTGGGTTGGACGTTTTATCCACTCATTTTACTATCGACTGCGCGACCGGCGTTCTTCTGTTGAAGCTGCCTCAACTCACCGATGTTCCGAGCACAACCCCTCCGCACTTGTGTTCGCTTCACAATGTGCGTCCGTCACCCGAGGCAATTACTTACGTCACTTTGACCGCCAAGCCACAGGCTTCTGACGGTGAATATGTGATTCGCCCCATCATCGACGTGTTTTCGAACTGGAACATTGCTGTTCCACATACGTTGGTCCCGGTTACTAACAACGACGTCTTTCTACCGCTTCTGAATTTCAGCCTGTGTTCTCAAGTGATTCCGGCCGGTATGTTCTTGGCCAGCGTTTCTAGTGATTCCGATTTTGAGATTGAGAGTCGGAATGCCTAGAGTGGCTTATTAGTGATAATTGCAGCTCACAGCTCTGGTTCCCTAACGGATGACATGCTGAAAATGATTGCACCTGCCCTCACCTCTGCACAGGCCACGAACAAAGGTCACCTGCTTGCAACGTACAGCGACATCTTCGATTTCAGCGACAGGCCTTTAGGACAAGCATCTATCGTTTACCACCGTATAGACACTGGAGACACGAATCCTATTCGTCGGCGTCCCTATTGGGTATCGCATACTGAACGTCAAGTCATCCAATTAGAAGTGGACCAACTGCTCCACAAAGGGGTCATCGAGCCAACAGCCAGCCCTTGGCCTTCGCCTGTCGTCCTTGTGAAAAAGAAAGATGGCTCATGGTGTTTTTTCGTCGATAATCGCTACTTAAACAAGATCGCGCAAAAATGGGTCTACCCACTGCCACGCATCGATGGCGCATTGGACTGATTTCACGGAGCTAAATACTTCTCATCCATCGACCTTCGATCCGGCTACTGGCAGATTTCAGGTGATAAAATGGACCGCGAGAATACGGCCTTCATCACGGTGAAAGACTTATATCAATTCAAAGTCACGCCCTTTGGCCTATGCAATGTTCCTGCGAGATTTGAACGTATGATAGACTCTCTTCTGCAAGGCTACAAATGAACCATCTGTCTGTGTTACCTTCACGACATTGTTGTTTTTTCTCCCACGTTCGCCAGCCACCTTACCCCACTCACTGCGATTCTTGCAGTCTTCGGACTGCAGGAATTCAACTACACTGAACTACACTTCAACTGAACTACACGAAGTGTCAGTTCGGGCGCCGTCAGATTACCGTGTTGGGACACCTCGTTGACGCCTCCGGTGTCCAACCAAATCCAGAAAAAGTTCGCGCTGTAAGCAGTTTCCCTGTACCACGTTCTGCTTCTGACGTGCGCTGCTTCGTCGGCCTGTGTTCTTACTTTCGCCGTTACTTTCGCCGAAAAACTTCGCCGACGTTGCTCGGCCGTTGACACATCTTTTAAAGAAGAACGCACTAGTCTCATGGGGCCCGAAGCAGGCTCACACGTTCGCCGCTCTTATCGGGTTTCTGACCACCACACCCAATTTCGCCCACCTTTATCCTTCTGTACCGACCGAAGTCCACACTGACGCAAGCGGCCACGGCATCGGCGCTGTTCTCACCCCACAGCAGAATGGTACCGAGTGCGTGAGAGCTTACGCCAGCCGCTTGCTGTCAGCTGCTGAGAGAAATAACTCCGTCACCAAGCGGGAGTGCTCGCCTTTAGTTTGGGCTATCGCCAAGTTCCGGCCATATTTGTACGGCCGCACGTTTTCCGTTGTTACAGATCACCACGCCCTCTGCTGGCTGTCTTTCCTCCGGGACGCGACAGGACGGCCTGGTCGCTGGGCTTTGCAGCTCCAGGAATTTTAATTTGTTGTCAATTATAAGTTTGGACGTCTGCACAAGTAGCAGACTCCCTCTCGCGTGCCCCCGTGGATCCCCCTGATCCTGTTGCGCATGATCCGGTGACCTGCGTAATGGCTTTCTCTGATATGACCGACATGCTCGCCGAACAACAACGCGACGCATCCTTACAGTCCATCATCGCCGCAGTGGAATCTGGTAGCACTGAGGGTACGTGCCGCATGTTCGTGCTGCATGACGGCATCCTCTACAGCTGCAATATCAACCCTGACGGCCCCGACTTGCTCCTTATCCTTACTTGTCCCCGTAACAATTTGCATAAAATAGGGCTTTCATAAAATATGCTTTCAGTTACGTTTTGGATCACACAGCCTAGTGCGGCAGGGGTACGATAACGTAAAACTAATTAAACTTTTCTATTCCAATTCAGCAATCAAGCCACGGCGATTGGTCAAAAACTTTTTTGAACCACCCCCACTTCACCTGTCCGTCAAGCGACGTCACGAAAACCGCGATAGCTTCCCATGTGATATGACGTGTGCACACAGATTATGCATAATTTGACTGAACAAAACAAAACTTGTTATTTCTGATTTAACGCCTTTTCGCCGTTAGCCCTCGGCTACTGGTCAAAAGTTTTCGGGCTGCATCCACTTCACCTGCCTCTCATACGACGTCACAAAACCGCAAAAACTTACCGCGTCAAAGTGACGTGTACGCATTGAAGATGCCTTATTATGCCGAACAAAAGGGAATTTTCTTCTGAGTACCCACAGGCTGCCCCTTTCCGAAAGGAATAAAAGACTGCTGTCGCCGATCGCTCCGACACTGGCTACTCGCCCCTTCCGGAGAGCATGGGTTTCTTTGCGTGTAATAAAACTTTCTGTGTGACTGTGTAGTGTTTTCGAGAACTTTCGACACGTTTACGACCTCGTTCTGCCAAATATTCTTTGCTGAGGATCCGTTTTAGCGTCATTCTTAAGCTTCCGTTGCATGCCGCCGCGATTGTCGATGAGCCACCGCAAGCGAAGTAAGAGAAAGCGGACCAATCACAGACGCCGGCACCACCGTCTTCATCCGGTTATCAATATTCACTGCAGTGGCTCGGCCCCATTGAATCCCTCTCCACTTGAGCAGGATCCTCGCCTCTTGTGAGCCAATTAGATAAGACAAGCCGCTCAGTGCAGGCGATATTATTTGTTTTCCGAGCAAACAAAAGTGACCTCCTATGAACGAGTGGAGCATTTGATTGGTTTGTTGCTTGCGTCGGCGGTTACGCAAATTTGACGTCACCAGATTGGAATAAAAACACATTGGAATAGTTTTACGTTATACGGCCCCTAATTAAGCTTTTCTATTCCAAATCTGGAATCAGACCTACGCGATTAATTAGAAACTTTTTGGACCAACCCCGCTTTGCCTGGCTGTCACGGGACGTCTCGAAAACCGCGATAGCTCCCCATCTGATATGAGATGTCCACACTGAATATGGATAATTTAACCGAACAAAAACCAAATGGTTATTTCTGATTCGACGCCTTTTCGCCAATAGTTTTCGGCTATTGGTCAAAGGCTTTCGGGCTGCACCCACTTCACCTGCCTGTCACGCGACGTCACAAAACCACAAAAACTCAACGCGTGAAAGTGACGTGTACGCGTTAAAGATAGCTTAATATGCCGAAGAAAACTGAGTTTGCTTCTTAAAAGCCGCCGGCTACCTCGTTCCGAAAGGAATGAAAGATGGCTGCCACCGATGGCGCAGGCGCTGGCTACTCGCACCGACCGGTAAACATGGGTTTGTTAGCATATAATAAAGCAGTTTACGTTGCCGCATAATGTTTTCGAGCACTATTGGCACGTTTACCAGCTCGTTCTGGCAACTCTTCTTTGGTGAGGATCCATTTTAGCGTTATTCTTATGCTTCCGTTGCACGCCGCAGCAATTTTCGACTAGTGACCGCGAGTTAAATAAGATAAACCGGACCGATCGCAGACGCCGCCACCACCCTCTTCGTCCGGTTATCGATTTTCAGTGCAGTGACTCGGCCCCATCAAACCCTTTCCACTTGAGCGTGCTCCTCACATCTTGTCAGCCAATTAGATAAGACAAGCGGCTCAGCGTAGGCAATGTTATTTGTTTTTGAAGCAAACAAAAGTGACCTCCTATGAACGAGGAGAGCGTTTGATTGGTCTGTTCAGACAACCCCGTGGGTGACCGTCCGACGCTTGCGTCGGCGGTTACGCAAATTTGACGTCAGGATATTAGAATAAAAACATTTTGGAATAATATTACGTTATATATTTAGGGTCCCAGTAGTAGGAAAATGGTCGGGATAAAAAATACTTCGCTTTACTTGTAAAATATTTGTAAGGTGGAGTAAGTACTCCTTTCCTAAACAATTCTAGTGTAAGACAGAAGTATAACTGCCACCTGCTCAGGAAATTGGTACACAATTTTTTGACGTGTGACGACGGGTGACAGTGCGAACCTTTACGTCTCTAAAGGCTTCCGAAGAGAGCAGTTAGAGCTCGTCAGCGATGTCCCGGACTAGGTTTAATTCTGCTGAACATTTGGCGGTGCTGGCTCGTGCCGAGCGCTCGCGCCACCTGACGCTCGTGAGACTGCAAGCGCCTGCTAGTTTATGAAATGCTGCTGCCGGTATAGAGCCCGCCCCCCTACACCCCCCCCCCCCCACGGGCATTTCCCTTGGTCGGAATTTTCTAGAAAGGAGGAGAATTTGACGAGCGACGCCGATTCCACGTGACACGGGTTGTCTTGTGGACAGCACGGGTTCGTGTTCTGGAGGAAGGCAGTCGAGTGACGCCTCACACTAGTAAAGTCGACGGCAAGCTTTCCCCAATGTAGGTGGGCTTGAGACGTTCGAGCGCAGTTTTGTTAAGTCACCCGTTCATGCTCACGACGAAGGTAGTTGGGTGGCGCTAGAGAACGGGATATAGGCTGGAGTGTGTGGTTTCAGCGGCTTCCGCACAACATTTTTGTGCACAAGGACATGAGTGGCATGGCTGAGTGCTGGAAAACGGTACGGAACTCTTTTGTTTTGCGAACGTGCGGGTACGGGGGAACCTGGTTCAAGAAATGCTTGTAGGTTAGCATAAATATGGACCGCTTATGGCATAGAAACTTTTCTGGCGATTGCGAAGAAATTGCATGGGAGTCGTAGCTGGGTGCCATAGACTAAGTCAGCAAAGAAGAAACCCAGTTTACTCTTAGGCGCGGTTTTGACGCCAAGCAAAACGAGAGGGAGCTTTTGCATCCCTTCTCAGTTGATTCATGTGCCATCAGCGAGGATTTGAGGTGGCGGTAAAAACGGGCAATCAGTTCATTGAACTGCGGATCGTAAGCCGTCATGCGGAGACGCATAGTTCCGGGAAGCTTTAGCAGCCCTTAGAAAACGGCAAAATCAAACTGCCTAAAGCGCTCCGTAGCAATCCTTGATGCGCAGCCGAACCAGTCAATGTTAGTGGACAGCGAGGCTGGTACAACTGTGGGCGCTGAGATGCCGAAAACGGGTATAGCCTCCGGCCATCGCGTGTGGTGGTCGATGCTTGTGAGTATGTCAAAGCGCCCTTTCAACAATGAAAGAGGGCTGAAGAAGTCTAAGTGCGCAATGCCTGACCGGGCCCATGGTAGAAGAAAACATGCAGATCCCACGCACTGTGGGAATCAGTGTGAGCGAAGCTTTCTACGTTGTTTTCTTCGATTGGCTATAATTAGCCGTGATGGTGGCGCCGAATGCACAATTTCTGCAGAGTTTAGTCCAATACAAGAATAGTGAGTTAATGTTAAACGTTACCTTGCGTGCACCACTGCTGTTCTTCTGCGCAGTCCACATAACACACAGGGAGACGTCTTTGGATGAGGCGTTGTTGTGCGTCATTGTTCACAATCTCTGAGAAGCTTGAGCATTATCATTCCCTGAAGTGGCACATCGCATAGTGGCAGAGGTGTTAAACTTTATTTTAAATGTGGGGCTATACGTGAACCAAATATTCATTATAATGACATTTATATAACGCGAACATTCATTTGCTGTCTGCCGCACGTTTTGCTGCGTAGCGAAGATGCTCCTGCTACGCGCGATGCTTCTTTCTGATCTGGGTGTCGCCGACGCTTAATGCACTCTTTGCAGCCATTTTTGTGGCACGTGTTTAAGTGCTCCTTCTGTATACGTGGCCAGCACGCTGTTGAGACGCCAGCTCCAAGCGTTCTCTTCACGCTATGGACGATTGTAATGTTTACACTATGAAAACCCAGCGCAACGCGTGACATACGCACAAACTGTGGAATGCTGCCGCGGCAGCACAAAGCGAAATGCGCGGATGCTAGCGCATTCTAGTGTTGTTGCAAGCAACTCTGCGGTGTGCCCGGGCGAAACAGCAGAAACGCTCAGAACGTTGGGAGAAGACGCAAAGAAAGCTTTTTTTAAGGCTTGGGAAGAGGTACGGCGCAGCATGGAATGCTGGAGCATTGAAACGGCCAGCATCAGTGAACCAATCATGAAATTGCGTGTTTAGCCGAGACCATACAAAGCGACTGGAAAGAGGATTCAGCGTTGCGCGGACATTGTTGCACTGCATATCACGAACAGTCTCGAACAGACATAGGAGTAGCGTTGCCGGAATTAGCGGTTGAGGTGCACTGATAGAAATGTTCTGGAGTCAGAAGGATGGCCTCTAATCAGATGGGCGTTGGCAAGCCCCAGAGAGTACGAACGTCCTTGTCATCTGCTGGTGGCTGGCAAGCACGTCGACTCCGATAAAAAAAAAGCACTCGTCCCGTGGATTGGAAGCTGCACTGACGTGATTAAGTCAATCACTGTGTGGTTTTCAGTGACGTTGGTGGGGCAGTATGTGGCTTTCAATTGCTAAATGTAGGAAACATGGCTGCTCTCAAGAGGTGTGTAGCAGGACGCGGAGCGGCTCAAAGCCTGCATAAGGTGCTTGCGGTCTGTAAAGAAAGCCAATGGGCAGCCCCCACTTGTTGACGAATATGGGGCAGATCAAGATAAACAGCGAGTAACTCGCAGCCAAACACGCTGTAGTTCGTCTGCGCAGTCTTCATCTTTTTCGAGCAGCAGTGATTAACTGCTGCATAAAGCGCTGACAGCGATGGCGGAGGCGTCAGTCATGATGACAGTAGGCTTCTAAGGTTGTGGGTGTTTGAGCATCGTGGGCGCAGCGAGGGCGGATTTGACACGGGAAAGCTTGAGCAGCCTCATCAGTCTACTGAAGCAATTAGGCTTCCAGCGAAGCAGAGCATCTAGAGGAGCTACAATTCCGTCACAATTGTGACTGAAACATTGGTAGAAATTGGTGAAAGAGAAAAATTACATAAGCTTGGTCACTGTGGTCGGCCGGGGAAAGTCTTCGATGACGCGAAACCAGTACGGAAGTGCTCCAATGCCGTTTACGTCAACCAGGTGTCCAAGATATTCGAAGTTCAGAGCACCGTATTAGCTCTTGGCGGCGTTGATGACAACTCATTGACTAGGAAGACCTCAAAACAACTGCCGCAAGTGTTTCAGATGTTCTTGGACGGAAGAACTTATAATGAGGAAGTCACCAAAGTGTGTAAAAATGAAAGGCAGGCCTCGGGTGACGGAATAAATGCATCGCTGGATTGATCGACCAGCGCTCCGTAGCCCAGAGCGCATCCGGATAAATAAAAAAAAAATAGTATGGTGACGATGGCGCGAACGAGATCAATCTTAGGAAGGATTGTCGTGCCCAACAGTGCTACAGTGAAGTCTTGAAAGCTTGGGAGTGTTTAGTGATTCGCAACCGCTGTTATATATGAGGCGCAATTATTGGAGGAAGGACCGGCGATGTTGAGTGCAAGTTTGTGTTGCAAATGCGTGCGAGCGACGGGGACAGAAATGGACCGTAGTGCTGGATGTGATGGTGTGAATGCATACGTCATGTTGCACCGGCTGTGTCAAACCCGAATGTGGCGTGAAGCTGGGAATCTCACGGAGCGTCTCAGCAAATGGCACTTCCACCATGGTAGACATGGGCGCGATCGGTGATGTAGTGGATGCGGGGAACGTTCAGCTCAGTAAAAGAGTCGAGACGGCGGCTACTTACGTCGACAAGGAGGCCGCAGTTGAGCAGGAAGTAAGCTTCAATAAGGGTGCGGCGGACATCCGCAACCACGAGTATTCCGCGGAACACCCATCGAAGGCCAAAGTTCACTCATCGGAACACTCATCGAAGGCCAGCGGTACCAATTCTGGTACCGTTGGCAACTTGCAAAAACGACACAGCTGATGCCTTGCGGTCGGGGCTTTGAGCACGAATTAAGGTTACATCTGCTCATGTATCGTCGTAAATTCGCTATCCTGTGACTGTGCGCGTTACATAAAAAAGAAGACCAGTAGGTTGGGTTGAACTTATCCTGTGCGCTAGAGGTCGGCGGGCCTGGTTCACGGCCATGCACAGCGGCGAAGGCAGTGGCGAACGTCGTTTTCAAAATGGCGATGATTGAAATAAGCGCCAGATGTTGTTGGTGAAGTTATACAAATCATGCCTGGGAGTGAAGATCGGCTGGAACTACGGCTGCTTGGACGAAGAGATGGTGTGCGACGGCGTCTCGCTGCACAGAGAATGTGCTCAGGGAGGTCACACAGGACTATCGAGAGGAGATTGTGCTGGCGAAAAAGAGAGAGAGATAGCAAGGATTGGAGAGGCAAGGAGGTCAACCAGACGACCACCTGGTTTGCTACCCTACACTTGGAGTGGGAGAAAGGGGAATAGAAAGAGGAAAAGAGGGAGAGTGAGCAATCAGTGCGTAGGGGAGGATGCACAGGCACACCATTAGTGGTCTCTTAAGGCGGTACACTTCTAGTATAGTGCTAATGAACGAATGGCTTTTCGTGCCAGTGACGGGTGGGGCCATGGTCCGAGTGTCTGACTCGGAGAATAATCTTGAGTCCAATTTGTTTAAAGTTGTTCTCAGAGAGAGGCGTTGCACGTCATAGAGAGGGCAGGTACACAATAGGTGCTCGATGGTTTCCTTACACCTACAGTAGTTGCACATCGGGCTCTCGGCCATTCCGATACGATGGAAGCAGGCGTTTGTGAACGCCATTCCCAGCCACAAGCGGCACAGCTAGGTTGTTTCGCCGCGGGAAAGGCTAGGTGTCCATCGTAGCCGTAGCGTGGGGTCTAGTTTATGCAATCGACAATTCAAGGCAGTTGAACTCCAGAGATCTTGCGACTATTTGCGTGCAAGCAGGCGCAGTTCCCTGGCAACGTTCGACCTCGCCAAAGAGTTTGGATGCGTCTGGGTGTCTTCGTGGACAGAGCGGGCAGCCCTGTCAACACAGTTGTCGCCGACGATGCCACAGTGAGCGGGAATCCATTGAAAGGGAATATTGTGCCCTGCTTCCAAAGCATCGGGGTGCACTTCCCTGATGTTGGATATCATCTGCTCGTAAGGTCTGTGATGTAATGCAGATTTGATTTTGCCAAGAGCCGCCTCAGGGTCACAAAATTCAACCCATTTCTCTTTCCGCTCTTCGGTGAAGAACGTCATAGCGGCATGGAGAGCTGCAAATTCTGCTGACGTAGATGTAGGCACGTGTGAGAATTTGAATTCAACTGTAACCTGCTTAGCTGGTGTGACGAATGTGGCAGTTGAGCTGGTAGGTGAGGTCAAACTGTCAGTACATATACAGGATGTTTCACCGAACACTTTCCAAATCCTTAAATGTTGCCGGTGGCAGATATCACAATTCTATTTCATGAGCTGGTCTACTAGAAGCGGCGGACAATAGTTGCACAAACAATTGAGATACAAAGATGATGAACTAATAAAAAGTAACTCATTAAGTTTCGAAATAAAGACATTATGGCCCTTATTGCGATTTACAAATTGTAGCGTGGAATTCGCAAGGCGGATCCACTTGGAACGACTATTCAAGACCCCAGTTTTGAAATATAAGTTCCCGAACTTTGCGGAGAAATGCATGGGCGTTCCAGTTTACTTGATGAAAAAACGTCATTTTATGCACTGAAACACACAAGTAATTTGAACGCACATGCATTTTTCCGCAAAGTTCGGAAATTTATATCTCGAAACTGTTGTGGTCCTGAGAATTCGTTCTAAGTGGATCGGCCTTGCAACTGAACCGCTGGAATTTGTAAACTGCAATATTGGTCATAAGATAATTAGCTAAAATCAATCAGTGAATTCTTGTTATTCAGTCAATTTTGCATTTCAATTTTTGTGCATGTAATCCCCGCCACTTCGAGTAGACCGGCTCCTAAATAGAGTTGAGCAATCTGCCACAGGCCACCTTTAAAAAATTTTGAAAGTGACGCTGAAAGACCCTGTATCTAAGGGGTCATCACATGTCTGGAGCAGTAAAAGGAGTGTCAGTTGCTGCATAGCCGGAGATGAATGAGTCACCTTCTTTGTAATTCCAGGAATAGCAACACTTACCTGAGGTTGTCGCAGGCACCATAGGGGAGCTACGATATTAAGGCACGGCATTAAGGTAGTATGGTAGTCAGGAAAGGTACGTAATCCAAAGGTATGCTGTGCGGTTCACCTGGATACAATGTGGCAGTTGCGATGGTTTGAATAGTACTGCTATGACTTTGGCAACGCGGTGAGCCCAGTCAAATTTACAATGGAAGATCTGGCCAGGGCCATCAGCCCTATTCGTCGGCAGTCATTACAAAACTAATTCGCTGCCGTTTTGAAAGAATTGGTGCATTGCCTAAAAATGTCATTGCTGTTACTTTGCGGTGACGTTGAGACCAATCCTGGACCAAATGTGGACGAAATGCTGTCGCAACTGCTGGATGGGCAGGCCCGCATCAGCCAAGATATAGCTAGCCTATCTGAAACGGTTGCATCCTTTGATAGTCGTCTAAAAAATGTTGAGCAAATGGCGGCGACTATGTCAAACATTGCACCACGTGTAAGCGAACTGGAGCACACCGTCGGTGCGCTTCAAAAACTAGTAGACAAGCTAGATCGTCAGAACGATGACTTAGAAAATCGACTCCGAAAAAACAATTTGGTTATTCATGGCTTGCGTGAGAAGCCTTCCGAGTCGGCTGATGATCTGCTTAAATCTGTATTGGAACTTGTATCAGTTAAACTCGGTGTAAAATGTGACGACATAGAGCGTTGCCACAGGCTTGGAGTTGAAAGAAAGGATAAACCTCGGCCAGTAATCATTAAATTACTGGATTTCAGAACAAAGGTTGCTATATTGAACAACGCCCGGAAACTTAAGGGGACTAATATATACATAAACGAGGACTACTCTGCACGTGTACGGATGGCACGTAGAGCGCTGTGGCAGAATTCGCAAGATATGCGCAAGAATGCTGGTAAATATAGACTTAAACATGACACACTCACGATTGATGGTGTTCGTTACATGTGGGACACTGATAAGAATGTCATTGTTCAGGCTTCAGCGCGCTCGCCTTCAACGGTGTCAGCCTCTGTGCCTTCGGCTCCCGTGAAATCGGCTTCTGCAAAAGCGACTGGCAGGAATAGAGCTTCGGCTAATACTGCTTCGGCTCGTGTTGACTGACGCTGCGAGCAGAATATAACTGTCCTCAATGTAAATGCGAGGAGTGTACTCAACAAAGTTGAAGCTCTCAATTGTTTGGTGGAAAGCCACAGCCCATCAATTGTCTGTCTTACAGAGACTTGGTTACATGAATCTGTTATTGATATCGAAATTTCGCCTCCCGGTTATTCACTACTTCGGAAGGACAGAGAAGTTGGCCGTGGTGGTGGTGTGGCAGTTCTCATTAAAACAAGCCTTAAATTTTCTTTATTACCTGAACTTCCTGGCATTGAGGCTATTTGGTGCAAAGTATACAGCAGAGGTATTGTAATAGTTGTTGGTGTTATTTATCGCCCTCCGAACTCCGACGATATTTTTCCTGCTATCAATGAGTACCTTATTAGTAACAAGCTGTGTGGTTGCAAACTATTGTTAGCAGGGGATTTCAATCTCCCATGCATTAACTGGAGCACACTTACCCCAACTGGCCGTGATAGGGCGCTTTGTGCTTCCCTGATCGACCTGGTTATTTCATTTGGGTTAACTCAACTTGTGGATTTCGTAACGCGCGAAAACTCAATATTAGACCTTGTATTTGTAAACCAACAACTCTTATCGCATGGAGTTAAATGTGAAGTCACCGAAGGCTTATCTGACCACAAAGCAGTTGAAATTGCCTTGAACTTAGTGTGCCCTCGACTAAGACCTGCATTCACAACCGTTTTGAACTTTTCTGCAGCTGATGATACTTCCGTACTTGACACTTTAGCCTCAACTTTTGATGACTTCCAACACTGTAGTGAACTGCACAATGTAGACACGTTGCTCCTTAAATTTTGTGACATTGTACATGAATGCCTGTCAAAGTACGTGCCCCAAAGATGTATTAAACGGAACCAAAGACACCCTTGGTATAATAGGGAGATAATTCAGCTCACTCGTCGCATTAAGCGGCTGCGTAAGCGAAGCCGTTCCGAGTGTAAGAACAATGCTTCTTTCTTCAACACGTTGAAGTCTAAATTAAGAGCGAAAATGCAAGAGGCTAAGAGCTTTTACTTTAATAATACATTGGCTACATTTATGAAAAAAAACCCATCTAGGTTCTGGAGATCGATTAGTCCTGCATCGTCTCTACCTTCTTCCTTTATTGTTAATGACCAATCCTGCTCCCAATCTGAAACTATAGCCAACGCCTTCAACAACTTCTTCGAATCTGTTTTTTCTACCGATAATGGCACCAATCCTCCATTTTCCGCGTGCCGCAATCTGCCCTCTCTTCCAAATCCTGATGTAACCTCCTCTGGAGTACATAACCTCATATTAAAACTTGATGTAACGAAAAGCCCAGGCCCAGACGGCATTCCAAATATGTTCCTAAAGAGGTACTCGGAATGGTGCGCAAGCTATCTGACTATAATATTTAAAAAATCAATAGACTCTACAACAGTGCCCCGGCTGTGGAAATTGGCTAATGTCGTGCCCGTATTAAAATCGGGAAACAAACAAATAATACCGAATTATAGGCCAATATCTTTACTTTCCACCAGCTCGAAACTCTTGGAGCACATTATTCACAAGCACATTGTGGAATACCTAAATGCCAACAATATTCTTTCCCAATCGCAGCACGGTTTTCGTGCTGGCTATTCCACTGTTACGCAGTTGCTTGAATTTACGCATGACATTGCATCTTCCCTTAACAGCCGAGGACAGCTTGATGCCATATTTATTGACTATTCTAAGGCCTTCGATTTAGTTTGCCATGCTAAGCTTTTAGTTAAACTTCGTACATATTTTGGTGACAGCAAGCTGGTTGATTGGATAGCTGATTACTTACGGTCGCGCTCTCAGTTTGTTACGTATAACCACGCGAAGTCGTCTGAGGTACAGATTACATCTGGGGTGCCGCAAGGCTCGGTGCTGGGGCCGCTTTTGTTCATTATTTTCATAAATGACGTGGCAGAAATCATTGGCGATACTCAAGTTAAACTTAGAATGTATGCAGACGACTGCGTAATCTACAACACAATCTCTGATGCTCATGATCAGGTTGCGCTAAATAACGTTTTTTCATTGTTTTGTAACTGGAGTGAAACCTGGCAAATGTCTATTAACTTAAAGAAGACTGTGGCCATGACCTTTTCAAACAAGAAACAACCCCTTTCTTTTACTTATACTAACGACGGAGTCGGTCTAGTACATGTTACGGAGTTTAAGTACCTCGGTGTAACTCTAGCGTCAAATTTAAAATGGCGCAAGCATGTTGAAATGATCTGCAATAAGGCTCGTCGAAAACTTTGGTATCTCCAGCGCACGTTAAGCAACTCAACAAGAGAATGCAAATTGACTGCGTACAAAACTTTGGTCAGGCCCATACTAGAATATGCATCGGTTGTTTGGTCACCTCACCTCAAGCACGACATAGCTATGTTAGAATCTGTCCAAAAAAGAGCAATTAGGTTCATTTTTTGTCGCTATGACCGGCAATTCTCGCCTACTTCGCATGCACACGTTTTAACGCTGCAATCTCTCGAACATCGGCGTAATTCTGATCGCGTTATCCTTCTTCATAAGATAGTTCACACCGGCTTGAGTGTTCTGGTGCCGATTTCTTTTGTTGCAGCTTCAGCACGCTGTACTCGACGATCTGATCCCCTGAACATTGTGCCCTTCAGGTCGAATATTGATTCTTTTAAGTTTTCCTTCTTTCCACGGACGGTGGATTTATGGAATAAACTTGATGGGTCTCTGCGCAGACTCGGTACTGAGGATTTTGAAAAAGAATTGTGTAATTATGCATTCTGGTAATGTTTTCTAGTATTCTGGTGAATTTTGTTAAAAGTACTTGAAATTGTATTTTTTTGTTACTCTGTACTCACTCCTGCTATGTCTCAGAACTGAGACAGCAGTATTTGTAAATAAAAAAAAAAAAAAATCTCATGTGGCCTCCAAGCAGGTGCCTCATGCAGCGAAGGCGAGCGGCATTGCCCGAGTAATTCACCTCACAAAATCTCCTAGATGAAAGAACGCTGGCTAACTGATATGTGCTCCAAATGGGTTGCCTTGAGGTTGTCATAGGCGGTGGCAGGCAGAGGGGAGTTGGCAGCGTCGATGTCAGTGGATGAGAGCACTGAATAAGCATAAGGAAACTTTTTCGGTTGAGAACGGCTGCCAGCAACGTGAAGTTGGGATACAGTCTTCAGTAACAACGCTGAGGGTTGATGGTACCAGTACTGCTGGAGGAGGATGGTCACGGCCGAACAGGAGTCCTCACCACGTTGCTCAGGAGGTTTCTGGATCACCTCATGGTTTCGCCAAACTGTGGCGCAAGAGCGACAGTCTGGACAGGCTACCGAAAAGAGCAGACAGGACACGTCCTTGATGTCTCAGACTAGGTTTTAATATTCCCAAGGACAGCTGGTTCTAGCGCGTGCCACGCACAGCGTCCGAAACTCGTCAGGATGCGAGCGTTTGCTCTTTATTTATTAGCGTCTCGTGAATACGATGTCAATGCTGCTGCCGCTACACCGGTTTAAGTATTTCAGTTAAAATATTTTTAAAGTGTTGATTCATTTAAAATATCATCATAATCCGCTACAGTGACATAGTGTGCTTTAAGAAGAAGGGGAAGCACATTAAAAACATCGCACAGAGTGCATTTACTGGTGGTGGCTAGTAAATCCGAAGATAAATTGGTATGGCAAGAAACATTACTACACATTGAAAAAGAAAATATAAAGGAAAATGCAGAAACTATAGCGTCACAGGCAATAATTGCGGATATATGCTCGAATGTTTCAGACGGAACTAGGATGCGACATCAGTGCAGGTTTGAGCAAGCGCTGTGCATTGTAGTGCGCAAGAAAGCAGTAATTGTTGCTCTGCTACCTAGTTCTTGTCGATCGTCTTTAGCGTATAAGTCTTGGTTTCCCCACTGCCTGAGCTCAATTTTATAAAATTCATATACTGCATGCGTGCGTGACGCTCACTTTTATAGTAAAGACATAATCTTATGTGCTCAAAGTTTAATACAGCATAATAAATCGATGAAGAACGACTAGAGCCGATTTCGGAATGCTTAATATATTGAAACACCATAGACGAAATGTGAGCTGCGCCTTTCTCTCTGCCAACCTCTCCACAAGTCAGGTTATTTGTTTGCTGTGACTTCAATTTTAATCCTCTGCAAATGGTTACCGAGCTATATCACAAGCGCAGTCACGTTTCTTCCAATGATCCAATTTATGAGTTATTTACAATTGTTGTTGCTTATTTTTTCTGCATGCCACAAGTCACCAGCGTAGTTTTAACAAATGAATCTACGGGCTGAATGGAAGACGTATGCAAAGCGGTTTTACGAAATTATCTATAAGTTTTCCTGCTGAATTATATAAAAGTGCCCATGAGTGTGCAAAGTACGTTGTATGAAGCTTACCAAAGTCATTCCTTGCCAGCAGATACTTGAGGAACTCAATTATCAAGTAAGTCTGTGATCGTAGATTCAGAGTCCCTAGGCCTTGAAAAGTGCACTGAAAAGTTCGACAACCAAATGTTTCATTTGGACAACAGCCACCGCGGTGCCTTAGCGCCTATGGTACTGCGCTGCTAAGCACCAGGTCGCCAAATGAAATCACGGACCACGGCGCGGCATTTTGATGGGGGCGGAACGCAAAAATGCCCTTGTCTTGCACATAAGGGCTATAGTAACAATCTACTGGTGGTCAAAATTATTCCGGAGTCCTCCATCACGGTGTGCCTCATAATGAAATCCTAATTTTAGCCAGTAAGGCCACTGAATTCAAATTCATTCACTTTTACCCGCAAGAACGTATGCCTAATATGAACACATCCGATGACCCTACAACTTAACAGTATTATACAGTTTTCTATTTCAATTCTGCAACGAGCTCTCCACGATTGGTCAAAAACGCTTTTGAACCACCCCCCCCCCCCGCCTGTCTGTTACCGGATGTCACGAAATCCGCTATAGCTCCCCATCTGATGTGATGCGTACGCACTGATTATGCATTATTGGACCGAACAAAAGAAAAATTTTTATTTCTGATTCCACGCCTATTCGCCATTAGCCCTCGGCTATTGCTCAAAAGTATTCGGGCTGCATCGACTTCAACAGCCTGTCACGCGACGTCACAAAACCGTGAAAACTCAGCGCGTTAAAATTACGTGCACGCGTTAAAGATGCATTAATGTGACGAACAAAACTGAATATATTTCTGAATAGCCGCCGGCTGCCTCGTTGCGAAAGGAATAAATGATGACTGCCGCCGATCACTCAGGCACTGGTTACTCGTACCTGCCGGAGAGCATGCGTTTATTTCCATGCAATAAAGCTTTTTGCGTGCCTGTGTAAAGTAATCGAGCACTTTCGGCACCTTTATGACCTCGCTCTGCCAACTCTTCTTTGCTGAGGGTCCATTTTAGTAGCATTCTTAACCTTCGTTGGATGCCACCACGATTTTCGACCAGCCACGTCAAGCAAAGTAAGGGAAAGAGGACCAACCGCGGATGCCGGCACAACCCTTTTCATACGGTTAACGATTTTGAGTGCACTGGCTCGGCCGCATCGGATGCCTCTTCACTTGGGTGGGCTTCTAGTCTCTTGTCAGCCAATTAGATAAGACAAGCCGCTCAGTGTAGGCAATGTCATTCGTTTATAAAGCAAACAGATGTGACCTCCTATAAACGAGGGGGGCATTTGATTGGGCTGTTCAAGCAACGTTGCTGATCACTGCTTGATGCCTGCGTCGCGGTTACTGAAATTTGACGTCAGAAGATTGGAATAAAAAACAGACAGCAATAGTTTTACGTTATAGGGCACCAGCTAGCTAAACTATGCGTACTGGAGAACAAAAACATCAGCAATATAACAACCTAAGTCCAACTACCATATCCTGACTCACGCGCACCTGACACGCTAGCTTTTTTCGAGGAAATGGTTGTTGTCATGACTGTGACTGAAAACTGCAATTTATTTTCTGTATGCACATTTAACAGATTCTAACGCAGTGGTCGTTCGAGAGTGCCTACTTAAACAGTGGTGTACATGCTATTATCAGGCGCTTTTTAGCCAGCAGATGCCAAATCCGGCGGTTAGTTTTTTTTTTCATAAATACCATCATACTGTAGCTGTTCTTCGACCAGCATCAATTGTACGTTGTGTAAATCATTGCTGTTAAAAGAGCGCATTTCAAACTAAGTGCTCTGTGATTTTCGAAATATTTAGCAAAGCGTGAGAACATTTTAGCAGGAGAAGATGTCAGCGAGTTCACATAGGGTACGTGTCTGCGTTTAACTGCTGCGCAAAAAAAAAGCTCGCGTTGAAGCGACCGACACACACGGTTGGTAACACTTAGAACTGAACCTTTAATACAAAAGCGGGACCTGCAATAAAACCAAGAGACTCTTACACTTGTTTCGCATGGCCTTTTGGATTATAGTTAAATATGGTCAGCATTTCTCAGTGCCGCACGTTCCACACCCTTGGAAAGACAAAGTTCTCACTTCATGCACTAATGGCAGGACAACGACTTTAGTTTGTTTTATACTGCTGCTCTTCTGCCATAAGTTGCAACCTCATTCCTCTCTTTAGGGTGCATGTGCAATCACCTCTGCCTCTTTTGTGTTAAAAGTGCGTCATAATGCCTCAAACTATGTTAACGAAATTCAGAAAGAGGTTTTGGCACGTTAAACCCCATAATTTTTATTCTTAACGAAATACTTCATGTGCATTTTCGACACTGACATAAATACAAGTAGGCATATGCATTTGATAATTCAAAATATACTCAAAATATTTGCTGGATCAGAGTGCATAAGATTCATGCGAATGTGGTTGATCAAGGAGTGTCACCGGACAAAAACTGGTTGGCTCCAGCGACATTCGTTGATCGATCACATTTATTCACTTCAAACATCCAGCTTCCTGTAAACATCGCTCCTGTTTGGACGTGTAAGTGAGAGTTTGCGCAAAGGGGTTCTTTATCTGCTTATCTCAAGCGAGAAAGCTACAAAACAATTGACGGCTGTATAAACAGAATAAACTGTTTTACATGTTCAAATTCAATGGACCAGGCTGAATGAACACAATGTTACGCCAAAATGATGCACATGAGCTACTTCGCATAACTTTCTGTGGCTTTTGTGCTGAATATGCTGTCTTTATATACGTTTGCAGATGTATTACTCTTTCTCATTTGTAGTGTTTCATCACCGGCATGCAGTTTGCCTTTGCCGACTCTACGAAGACGTAATATAAAAGGTCGGTGAAAGATTTTTTTGTGCTCGATGCACATCTTTAGTGCAATGTCTGAAAAGGTTCGTACGGTGCGTTGTCCATAATAGACATCAGTTGCTAGGTACAATACAATGAAAGAAGCCTAGGACATTTCTAAAAGGTTTCACACACGTTATAGAGAGTGCGCTGCCGTCAGCGAATCGGTGCTCTGTGACAGCGAGGTTACCTGCATTTTCAAATGGCGGAACTTCAACGTGTAATGCAGCATCGTAGCTTGAGGATAATAGAGCCCTGAGTTTAGTGCTTCAAGAGCCTGGCATTTTCCACAACGGATGAGCTGGAGTAAGTTTGTGCTGTCACTTCTGCTAGGTCTCGGCCACGCCACTAAATGCGTTGAATTTGTGAGTGATTCTCTAAGCTTAAGCGTAAAATATCTGTTTCTCCCCTTTCACAGCACTAGAAAAACCTATATCAATGGCCATTAGCAACAATTATAGGTAAAGAACCATGTACAACGCTAGCATTTTACATATTTTTCACTCCATAACTTTAGTATCAAATGAATGCCAGAGATGTAACTATGCCTTGAATGATTAAACAAAAATATGATGACAATTGTGAATGACATCGCAGTTTCAGATGGGATATGAAAGCACAATGCCTTTAGTTAAAGCGATAACGTCTCTGACACCTAGGATGTGTTGCCAAGAGAGGACATGTTGCCAAGAACAATTCTCATATGCTGCAGGAACTGCAGATAACTTTACCCAGCACGTGCATTTCACGGATGACTCAAACAATGCTTACCGATGTCCAGCATGTTGTGGAGACATGGTTTTATGCCGGTTGTGGACATTTTAGCATCTGCTGTAGTTATCACAGTTCTGTCGTTAATGAAGCTTCACATTTTATGACCACCAATAGCACTGCGCAGTGTCTTTTTCGACACCTAGTACCTAGTACTTTTCGACGATAGTCTTTTAAGAACTACATACGGCTGTTGCCTTGGCGGTTGTTGTTCCCTGGACGTTTACTGCAACTGTGCAGTTGTTAACTGCCAAACAGAGATGGCGTTTAGAAATTGAAATAGAATATTGAACCGGACTTGGCTGAGCCAGAATCATTTTTAGTGCATCAAAGATGTAAGCGCAATAAATGTCTTACCCGTAGAAAAGTGCCGAGGAAATCTCCAATGCCTTCCTGGATGCATATGTAAGGACAGTAAAACAATTTATTTTAATGTGCCATATCTTGCCCCAAAGACAAAGTCAAGGCCGAAGGTTTGACAGTGAAATAGCAGCCCCATCAATGACAACGGCAGGAGCGGCGATGACGTAGATAATTGTACGCCCTCCCACCTAGCTGAACCAATCTGCTTGCGTCAGCCAGAAACCGGCGAGCGAGATGAAGATTACCAGCTGTACATTGTACTTTTTGATTATGAGCTTTTAAAAACTGCATGCGGTTGTTGTGCTGGCCGTTGCCTTTCCGCGGACATTTACTGCTACTTCGCACTGTTGCCCGTGTTCGAAACATGGGGTTTCAACTTTTATAGACACTTTTATTTTGACCCATACTGCATCAACACTTTAGGTGAGTTGAAAATGCACTACATATGGCCGCGCCTAAATGCTTTCATTATGTACACTGAGTTTTACCTGTGACAAGTGCGTGCACGCAGTGGCGCCGAACAAAGGAGCAGACACCATACAGGCGATGCAGGGTGTCCCATATAATTTTCGCCAAGAATTTAAACATGAGAGGCGTGTCGGAAGCGAATGGAACTGAACGCACACTATTCGCAACAGCCTATAGTAGCTGAGACATTTTGTTTGCTCCATAACACACTAATTATTTCAATTTTTTTACCTACCCTTTTAATTATTGACTTAGGACCGCAAGTATTGTACGCACATTTGTAGATCACCTTCAGAAATCACCGATGGAATTGTTTCCTTTACGATACGTCTCGCGAAGTCCTTTTTTGCGGGTTGCAAGGAAAGCCCGCGAAATAGGAAAAAAGCCACGTGAAGGAGCCTTTGCGCAGTGGTATCCTGTAGCTCTCAAGCGTGCGTTAGGTGAAGCAGGTCGGCTGCATCAAGAAAAGCGACAAGAAAGCGGCAGGGTGTTTCTTATCTCATGAGCAGCATGGATTTTCGCCATTATCTGACGGGAGCCGACCTTGGTCACCGAACGCACGCTCGAGAACAGTACCATACCACTGCGCTAACGCTCCGTCACGTGGCTTTTGTCATAATTCGCGAACTTTCTTTACAACCCGGCAAAAGAGTGCTGCTTGAGACGTATCGTAAAGGAATCAACTCGATCGGTGGGTTCCGAAGGCGCTCTACAAATCAGCGTATGGTACTTGGGGCCTTCAGCCAGTAATGAAAAAGTTGGGTAATTAAACTTAAACAATTAGTGAGATATGGGGAAAACGACAAATTGCCGGAGTTACTATAGGCTATTGCGAATAGTCTACGTTTGGTTCATTTCGCTTCCGACGCGTCTTTCATTTTTAAGTTATTCGCTCAACTCATGCGGGACACCCTATATATGTGCGTGATTCATACATATCGTACTCTGTGTGCTTGTGTTAGAGCGAAAACATCGTGTATGTTTCCCAGGCCATCGTGTACTCATATATCGAGTGTTCCATGCCAGCTGTGCATTTTGCGCAAAAGTGTAGCGATGCCTGCAACCGGAAACGCAGACCCTCAATAACGAGGATGCTTTTACAGAAACACGTGCGACGCAGACAAAATGCTGTTGGGGAGCTTGAACTAGACATAATTATAAAATCCAGCTAGAAGATATGTTCCATGCCAGCTGTGCATTTTGCGCAAAAGTGTAGCGATGCCTGCAACAGGAAACGCAGACCTTCAATTTTATATATGTTCCATGCCAGCAGTACATTTTGCGCAAAAGTGTAGCGATGCCTGCAACAGGAAACGCATACCTTCAATAACGAGGATGCTTTTACAGAAACACGTGCGACGCAGACCAAATGCTGTTGGGGAGCTTGAACTAGATAGAATTATAAAATTCAGCTAGAAATGATATCCGGTGCGAAAAGCAATATAAATAACATTTTGAGCCAGTCATCGAGGCCACAACCAGCTTTTCGCGCTTGCTTTAAGTGTTAATACTTCATTAAAATATACCTTATTTTAAACAGATTTCGGGTATTTTCAGCAAACCGCCAAAGTAGCCCCGTAAACGGAAGGAGGTGTAAACAAGATACACCTGCATTTTCTTCCCTTTAGCTGTAGTACACTGGAAAATGTCTATTTGAAATGCTTCCTAAATACAAAAATGTTTAGCGCTGGAACCACTTGCTTTAGGCTCTCAGTGACGTAGGACTCTAAAGATGAGGTCAATATGGTGCGTGAGAATTGTACAAATACTTAAAAAACGAGTGAGAATTACTCTACTGACATACGGCCTTTTGATGCCCTACGTCATCACGAGTATAAAGGACGTCGGTTGCTGCCAACTTTCCACCTACATAATTATGTTTCACAGATGCGCTATATTATCAGTATGATTGACTATCGTTATTAGGTACGCAAGCATAAAGTTAGTTCATACTATCAGATATGAAGGCGACGGAGTCTTTGACTGTATTGGATCCCTCAATGACTTGTCGTTAGCCTATTGTCTGCAAAAGAAGCTCCGTAAAATGCTTGGTCTTTCTCAAATGTCTCTCATCAACATGTCAAATTGAAATATTTGAAATAATACTGTGCGGAGGCCTTTGATCATTGTTTTTCCGGAAAACCGGTGTTTATATTTGTCAGAACAATATAACGGGCGCGAATCTAACGCCGTGTATAGCTATCGCCGTTGGCTTTACTCTTGCCCATATCATTTATGGCTGTGGTATCACAGCTGTGATATTACCTGATGACAAAATCTACCAGGTTTAAAGACAATAGAGGTGCTCTCCATGATTCCATCTTTTTATGTTTCGTACTGTTGTCTTCATTCATAGACACAATGTTTTCGTACCGGCATATCGCAAACACACAGGCCAAGGAGGTGTGTCGCTAAGCAGTGGCACTAAAATGGTGTGCCGGCATTGACGCTCCACGTCCCCCCCCCCCACGCCTCCGGCTGGAGCAGAAATCCGATGATGCTGCACCTATACCTTTTCCTAAACCAACACACAGCATTGCACAGCTTACAAATAATTCAAAGCGTCAAAAAACTTCTTCATTGGGTAAATGTTGCTGTATTAAGAGAACTCGATTTTTTTCTTCGTAAGTATAGTGAACGTAAGACAGGCGGCAGCATTACACGCACAATGAAGAAAATTTGTAGTTACCATCTTTTTATCTAAAGATGACGCGCGGACACGTATTTTATGCAAAGTGAGGCCGAACAAAAAGAATATTTTTTTTTAATTAGATGTTATTGTGAGCAAAAACATTCCGCGAATTCTTAACGTGTTTTCAGGCCACGCCTAGTTCACATGTCGGTCATACCACGTCACAAAGCCTGAGAAACTTAGCACGTGGAAGTTACATATACGCCACAGGGATGCATTATTATGCCGGAAAAAATTGAGTTTGTTATTTCAAATAGCGAGAGGCTGTCCTTGTTCCGAAAGTAATGTGACGTGGCTGCACATTGACGGCCCCAGCGAAGGCTACTTGGAGTTGCCGGGGACTGGATTTCATTGCGTATAATAATTGTATTGGCAGTATAACATTGCCGAAGCCTTCCGGGAATTATACGACATCGCTCCTCCAAATCAACTTCACTGAGAATTTGTTTTCCCTGCATTTTCAAATCTCTGTCGCATGTTGGCGCAATCGGTGACAAAGCGCTTCATGTTAAGCAAGTTAAAGTAAATCAGTCGTAGACGCTGTACCTGTCTCCTTGCGAGATAATCTATTTCATAGGGCATTTTTATTTTGCGTCTATTATGATCCAATGTTTTAAGGGACCGTAGGCAATGGAATTCGTTGTCAAACGAAAGAAAAGTCAGTTCTTACGCCGGAGGAGAGCGTTTGACTTCGATTTTTTGAAACACACATGCCGGTCACTGCCACCGATTGCGTCAGCAATTACGCAAATCTGATATCAGCAGATTAAGCTAAAGTCAGAATGCGATGCGTTTCCATTTTAGCACCCTCATAAGAGAGGCAACAAAATATAGAGAAACACTGATAAATTTTCACGTTTCCATATCTTACTCATTTTTGTCTTGTACCCTGATTGGTTAAAAGGGTATAGCGCAGATGTCCGGTAATCAGGTTTAAGGTAATAAGTTACAAGAGAATTTGCGAAGTAGCATGTCGTATTACAAAATATATTCACAACCCTTTTTTAGTGAGAGCGCAATTGCTTGCGGAATAATATACCTGTTTCTATAGTTCACTGCAAACGTTCGTTTTGCAACATGGCTTTGAAATGATTTCTTCTTTGCGGCGTGATTTTCGCTTTTGGCTATTTGACTTTCCGCGCAGAGCAACGTAACAGAAGTATGGTAGAAAAATTGATTTGATCAAATGGCTTACAGTGTCAGCGCTGCATAGGTCCGCAGATCCGCCTAGACACTAGAAAAATATATAGGACATAGAAGCTATGGATAATAATTTCTAAATAATGTGATCACTGTATTGCAAAATTTTACTACACCGTCATTGTCATTTCTGAGCGTACAATATTACAAGGCGATTTTTCAAATTATTTGAAGCCAGCTTGTTCCAATTTCCATTGCTTTGTACTTCAAAAGTAATATTTTGAAATAATTACAACTGTAAGGGTAATCCACAAAAAGAATTCATGGTCAGATCAGTCACTCCTGAAAACCAAAGTCGCATGCTACTACAAATTATGAAATTTTCTTATTGTGAAAAGGAAATAAAGTGTCGTCCGCATTTCTGCCAAAGTACGAAAAATAGACTATGCAAGTAGCAGGCATATTAATTGCTATATTTTGGCTATAATTTAGTCGTTGTGCTGGATGTCTCAACAATGAAAATTAAGCGTGTTTCCGAGTATCTGCATTAGCGAGTGCAGGTGTCTTAGAGGCGATCAGTGATTTACACAATGTCTTCATTCAGGGACACAGTGCGTGAGAAATTTTAGCGTCTTCAACTCTGAGCTTCATTGTCGTGTCTATAAATCGTACAGATCGCAGAGACATACAAAAAGCTACAAGATGGGCTTGACTAGGTATGTGCCCCTTTATTGGTTTTTAGCAACATGTAACAATGCGTGCACAAAATCCATGAACACATGTAATAACACAACAATATAAGTACAAAAAATGTGTGGGAAAAAATGAGACAATTTTTAGAAGGTTACATTTTCACAGCAGCCAAAACGCAAACGTGGATGCAGACGTTACACGTTTCATAAAGTTACAGAATAAACAGAAAAAAATACAGATAATATAAATCACTTTTCATTTGAGGGGAACATTCAAACAAATACCAAATCAGTAGTGCAGTTGCAGCTTAAACTGCATGTGCGTTTGAAGAAAAAACACACAAAGAAAAGCACTAAAGTACACACGCGAATAAGTCTTAATGGCAAGGGGTTTAGCACCTAATTGAAATGGTAATAAGTTTGCCCATTAATGACGAGAGTTAAGTAAAGATGGCAGTGCATTGCGCAGGATTTGATTCTTGTGGTTGGTTATTCAACGCATTATATGCAAAGCTTCTCTATCACGTGTATTGCAACTAGTTGTGTTTAATGTTAGTCTTGACAAGTACTCCAAACAATTAGTGCTCCTTTTTCTTTCTGTGAAAACAAAGTTTCAGTATAATTGTATTAAAGAATTATTTTATAGGCATTAAATCTAATTGACAAAACAGAGGATGCATAGATGCGTCGAATAAAAAGTTTTAAATCGCTTGGACGCCTTACTGTTGTAAAAGATAGAGAATATTCATGTTATTCCAATCGTGTAGCCCCGTGCAAGGGGATAATAGTTAATGTGAGATAGGAGAATGATAAAGTAGGAGCTTAGCTCTTAACTGGAAGAGGAAGTGTAATTTTATTAGTATTCCAACAACTCGTTCATGTTTGTTAGCTATAATGCTAACACAGTCATTCTACAGCATATTCATTTCGAAAATCACACCTAAGCTTTTAACTGATCGTAGCATGTCCATCAAGGTGGTAGCTATTTTTTGATGTACAATGACGCTCTGTTTCTTTTGTGTTCTTTGACTGGAACAGCGCGCGTTTTGTTTCCTAGCATTATTAAATTATGAGTTTGACAAGCTCCACTTGTTTATTTGTGCTAGTGTATCATTAGCAACACTTAGCAATGCGTTTAAGTCTTTAGAAGTTATAAATTAACTAGAGTCTTCGACATATGTACCAAATTGTGTCGGGGTATTGATATTAGTTATATGCTTTATATACCCGTTAACAATAGTGGTCTTACTATGCTTCCCTCACTAATCACAGCTAATAATGGCAAACTGTTTGAACAGTGGTTGCCTACAACAACAGTCTCATACTTATACTTCAAATACCTTCTAATTAAGTTCAGGAACTAAAGCCATAAATATCAAGTTTTGTTAGTAGGCTATATTGATTAGCAGTGTCAGAAGCCTTGAAAAATCAATAAAGACGCTGCGAGTAACTAAACTCCCTTCAAAACCTCGCAAAATGATCACTATTTGCATCAGTAACGCTGTATCCGTTGAATGAACTTTTCTAAATTCAAACTAGTAATTTGTAATTACACAGTGTTTTGTAGAAAAAAAGAAGTTATTCATCTAATAATCAGTTTCGCGAGACATTTAAAGAAAATGGGAAAAATCGACGATGGCCCGCAATTTGAGAGCTAGTTTCTGTCGCCATGCATGGAAAGTACCTTCGTGATTCGCGAACACTTCGCAAAGTGTTACCTTTCCGATTTTCATGCGCTGAGAAAATATACCATTCGAGAACGAAAGATTGTACACATGCTCTAAGACAGGAGCAATTAGGTCTGGAACATGGTTTGCTGAATGAGCCTGCAAATGATCGATATCTGAAGTTTTGCTATCTATAAGACTAAGAAACGTTTTGTAGATTCCATAAGTGTTAGTGGGGCTTACGACTGCACTTTCGACGGCACTTCGATTTTACATATACTGTGCAACGAGGATTGTAGGAACTCTTCAACTAAATGAGTGATCTTGGCCTTAAGCGAAATGACGACGTAATTTTATAAGTGTAGTCTTAAAGGTTTGAGCCTTTTTTTTAAATATAACGTGAGCGTTAACAGGCGTCTATAATTTATAAATTTCAATAAACGGGAATTCTCAATAGAAATAAATATTGACCAGCTGTTTCTACTTGTTATTGTATAGCGTCTTCCTCACGTCGTCAATAATAAAGTGGGGAATTTTATGTTACTATTTATCAATGGCGTCACTGCAGAGTTTATTGGTGTCCACTATTCCCACTTCATTTATCAGGTGGTGACGTCCAGGGACACGAGGGCAGGCAAGCACAAATTCACTGGTCAGCTGAAATTGCGATTGGTTTACAAATAAGAAACGGTCAATTAGAAAAGCAACAACGGTTGTGCTGGGTGCGACATGACAGCGGTTAATAGTTTGTTAGGTTTTCAAATTGTATTACACACCGAATAAACAAAAACACGGCCATAGACTTCCTGACTAACCATAAGTAGTTTCGGGATACTTGTAGCTCGGCGATGCGTGCAGGAATATTGAAGGTAAGATGAACATGCGAACAATTTTTTTCGCGGCAATTAAAAGGATGCGCTGGTTTCCGACATGGTAAATGACCTCTTGTGCAGAAACAAAAGTAAACTTTAGGGTTTGCATATGTGCGTAAATTGTAGTCAAGTGTAATTGCTTCGTGACTGTCTGAGTATTGCTGAAACGTATCTTCGTCAACTACATAATAAAGCAAGAAAACTAGAAAATTCTTACCGCGAAAAGAAAGTATCCGCCATAGGTTTAAGCAGGTACATATTTCATAACTAAACATGGTACCATTGTTGAGCAGTATTTATGACAGCAGTGGGTTTCAAAATGGTGGGCACAAAATACAGTGGCAGCCAAGCTCAGGCAAGCGTAATCAGTAAAAAACCTGCTATGCCAGCGTAGATCCAATATTACAAAAATATAGCTCTGAATCATTGCGTAGAACTGCGATAACTATAGAACTTTGAGCTGCTTCATGTTATGACTGCGAGTGATGTTTCAGATACATACCTCGCCTATGCCCAAAAAGTTTGGAAGGCTGACCTTCGCACACTGTGAGACTGTAAGACAAAAAGGCAACATTTTTTCTGAATATTACACTGTGGAACAATATATTTTTGTGAGAAAGGTCTTAGCATTACTTATATTACGGATTAGGATTACGTATATAGTGTTGTCCGTACTATCGAACACGGTTCTTCACTTGCTGTCGCGGGAAGCAAGAGAGAGAATATGTAGGGTATCGCAGTTAGGTTATCCAAGCTGTTCAAATAAAAAGAAAATGTAACAAGAACACTGCATCAATTTCATACCTACGATGTTCCGTCGTCAGAAGATTGGTGATAAAACAGAGTAGGTTTTAAAATCTTATCTTTCACTGTGCCTATTGACGTTTCTTTAAAAGTTTAAATAACGCTAGCAGGGACACATGGTATAGCGGACAACCATTTGGTCGCAAGTGCTGTTCTGCTCTTCCCTCTCCAATGCAGGGTAAATTACTGCATACAACACCATGGTGTTTTTGGTACTGCGAATGAGTAATTCTCTGTAGGCAGGGTATGCAAACGCTGGAAGGAAATATCCGTACATTCTTTCACTCTCTGTAAACTGAAGCGTGTATCATAAGTTTAGCTTATTGCGTTACGTCTAAATTAGTTGTTAACAGTAGTTATAGTTCACAGTGGCAAGCTGCACTATTTCCGTACAACAAGGCAACCAGTTGTTCGTCAGGTATGGCGTATGGAAGGAAAATTTGAGAGCGTCACTACGACCCAGTTGTGGTCCTCGCAGACATCAGCGAGTTTCTTACAGAAGCGAATTGGTATAAAACGCAGACCTTACTTTACTGGCTGTAGAAAAAAATCATCATCATAATCATCATCGTCAGCAGCAGCAGCAGCCTGGTTACGCCCACTGCAGGGCAAAGGCCTCTCCCATACTTCTCCAACAACCCCGGTCATGTACTAATTGTGGCCATGCCGTCCCTGCAAACTTCTTAATCTCATCCGCCAACCTGACTTGCTGCCGCCCCCTGCTACGCTTCCCTTCCCTTGGGATCCAGTCCGTAACCCTTAATGACCATCGGTTATCTTCCCTCCTCATTACATGTCCTGCCCATGCCCATTTCTTTTTCTTGATTTCAACTAAGATGTCACTAACTCGCGTTTGTTCCCTCACCCAATCTGCTCTTTTCTTATCCCTTAACGTTACACCTATCATTCTTCTTTCCATAGCTCGTTGTGTCGTCCTCAATTTGAGTAGAACCCTTTTCGTAAGCCTCCAGGTTTCTGCCCCGTAGGTGAGTACTGGTAAGACACAGCTATTATATACTTTTCTCTTGAGGGATAACGGCAACCTGCTGTTCATGATTTGGGAATGCCTGCCAAACGCACTCCAGCCCATTCTTATTCTTCTGATTATTTTCGTCTCATGATCCGGATCCGCCGTCACTACCTGCCCTAAGTAGATGTATTCCCTTACGACTTCCAATGCCTCGCTGCCTATTGTAAATTGCTGTTCTCTCCCGAGGCTGTTAAGCATTACTTTAGTTTTCTGCATAATAATTTTTAGACCCACTCTTCTGCTTTGCCTCTCCAGGTCAGTGAGCATGCATTGCAATTGGTCCCCTGAGTTACTAAGCAAGGCAATATGATCAGCAATAGCAAGTTACTAAGGTATTCTCCATTAACTTTTATCCCCAATTCTTCCCAATCCAGGTCTCTGAATACCTCCTGTAAACACGCTGTGAATAGCATTGGAGATATCGTATCTCCCTGCCTGACGCCTTTCTTTATTGGGATTTTGTTGCTTGCTTTATGGAGGACTACAGTGGCAGTGGAGCCGCTATACATATCTTCCAGTATTTTTACATATGGCTCATCTACACCCTGATTCCGTAATACCTCCATGACTGCTGAGGTTTCGACTGAATCAAACGCTTTCTCGTAATCAATGAAAGCTATATACAACGGTTGCTTATATTCTGCACATTTCTCTATCACTAGATTGATAGTGTGAATATGGTCTATTGTGGAGTAGCCTTTACGGAATCCTGCCTGGTCCTTTGGTTGACAGAAATCTAAGGTGTTCCTGATTCTATTTGCAATTACCTTAGTAAATACTTTGTAGGCAACGGACAGTAAGGTGATCGGTCTAATTTTTCAAGTCTTTGGCGTCCCCTTTCTTATGGATTAGGATTATGTTAGCGTTCTTCCAAGATTCCGGTACGCTCGAGGTCATGAGGCATTGCGTACACAGGGTGGCCAGTTTCTCTAGAACAATCTGTCCACCATCCTTCAACAAATCTGCTGTTACCTGATCCTCCCCAGCTGCCTTCCCCCTTTGCATATCTCCTAAGGCTTTCTTTACTTCTTCCGGCGTTACCTTCGGGATTTCGAATTCCTCTAGACTATTTTTTCTTCCATTATCGTCGTGGGTGCCACTGGTAGTGTATAAATCTCTATAGAACTCCTCAGCCACTTGAACTATCTCATCCATATTAGTAATGATATTGCCGGCTTTGTCTCTTAACGCATACATCTGATTCTTGCCAATTCCTAGTTTCTTCTTTACCTTGCTGGTGAAGCAGCGCACAAACACGGACACAGTGGAGACAAGTAGGAATAGACGACACTCGCTGCACTCGCAACTATTTTATTTCAGAACACGTACTTCAAGTTTATATACCTGCGCACCCTCAGGCGTCAACGCAAATCATGGCAAGATTAGAGGCTTTTTTATATATATATATATATCGTTTGCCCGCTCATACTCGGGCGTCAAAGGCATTGCACTTATCTATCATGGTGTGCAATCCTATCGTAATTTGTTGCAACCCTACCAACGATTTTTATTACACATTTTCTTTTCTCTTCTTTTTGGTGTACTTCCAAAAACGCAACCTCACCATGGCTTAGATGGACAGATGGCTGACTGATACAACCCTCTCCCCTCCTGTGAATATGAAAGGCTTCGATTATTTCCCTGGTTAGTTGATCCTTATGGTGTGATAAAACTGTGGCATCATTGTAAAGCGGCCAGCACCCATGTTGGGAGCAGTGCCCCTTAATATGGGAATGAATGTTTCCCCCCAGTGACCTTTTGTGCTCTAAAAGTCTCGTGTTTACACAACGACCTGTTTGGCCGATGTATACTTTCCCACACGATATGGGCAAACAGCAGACTACAGAAGACCTGCACTCGACAAGTTTTTCTTTGTGCTTGACTGTGCACTTACGTCCATTTTCTTTTACTTTTGTTGACACTCTACGATCCAGTCCGGCACATATTTTTCCGAGTTTGTTAGGCGCTGAAAAAACTACTCGTAGACCGTATCTGCCACCTACGTTTTTTAAGTTATGCGCAATTTTGTGTGCATATGGTAGTGACACAATTTTTTTGCTGTCAATCTCTAGTCTGTTGCGCTTTTTCTGATAGCCATTGCGCACATAACGGATCAACTTATACGCTGATGTACAGAGTACATGTACAGAGTACAGAGTACTCTAAAATAGTAAAAAGTGGCATAGCTTTCTCGTGCCTGAGGGCTGCATTAACTAAGTCTTGCCCGGAAAAAATAAAAGAAACATTCAGCCAACAGGTTATCAGACTAAAGAATGCAGGGTATGAAAAACATGTACTCTGTACATCAGCGTATAAGTTGATCCGTTATGTGCGCAATGGCTATCAGAAAAAGCGCAACAGACTAGAGATTGACAGCAAAAAAATTGTGTCACTACCATATGCACACAAAATTGCGCATAACTTAAAAAACGTAGGTGGCAGATACGGTCTACGAGTAGTTTTTTCAGCGCCTAACAAACTCGGAAAAATATGTGCCGGACTGGATCGTAGAGTGTCAACAAAAGTAAAAGAAAATGGACGTAATTGCACAGTCAAGCACAAAGAAAAACTTGTCGAGTGCAGGTCTTCTGTAGTCTACTGTTTGCCCATATCGTGTGGGAAAGTATACATCGGCCAAACAGGTCGTTGTGTAAACACGAGACTTTTAGAGCACAAAAGGTCACTGGGGGGAAACATTCATTCCCATATTAAGGGGCACTGCTCCCAACATGGGTGCTGGCCGCTTTACAATGATGCCACAGTTTTATCACACCATAAGGATCAACTAACCAGGGAAATAATCGAAGCCTTTCATATTCACAAGAGGGGAGAGGGTTGTATCAGTCAGCCATCTGTCCATCTAAGCCATGGTGAGGTTGCGTTTTTGGAAGTACACTAAAAAGAAGAGAAAAGAAAATGTGTAATAAAAATCGTTGGTAGGGTTGCAACAAATTACGATAGGATTGCACACCATGATAGATAAGTGCAATGCCTTTGACGCCCGAGTATGAGCGGGCAAACGATATATATATATATATAAAAAAGCCTCTAATCTTGCCATGATTTGCGTTGACGCCTGAGGGTGCGCAGGTATATAAACTTGAAGTACGTGTTCTGAAATAAAATAGTTGCGAGTGCAGCGAGTGTCGTCTATTCCTACTTGTCTCCACTGTGTCCGTGTTTGTGCGCTGCTTCACCAGCAAGGTACTATGATCACTCACCAACTAGCCCAACTTTCCACGTTACTGTTCTTCTTTACTGTTTTTACGCTTCCTCCGCTCCTGAGAGCATGTTCAATCCTATCCATATTATACTTCCTTATGTCAGCTGTCTTACGCTTGTTGATTAACTTTGAAACTTCTGCCAGTTCTATTCTAGCTGTAGGGTTAGATGCTTTCATACATTGGCGTTTCTTGATCAGATCTTTCGTCTCCTGCGATAGTTTGCTGGTATCCTGCCTAACGGAGTTACTACCGACTTCCATTGCACACTCCTTAATGGTGCCCACAAGATTGTCGGTCATTGCTTCAACACTAAGGTCCGCTTCCTGAGTTAAAGCTGAATACCTGTTCTGTAGCTTGATCTGGAATTCCTCTATTTTCCCTCTTACCGCTAACTCATTGATCGGCTTCTTATGTACCAGTTTCTTCCGTTCCCTCCTCAGGTCTAGGCTAATTCGAGTTCTTACCATCCTGTGGTCACTGCAGCGCACCTTGCCGAGCACTTCCACATCTTGTATGATGTCAGGGTTAGCGCAGAGTATGAAGTCTATTTCATTTCTAGTCTCGCCGTTCGATCTGCTCCACGTCCACTTTCGGCTATCCCGCTTGCGGAAGAAGGTATTCATTATCCTCATATTATTCTGTTCCGCAAACTCTACTAATAACTCTCCCCTGCTATTCCTAGTGCCTATGCCATATTCCCCCACTGCCTTGTCTCCAGCCTGCTTCTTGCCTACTTTGGCATTAAAGTCGCCCATTAGTATAGTGTATTTAGTTTTCACTCTCCCCACCGCCGATTCCACGTCTTCATAGAAGCTTTCGACTTCCTGGTCATCATGACTGGATGTAGGGGCGTAGACCTGTACAATCTTCATTTTGTACCTCTTATTAAGTTTCACAACAAGACCTACCACCCTCTCGTTAATGCTGTAGAATTCCTGTATGTTACCGGCTATATTCTTATTAATCAGGAATCCGACTCCTAGTTCTCTTCTATCCGCTAAGCCCCGGTAGCACAGGACGTGCCCGCTATTTAGCACTGTATATGCTTCTTTCGGCCTCCTAACTTCACTGAGCCCTATTATATCCCATTTACTGCCCTCTAATTCCTCCACTAGCACTGCTAGACTCGCCTCACTAGATAACGTTCTAGCGTTAAACGTTGCCAGGTCCATATTCCGATGGCGGCCTGTCCGGCCTGTAGAAAAAAATATGGCGCTCAAAATGACGTTTAAGCGTGCTTCCGACCCTAGGCGTTTTGCGCACATTAAACACGTGAATAAAATTAACAGAATAGATGCCATTCACAGCGACAGCGGTAAGGAACTCGATTGTGGTTATGGCGTGTTCCACAAGAGCAAAACGCAGTCGGAGCTTTATCACGAAGAATGTCCAAGTTAATACGCTTCGCAATGAAGCAAAGTAGCGACGCACCGTATTGCCACCGCAGATACGCGTCATGTATGAGCTGTATGTGCAGCCGTGCTTCTGACTCCTGCTTCGCGCTGGACACGCTGGATCATTCAGCGGCGGCGCGAAGTCCACGCATGGCACTCGCACGAATGTACATTCAGAGAGCTATGTCTAAATATATGTATAAGACGCGGACCTAATATCGCCCTTGCAACAGGGAAATCCTAAATGTCTTTTTTGACCTTGTACAGTAGCCCATGCCATGTGACACACAGCAACAGAAGTTGGCTTGAAAGAGGAACATTGAAGAGCGACACGTACACAGTCGCGCAAGCCCTTTAGCACGTGCCTAGTGACCCCGTGCCTTGATCAGAGAGGTTCATTTAAGAGCGATGCATACCGTGTGGCAAATTAAGAGTGACGCAAGTTGGCGTCAAGCAGATTCCCTTATTAGCAGCACATAAACAGTGGCACATGCATGGTAAAATGAGTTGGAGAAAAATTGTTTAACTGATGAGCCACACACATTCACTGCCACACACCGAGTGACTTAATATGGTACGGCGGTAGGTTTTAAAGGTGGTTTTATCAGAACAACGGTTTAATGCTGCGCCCATAATACGAAGGAGTTCTCAGCGAATGTGCCCGTACCATATACTGGCGATAGCGGAGTCCACGTATTTATTTTTAAGGCAACAACAGGGAGTACCTTTATGTCGGTGAGTCGGTTCTTGACGCAGTAGCCGTTTTTAGCACGCCTTCGAGCACATCAGTCGTTTTTAGCGTTGGTATCTGAATCGCATCTCTTGGACGTATATTTAAGCTGTTCAACTTTCATCGTTATGTCTGCGTCACCGCCCCAGTGCTGCCGCCGCATGGTGCTACAAATATCGATATTATTATTCCACGTGCAAACATCTGTGTCTGCGTTTGGCTATTTGTTGTTGCAGTCCTTATTCAAAACTTACTATTCTATTCGCATTACAAAAAGCTGCTATTCGTTCACCTCTATCGCAAAGGTATTTTTTTTTCACACTTATACGGAAGTTAGACTCCGTTCTGCTTGGCATAAAAGAAAATATTTAGCTTACAAAGAACGCAAAAGTTAAAAGTTGTCATGTGAATGCGAAGTTGTACCGTGAAATATGGCGCGATTCTTACCGTCTGTGGCGGAAACGACGGCGGGAAAGAGAGGGATTCCTGCCAGGAGCAAGATGTACAGAATCATCTCGTCTTCGTTGCTGCTTTTCAAAAACGTGCGATTACAACTATGCCCGGCACACCTCGCTCCGGCAATTTATGTGTTACCCGATGGTACTGGACACGCGAGTACGTCTGCGCTTCCCTGATGTACCACGTGCCCAACGTGAAATATATAAAACACCGGAAAAAATACAAGGTGCGGCACTGTGTGAATCATTTTCCGACAATTGTGGCCTACTTCCGTTAAAACATTCGTGTACTAACCATGGAAAGTAGTGCTAATAATGTTTTCTGCGCTATGCCCATAGAATGCTTTTCTGATACACATCTAAGATACAGCAACATGCATGATTGTTGTCGTTTCCTATTTGTTTTCTCTATTGGCGTACGTACACGTCCATGCACAAGAAACTAACTCCATTGATGTCCTCTAAAAAGCGTCATTGATGTAGCCATATATGTGTCACTTTCTATCGCCGGCGTGCACAAATGTAAAATATAATTGCAACGTCGTTTTTGACACGCTTTCTGAAAAATTGCTCCCGGAAGGTACAATGGCGCAGGGTATACAGTATTATCGTGTTTTTTATTTTAATTGGCTCACTTCATCTACGACCTTTATGAAAGGTCTTTTTAGTGTTTTCCTATGGCTTGCCACGGGGTATAATGCGAAACTGAAATTATAAATGAGCCGCCGACGTGTTTTCTGGAGGCACTGCAACAGTGACTTGTAAAATGCAATGTCCATGAGCTATAGTTCGTACAAGAGGTAGTTTTATTCTGAACTTAATTTCACTAAACGTATGTTCATGGAACGTCTTTGTAATAAAACAAGTCAGAATTACGAGCAGAAGTTCATTGTGCAGTGTGGTATCTCTGTGGAAACATTTTTTGTAACTTCTCTCTGTCATCCACCTACGTTTCCTGGCGAAGACAGCTTTTCATTCACAAGTCGGGAGTCTGTATTGTCTCCAGATTAGCACCCGTCCTTATAGACATCTTTCAGTCGAAAGTTGATTGGGCCATCACTGACGACCTAGGTTTCGCGTTTTTCGCTATGTGGACAACTGTCTGCTAATTGTCGACAGGGGATGGCTGGAGAAGCGAGTTCTTGACGCTCAGGAAGTATTTAAAAAATGGGAGATAGAACTGACCTTCACGGCTGAATACCCTCACGAGTACGAGCTACAGTGTTGGGATATTCACCTGCGCTTTGAAGTGACTCATACTTGCTGGCTATTTTGTCCTAGGTCCATGAAAGCACCGTTAATATTGACCTAATGACACGAAGTTTTTCTTCAGGAAATTGTAGAACAGTAAAAAAAACGGCATTGTTGTGTCCAGCATTGGTGCTGCCCTGATGAAACCATGCGGCCACACATTAGCGGAGAGTGTTGAACACCGAGTGATTAGACTAAATACAGCTGGTTATCCGAGCTCTGTGGTAACAGCGGCTTGCAAAAAATTTATAAAGAAAGTCAAGTGTAACGTCACAGCTTCAACTCAAGCCAACAACCAGGAGCTTAAGACGCCTGCTGTGATCCCTTACCAACATAAGGTGTCACGCAATTTGAGGAACGTGGCGCAGCGTTATGGGGTGAATGTAGCGCTTTCTGTTCCACTCAATATCGCCCGTTGGTGCTCACAGGTCCAGAAATATATTTAACACATTCCTAGCCATAGCTCTTTTGTTTGTCACGTAAGCCGCACGGCACAGTTTGTTCCTTGCACGTGCGGTGGGGTTTACGAATTCCCTTTCTCTTCGGCTGTGTTTATGTCGGTTAGACCAGACGCTTTATTATTATCGGTCTAAACGAAGATCTTGAGATTAAGTCATCTGACGAGCCATCCCACGTAGCAAAACATTGCGCGGATTGTCAAAATGGGACAAAGAAGGTGTGCCTTCCGCTTCTACACAAAAAAGGTTTTATGTCGTCATAGGAATCGTCGTATACGGGAGCAGTTCGAGGCATATGTTATAAAGAAGAAAGCGTGTGTATGTGGTAGCGATCCCTCCATTCTGCTTGCTGATTGTGAGGTGCAATTTCTGGGCGCAGGATTGTGACGGCAGCAATTTTGAATGGCCTATCAGTATGCTGACGTCGTTTTTATCTTTATATATATATATATATATATATATATATATATATATATATATATATATATATATATATATATATATATATATATATATATATATATATATATATATATATATGTGTGTGTGTGTGTGTGTGTGTGTGTGTGTGTGTGTGTGTGTGTGTGTGTGTGTGTGTGTGTGTGTGTGTGTGTGTGTGTGTAGCTACCGCGGTAGCTGTCCTGGTGTCATCTGTACTAGATTAACATTCGAAATGGTAGCTAGCTTCATTCACTAGCATGGCCGGGCTGTGTAACATGTTTGCAGCCACGGACGTCACGGCGCATGCAAGTGTCACGTAACAAAAATCTATTTAGGTATCTTTTGTACATCTCTGTGCAAATCTCATCGCCATTTTTCTCTACATAAGCATCACACGATGCCTTCGTCCTCGTAACATGACTGCGTAGGCGTCGCACACTTTGTATCATTCTCACTTGGTGTTGCCATCTCTGCTTAGCCTGTAAACGCGTTAGTGAAAGAACATGCATGAGATTAAAATTTTGAGCTCTTTGGCACATAAACATAGAAATTTATAAATTAAGCCAAGGGTAGACAGGAATTAATTGTCAGGGATTCACTGCTAACAATCGAGACCACCAAGCAGGCACTTAATCTTAATGACGGCAACTTTCGGCCGTGTGTACGCACGTTGCTTGCGCCAGATATTAAACACATAACCGGACCATTTCCGCCTTTATCTTCATTGTGAACACGGCTCCAAGAGGGAGCCAAAATGTCTTACTTTTATGAACTTTTGCGGTTGGTGTTCGTTTTTAAAGGTTTTCAGTCTCGCGAATATGCAAGTAGGAAGAGAAACTTTTACATTATCAATAGAAATCACATGCGTATGCTCCCAGGAAGGTCAGGTTCCGTCCACTTCAAGATTCATGTTAATACTACGCGACAGGATAACCGAGACAAGCGAAGAAACTCCTAACGTATGTGTCGACTCTCAACGGCTTTATTCTGATAGCTCGTGCAGATCAATTGTTGACCAAGGTGCAGGTGTCATCATATCAAAGGCAGAACTAATGCTTAAACAGAGCTTGCTATACGTCACAAAATAATACTTCTATATATATACCATGCTTCTATTTCTACTCAATATACCATATATACCGTATATTTCTATTCAATATACCATGCTTCACAGACACTAAAACACCGAATCTGTGAGGGGTATTCAAATTTGGCTTATGCCTTCTTTTTAGTTGTCTAATCTAAAACGCTGCCGCAATCTCGCTGTTCATTTATTCTCTTAGCCTTGCGAGGGTCCGGGCTCTCGAAAATGTTAAGGGGCATCGGCACTTATGGCAAATGTAGCGCTGGGACAGAGGTGTGTTTTTAAGGCACAGTTGATGTTCTTGATGGCGTGAGGTGGCATTTCTTCTACTTTGCTCTACGGAGGATTTTCGGCACGACAAGGGTATTAGGTAAACGACGCCTGCATTGCCTGGGAACGTTGCAAGAAGTTTCCTTCACTTGGCATATACATTGACGAGCGGAACAGACAGCTTTTTCTTTTTTGCAGGTGCACACTTTTGAAAGATTTTCTGGGACCTCCACCACAGTTTCCACTTCGTACTGCCAGGCCACATACATGCGAAATGAGAGCGAGCTTTTCGTGCGTCTTTCGATGGTTTGCGCCACTCGCTACCTTTCACAACTGCTAGTAGTCTGTAACGTGCGCTGATAATCACACGGCTAGGGAAGTTCTCTGAGAATATTATCAGCCTGAGGATAAACAACTTTCCAGGTGAGCCTCCATTGTCGCTCGGTCTAAGGAATGCAGCTTAGCGGTACGAAAGGTAAATTGTAATCCCGGTCGCAGAAAAACACTTTCATAAGTCTACACCTAAAAAGAAAAAGAAGCAAGATTGCCACTTCCGCACGTGAAGGCGTATCGAGCATCCTTGTTTCTACGTTTTTTGTACTACATGCATCGCTTACCACGTACCTTTGACGGGCAAAAAAACCTTACGCAGGGCAAAGTGAAACTTGCGTAAACACATGCCTACGTGAACATAAACTGTCCCTGAAGAACACAGCTCCGTCTCACCTAGCTGTGCCTTTCCAAGAGTGCGGATGTACCCCAGCGTTTTCCAGCGCACGTTTCCTCATAAGGGAAACGAAACAATCGAACTGCGGATAGCGCGAACGCTTTATAACACATAAGACAAAAGAAAAATGCATAGGCTAACATCCAATAGGCCGCACACATCAGGTATTCTATCTTTGTAGCAGGATACAATAAATTCCGAGGGATTGAAAACATTGTTTCGTGGCACAAAGAATTTCTTTTGTTCCCCGTTCGTTCCACCTTCGATAAATATCATGACACGCCTACGTCACTCACCAAATCATTTGTAGCAGCCTTCACAAGGCATTTGCTAATCAGCGCTGACTCGCCACAAGTCCTTCTAATCCACTTGACTATGTTTTGTGACTGTGCTACATTCACGGCACCGCACTGCAAGACTAGTGCTAGTGACACACTGCCTCAGTCTGTACTTTCCCACTAATATTGTTTTTGGTTATATGGCGCTCAGCTTTACACAGACAATATTAAGGAAGGACAGGACGTGAACAGACGTAGCGCAAACTACCAACTGTTTAATACTGTTAAAGAACGCGCTTATATACAAGGAGATATGGTGCGGGGGGGAGTATAAAAGATATGACAAGTTGACGAAATGTGATCATAGTTCTGGTCAGGCATACATCGTTCACTTGCACCCGTTCGCCCTGGCAAACTCGACCTCAGCTTTGATAAGCGCGATGGACGGAGTGCTTACGCACTCCGACTTGGCAAACTTTGGGATTCGGTTTGTCTAACAATGGTCAAGGGGTTGACTCAATGCTTTTGAAACAATCCAATGGAGACTCTGGCCAATGACCACATCATTTTAGGCATAGAAGGCTAAGTGCGAGCCATACGCACCCAAGAACGTGCAAATAAATATGGTATGCCTTTCGGTGCAACAGAACAAAGCCTCACCAGCACACCCCGCCATGTCTACACCAGTGGGCACAACAGCTACAGGTAGATTTTAGAGCTGCCACCAAGCAGCGCCCTTCAACAACCGAGACACTGGACGTGAACATACATCTGCTCCATCTCTAGGATGCTCGAAGAGGCTTGACAAAACGATCGAAGAGGCGGCGGCGCAACCGTAGGCTGAAATAATCACCCGGATCGCATTATAAGCGGAAAAATACGTCACCAACCTCACTAATACCAATTGGCATAACCTCTGCGTTCGTCTTAATGGCACACTAAGTAGTTACAAAACGTGGTACCTCCTCAGAGCCCTACTCAACAGAAAGCACACAAAAACGCACATAACCAACACCACCCGCAGGATCACCCGCAAAGGACAAGTGGATCATGGCATTCTCCTTCAAACACTGCAAGAAAGATACAGTGCTACAGGTCACTTAGCGGAGTACAAAGGCTATCCACATGAGGAAAAAACTAATTGAATGGCGATATTAGAGGGGCAGAAGCGAGGGCTGGGCTGGGCTGGGCTCAAAGAAGTGTAGTCGGCCTTCAGCCTACTGACGAGCAAGACATGACTGGATACCAGAGTATCTACAACTGTAAGGAGCAATTTCTTATGTCACTAGCGTGACCTGGAGCAGCACGCGGCAGAACCCTGAGTATTGCGAAAGGCGCTTCTTTGAAAGTCCGACGTGATGAGAGGGTGATCACAGAAGCATGAGCGTTACAGAAGAAAACTGTGCGTCACAATGGCGGGCGTTGTACAGACGTTTCTGAGTGGTTTGCAAAGCCATCAGTCGAGTGTGGGCAAGCTGATGGGCAGGGTCGGCGAGGACGAATGCGTCGCGCGCACGCTTGCTGTTGAGGTTATAGTAGGAGGAAGTGCCGCATCAAGGGGCAAGGTCGGTCCGCGACCGTACAAAAAATAAAATGGAGAAAAGCCGGCGGTGTCGTGACGATAATAATTGTACACCAACGTGTCGGAAGGAAGGGACTGTGCATGTGTTAGGGTACAGTTTAAACACTCCGTCAGTCCATTGGTTTGAGGATACTATGAAATGGTCAGCTTGCGTTGAGTGGAATAGCCGCGCACAGTGTCTCCAATAACTTTAGACTAGAAGGTATGACCACGGTCAGTAAGCAGCTCTCTCGGGGCGCCATGAAGCAATGTAATATCATGCAAGGAAATCTGCGACATCAGCGGTGCAACTGGTCTGGAGAGCCCGCGTGATGGCATATGGGGTGGCGCAGTCAGTTGCAACGACTATTCATTTGTTCGCAGAGCATGACGTGGGAAAGGCGCTGAGCCTGTCTAATCCAACACGAAGGAACGATTGCACAGGCACAGAGATCAGCTAGAGATGGTAGCACTCGAGCCGTCTTTCGACGCTGGCAGGAATCGCAGACAGCAACATTGCATCGGATGGAGTGAGCGACTTCGGCCCAAAGAAGCGGCGCCGGACGCAGTCGTACGTCTGAGTTACCACAAGGTGCCCTGCAGTGGGTGCGTCAGGGAGCTTAAAGAGCACAGTCAGTCGCGTAGATGATTGGACACGGAAAGAAGAAGATCCGGCAGGGAGCAAGCTCCTTGGAGTGCACATCGGCAATTGTAGGCGTCGGTAGGTGTAGAGTACAGACGCTCGATGAGCGCTCGTTGCGATAGCTCCCGGTACTGCTCATCGGCGATGTCCGCACAGAAAATACCGTTGGCATTACTACTGGCGGCGTCTTCAGGCTCGTCGACCGGGTACGAATACAGGTCGCCTGAATACAAATATTATTGAAGGTGTCACGCCTCGCGACCAGGTCTTTCTATAGGGTCTTTCAGTCAACACAACGGAAAAGCTCGTGATTGTCCGTGACCACAGAAAAGAGTCGGCCATTTAAAGGGACACAGGATCTTACTACGAACTCACGTTAATGTGATAAAGCAATGCTCTAGAACGTCTAAGGCGTCAATATAATCACGAACAGAGCTTTAGTGACCTAGGAATTGAGCTATGTGCAGGACACGATTTGAGACCCCGCAGCGACATCCCGGTACTAGCCAGATGACGAAGGCACTCTTCATCCTAAATTAGGTCGCTAGTACTCAACTACTCGTATTAAAAAGATCATTTCATTAGGTTATAAGACGGAAGAAAATGTTACTTGGCAACTTCTGTTCAATTCTAAGAAAAAATAACATTTTGACGTTACCCTTCAGTAGTGTGGGTGGTCGAAATGTTTTGTTTTCGCTCGACTCTGCGCCCTCGACTCTGCGCCCTCGACTTTGCGCCGCACCCACTTTGAAGTTTCAGTTGTTTCGTTATCGCGTCGTGCTGCGCTGGTTCTGGTGGTTGGCGAAACTTGCATTTGGAACAAGCAGCGAGAATGCCGCGTCTATGTGATGTCGTTGGATGCGCGAACGGTCCGCGGAGCTTGGCCAAGGGCAGTTGCAGCGGCGAATGCAACCTTACTTATCACTGTGTGCCAACGATCGAGAAAACCTCTCTGTTCGAAGTGGTTAAGTGCCGTACCTCTGCCATAGCGCATTGGCAAAGCGCCGAAAATCGAATAGTGTGCTCGCTGCACTTTCGCCCAGAGGACTGCGAATTCAACGCCGACTTACTGAAGTCGTGTGGCGTGCTTTTCAAAGCAATGCTTTCCCATAGCGCTGTTCCGTCGGTCTTGCCTGCATTCCCCGAAGCGCAAGAACAACTGCAGGTCGAAGACGGGGTTGTTAGTGCGGCATTTGGTTTTCACGAAAAAAAAGGTGCAAATGTGCGAATATGTGCAGCCATTACATACAGTTGCCGTCGTAGTAGTACGCAACGACGCTGGCAGCGCGAGCCCTCAGCCGCAGGTCACGTTCATCAGTGCTTAAATCGCTTAAGTCTAGCCGAGCATCGCGAGCCAATGTGTCGTTGTCAGGGTCGTCCATTGCAACGAGCGTCGAAGTTGGCTTTATAAAATGAAGAACCAGCTTATGGTCAGGCGCTTTCCCTTCCGCTAGCCACCATAGTTCCGCTTTCGCGCTGCTGTCGGCTCTGCCTTGGCTGTGTTGCTGGTTGCGCGTTCACGTTTGGCGCAAAAAAGCCGTAGCGCCGTGTGTGGGCGCCGTTTTACTCAGGGACGGCGCAACGTCACTATGAGACCATGACGTCACCACTCCTCGATCGTAGGGCGGGTGATCTGAACCGCGATAGAGGTACGCGGACACTTCAGAACACATTTTCTCTTTAAATAAGTTTCTTCGCATGAAACAAGCGTTTAGAGGTTTCTGTGATGGTATTTCAGCAGTCCACCTTTACTTAATATTAACCTTTAGTGTCCTTTTAAGCATGGGCAGAATTGCGCAACCGCCCAAACTAGGGCCAGACACTCACGCTCAGTGATGGAATATTTGTGCTCAGAGAATGAGAGGATCCTGTTTGTGTAAGCGATAACGCGATCGTTGCTGCGCTAGTGTTGTGCTAGTACTGCACTGATTCCTTTGCCGCTGGCATCAGTACGGATTTCAGTAGGCGCAGAATGTTCGAAATGGGCCAGAACAGGTGGCTTTCTGGCCCATTTGCATTTCCCCTCAAAGTTCGGAAATGGATATCTCGAAACTGGGGCCATCCTGAGAATTATTAGTTCCAGGTGGATCGGCCTTGCAGTCTCTACAGCTGAAATTTCTAAATTGTAAAATTGGTATATATATATATATAAATATATATATATATATATATATATATATATATATATATATATATATATATATATACACATATATATATATATATATATATATAGACCAATTTCATTAGTCAATAGTATATATAATATACTATTTCAAGTAGTTCAATATACTATATACTACAATTTCAAGTCAAGATATATATATATATATATATATATATATATATATATACAGGCTGTTTCAGCGAAAGCTTTCAAAAATTCTCACAAGTGGCCTGTGGCAGATAGCAGCTCTAGTTCGTGAGGTGGTCCACCCGAAGCAGCGGACACCCGTTTCACAAAACACTTAAACAACTAATTGGCTATTGATACAACTTCACTAATTAGGTTTTTAGCTCATTACCTTGTGACCAATTTTGCAATTTAGAAATTTCAGCTGTAGAGACTGCAAGGCCGATCCACCTGGAACTAATTCTCAGGATGGCACCAGTTTCGAGATATCCATTTCCGAACAAGCATATATATATATATATATATATATATATATATATATATATATATATTTATATATATAGCTATGTCTGTGTGTGTGTGTCAAGTGAGCTACTGAACAACCCATTGTATTGTAGTTAACGTGGCTTTAACCATGAATCCGGGACCTCAACGAGGCACGACGATATGCCTGCCGCATTTCTCTCGAAATCCCCACTAAATTTCCATTAAATTGCTCCCCCCTCTATGTGTAGGGTGGCCAACCAGGCACGTCCATTGTTAAGTCCGTACCTTAGCTCTTCAATTGTCTCTCCTTTTCTCTAGGATGTTGTGCTTTCTCTTGTTGGTAACCTCCCTTGCCTCTCCTAGCGCAAAGTTCAAAGTGAAAATAAATAAGCTGGGTTTATCGCGGGCAGCTCTTTTCGGATTCGTGATGCGTCAGATTAAAATCGACATTTCCTATCTAACCCAAAATGGCAGCAATATAGGCGAGATGAGTTACGGTAGCTCGTGGGTTCAGACTAACGCCGCTCTTCACGCCGCAATTTCGTGTGTTGCGAGGTTGTGAACCGGAATGAAAAGCAGGATGGTAACATGCCTTCCAGAAATATAAAACATTCGTAATAGACATTTCTTCGATGGTTGAACATACGTCAAGGGCCCACGCTATTATTCCACGGTCAACGCGGTATAAGCTTGCGTTGAGCAATCCAGATGAAACGTTTTCAAACAGATAGAGAGAGAGAGAGAATAGAAGCGAGAAAACGCAAGGAGATTAACCAGACGCGCGTTCGGTTTCCTACACTGCACGGTGGGAAGCGATCGGGGTGAAAAATAGAGAGAGAGGAGATAAAGAGAGCCCCGTTTCGCGTACATTCGAACGATCGCACCGACTCTGCAATGGGTCGCCAAGACCTGCCAATGTTTTCGTGGCTTTATATACCATCGATGCGTATGTTCAATGCTCAAGAATCCTTATTTCCGAACATGGTCTACATTCCAGCCGCTTGAATGCTGTCCGAAGAGCTTCACGCTGGATGTCGCACTGGCGACATAGACATAACATGTGTTCAACCATTTCTATAGTCCCACAAGAATCTCGATAGGCTACAAATTATCATTATGGTATTTTGTTAAATGATCTTCCCTGTCGTCAGCTCAAAGCTGACTAATCAGTATTTCAGTTTGCTTTAGTCTTGACACCACTTGTTTATGTCCGGGTTGCTGTCTTTTACAACTTCCTTGATTAAAAGGTCAGTTGCTAATAGTAAATGATTTCGCTAGAAGTGTTAAGGCACAAGTAACAAAAGTCCTAGTTCATTTCCCAATATTGAATCAATGAAATATTAGCACGTCCTACTGTCACGTTGTAGTGATGTGAAGAAGAAGGAAGTTCTAAAAGGGCGAGTTTAGAAATTGACTCCTTATTAGGCGAGCTTGCTTGAAAAAAAAAACATGGGAAGGGAAACGATGGCTGCCTACAAGCCCATCCTTAGTCAAAATGTGGTCTAAGGATCAGGGCATCGGGTAATCTGAATTGAATGCTTGTACGTTGCAGCGCAATTGTGGCCACTCGAATGTGCTCAAGAATGTACGCGAGATTCGCTTCACCCGCAATTCGATTAGATAACACGTTTTCGCTATTGAATCAGTAACGACAGTCACGATACTTTTAAGAGATGCAGGTGCGTCTTGAGCCGAGCGATAATTTTAGACCAGTGGGTAGACGCTAAACAAAGCTCACATAAAATGAAAAAAATGAACAGTTGTTTTAAATATTAGTTCAATCGTGATGTTAACACACCAAAACTTTAAGAGGAAGCTTTAGTCCAACTGCTTTTACCTAAATACATGTTAAAGGAGAATTCGTTTTCTTCGGCAACCACTGCACCAAATTCGACGAGGTTTGTTACATTTAAAAGAAACGCTTAACACCTAGTGACTGGTGGTTTCGAATTTTTGAGTTAGCTCGCAAACGTTTTATTAAATATCGCCAAAAATCAAACATTTTCAAAACGAAACTATCAAGTTTACAACGATGTAACTAAACAACGAAAAAGGATAATAGAATACTGTGTATTTCATCTAATAGTACATCTAAAGCAGACAAAATTGATATGTTACACATGAATATAAAAAAATTGTGTAATGCGAAATACAGCTTTCGCACAACCCTTGTAGCCAACGTAACAAATTGACGTAAGATGTAAAATGACATACCGAATTTGTCCGCTTTGAATGATCTAATGGATGCCGTTTACAGAACCGCGATATCTGTTCTTCACGCAGAGCTATGAATTTGTAGACTTCATGCTTATAATTTTTTCAAACGTTCGAATATTTGAAAATTTCTCAAACAAAATTCAGGCCCTAAATTGAAATTCCGCTTGCAACAGTCACTATAATTTATCTTTCTCCCTCAAATGGAAGAAACTTCATTAAAATCGGTCCAGGGGTTATCTCAGAAAAACGTTTTTACATGTATCAATCAGGTGATAGAGAAATGTGCGGAATATAACCAACGCTTATACATAGCTTTCATTGATTACGAGAAAGCGTTTGATTCTGTTGAAACCTCAGCAGTCATGGAGGCATTACGGAATCAGGGTGTAAACGAGCCGTATGTAAAAATACTGAAAGATATCTATAGCGGCTCCACAGCCACCGTAGTCCTCCATAAAGAAAGCAACAAAATTCCAATAAAGACAGGCGTGAGGCAGGGAGATACGATCTCTCCAATGCTATTCACAGCGTGTTTACAGGAGGTATTCAGAGACCTGGATTGAGAAGAATTGGGGATAAAAGGTACTGGAGAATACCTTAGTAACTTGTGATTCGCTGATGATATTACCTTGCTTAGTAACTCAGGGGACCAATTACAGTGCATGCTCACTGACCTGGAGAGGCAAAGTAGAAGAGTGGGTCTAAGAATTAATCTGCACAAAACTAAAGTAATGTTTAACAGTCTCGGAAGAGAACAGCAATGTACAATAGATAGCGAGGCACTGGAAGTAGTAAGGGAATACATCTACTTAGGGCAGGTAGTGACGGCGGATCCGGACCATGAGACGGAAATAATCAGAAGAATAAGAATGGGCTGGGGTGCGTTTGGCAGGCATTCTCAGATCATGAACAGCAGGTTGCCGTTATCCCTCAAGAGAAAAGTGTATAAGAATTGTGTCTTGCCATTACTCACCTACGGGGCAGAAACCTAGAGGCTTACGAAAAGGGTTCTACTCAAATGGAAAGAAGAATGATAGGTGTAACGTTAAGGGATAAGAAAAGAGCAGATTGTGTGAGGTAACAAACTCGAGTTAATGGCATTTTAGTTGAAATCAAGAAAAGCAAATGGGGGGGGGGGCATGGGCAGGACATGTAATGTGGACGGAAGATAACGGATGGTCATTAAAGGTTACGGACTGGATTCCAAGGGAAGGGAAGCGTAGCAGGGGGCGGCAGAAAGTTAGGTGGGCGGATGAGATTAAGAAGATTGCAGGGACGACACGGCCACAATTAGTACATGACTGGGGTTGTTGGAGAAGTATGGGAGAGTCCTTTGCCCTGCAGTGGCCGTAACCAGGCTGATGATGATGATGATGATGATGATGATGATAACGACGACGACGACGACGACGACGACGACGACGACGACGACGATGATGATGATGATGATGATGATGATGATGATGATGATGATGATGATGATGATGATGATGATGATGATGATGATGATGATGATGATGATGATGATGATGATGATGATGATGATGATGATGATGATGATGATGATGAATAAGCAGCGTCGGAGTTGGGCCAGAGCTAAAGCTTCCTCTCAAGCGCTAAATACTTTCCGGTTACTGGTATTTATTGGCGCTGCATGTTAAGTGTCAATGTAGCCCTGTAGTCCAGGTGCCATTTCCACCAAGGCCAGCGTATCGGAGCTCATATTTAATGTGACTGTACGTATGACAGCATTATATGTCACAAGATGGGAGTATTTATTTCGTTGGTTTTTAACAAGAGAGAGTAAGAACGTATGCCGCAAAGCACTCTTCCTGAAACTACACTACATCTGTCACAAACTACTAAAACGTTATACAGGCAGTCGGCTTTATACATACCGACGCTAGGAGACCAAGCCTGATGCCACTGCCGCCCACAAATATATTCTGAAGCGCACACAATGTTCACCTCGTGCGTTGCATAGTAGCGCTGAGGAGCTTCTTGTATAATGTGGGAAATCCCATTGCTAAAGCAAAAGGGCACGGTTGGGCACATTCGCTTAAGCTCATGAACATTATTTGCACATAAAAGCCTGTCCTAGCTTTAACATTTGCTTCAGAAGAAGCCTACTGCAGCATCAATACGCCAGATGTTTTAAATGCATTGAATCAAAATATAAAATCAAAATTATTCTTGTCGCATCATGTTCTTGCGGCATAAGGTTATCATTAGAGTATTCGGATTGGTAACCTCTTGATTCGGAGTAAGTGTAGCTGTTGTGCGGGTAAATAACCAAGCAATGTTAATTAAATCTTCAATAATTGACCATAACAAAAGGCCGCTTTATGCATTTCGCCACAAAGTTCGGGATTTAACATTTTTGCTACATAGTTCGGAAATTATTCTCTCGAATCTGGTGCCATCCAGAGAAATCGTCCGAAGTGGATCCGCCATGCCAACTCCACGGTTAGAATTTGTGAATGGCAATATGAGCCGTAACGTAATTCGTTAAAAAGGTTATTATTAAATTTTCGGTAATTAGTCGATTACGCATTTCATTTTTTTGCGGAAGTAGGGTCCGCCGCTAATAGTAGACGATGCCATGAACAATAATTGCGCCATCTGTCACAGGCAAACCTTTCAAAATTTTTCAAAATGTTCTTGGAAAGAACCTATATAATACGCACAGCTATGTACATATTTGACTATAGGTATGACTGAATGTTGTATTGACACCACGTAAATACTATTTTCATTCAAGATCATAATTGTCCATTTCTGCATGCTAAACCCAAGGTTTAGATTGGTCGTTGCATTTGCACAAATATTCGCAAGTGTCTGTGAATTCCTTTCACTGCCCGCTAGTAGTAGAACGTCACCCGCATATATCAGACTGGGGACCACCCGTAGCGCCATTTCTCTATTACGCACTAAGATAAATCGCACCCTAATTCACTGTTTGCTAGTTGCCTAGCAATATCTATCTATCTATCTATCTATCTATCTATCTATCTATCTATCTATCTATCTATCTATCTATCTATCTATCTATCTATCTGTCCATCTATCTGTCTGTCTGTCTGTCTGTCTGTCTGTCTGTCTGTCTGTCTGTCTGTCTGTCTGTCTGTCTGTCTGTCTCAAATCTTTGGGTGATACAGTGGCATTAGTATTCTACCTGCTTGGGCTACTAGGTATGTGCTCCTTTCCTTCCTAGTGACGCCAGGAAACCAAGCCTGATGCCACCAATGCTCAGAAATCTAATCGGAAGCGCAGACCTTGTTCCCACACACCTTTTTTTTTATTTACCGTGGCGCTGAGCTGTTTCTTGTATAATGTGGGAGAGTACATTGTAAATGTAGAGGTGCTCGGTTTGGCATATGTGTTGCATTGAACCTGCCCATTGGATTGGATTGGATTGGAGAAACTTTATTCATGCCTGCAGTTGGGCGCTCGCGCGCCCCGACGAGGGCCTACGTCATCCTCGAAGGTGCCGTTACTCGGCGCGGGTCTCCGCTCGCCGTTGCCGGCTCGCTGGGTCCGTGCCTTTCGAGCGCCTCGAGGACCTGCTGGACGGCCCAGAGCTGATCGTCTCGGTCGTAGCTCTTCGCGGCTGCCTCGAGCCGCGGTGGGAGTGTGCTTGAGTTAGCGTCTTCTGGATATTTAATGCAGTCCCACAAGATGTGCGTGTAGTCTGCGGTCCCCCTCCGGCAGACTCTGCACATATCTGTCGGATATGTCTCGGGGTACATGCGATTTAACAGTTTCGGGCTCGGTAGCGATCCGGTCTGGAGCTGTCTCAGTACTACCGCCTCCGCTCGACTCAGTCTCGGGTGCGGGGGTGGAAGAGTCCTGCGAGCCAAGCGGTAGGCCTTCGTGATTTCATTGTAATCCGTCATGCGGTCCTTGGTTCCGAACCATGTCGGACGGTCTGTCGCCGGGGCGCGGTTGGTTAGCGCTCGCGCCGCGGCGTGTGCCGTCTCGTTATGGTTCTCATTGCGTTCCGACGCGTCGCCCGCGTGCGCCGGGAACCACTTGAGTCGTACTTTTTGTTCGTCTAGTTTTACCGCTCGCAGTACGCGCTCAGCCTCCCTGCAGATTCGCCCTTTGGCGAAGTTTCGCACCGCCTGTCTTGAGTCACTCAGCACCGTGTGGCAGTCTGCGTCGGCGATGGCCAGGGCGATGGCTACCTCCTCCGCTTGCTCCGCTTCGGTGCCTCTCACGCTCGCTGCCGTCCTCGTGGCGCCGGTTGACGCCTCTATGACGACCGCTGCGAAGGCGTTCCGTTGGTATTCGGCCGCGTCCACGTACCGCGCGTGTTCGTCGTTGGCATGCTGGTCGATGAGAGCCTTGGCCCTCGCCGCTCTTCTTCCCTTGTTGAACTCGGAATTCATGTTCCTCGGTATGGGGTCGATTCTGGTCTGGCGTCGGACCTCTTCGGGGACGGGGAGCTTCATCTCCACCTCGTTCGAGCGTCTTATTCCCAGATCGTCCAGTATCTTCCTCCCGGCTTTGGTCATGGACAGCCGCTCCAGTTGAGAGGTCCGTTGCGCTTCGGCTATTTCTTCGAGCGTATTGTGTAGCCCGAGTTGTAACAAGCGGGCCGTGCTTGTGGATTCGAACAGGCCCAGCGCTGTCTTGTACGCTCTTCTGATGAGCACGTTGATTTTGTTTCGTTCGTGTTGCAGCCATCTGTGGTAGGCTGCAACGTACGCGACGTGGCCGATGATGAAAGATTGGACGAGCCTAATTAGGCTCTCCTCTCTCATGCCAGCCTTTCTGGAAGTGACTCGTTTGAGGAGTCGAATCGCGTTGGCTGTTTTTGCCTTGAGACGGGTGATGGTTTCGCCGTTCCTTCCGTGCTTTTCGATGACCATGCCTAGGATCCTAATTTTGCCGACCTCGGGGATTACGTTGCCGGATTTGGTCACGATTCTGATTTTTTCGTTTTCGCGTTGTCTAGTCTTGCCTCTGCTGTATTTGGTAGGTGGGAGTATGAGAAGCTCCGATTTGCTCGGCGAACATCTCAGTCCGGTGCCTTCCAGCTGGTCTTCTATTGCGTCGACGGCGGCTTGCAGCGCGCCCTCGATGTGGGCGTCGCTGCCACCGGTCACCCATATCGTGATATCGTCCGCGTAGATGGTGTGCCTGACGTCTTCGATGCACCCGAGCTTTTCGGCCACTCCGATCATTACCAGGTTGAACAGCATTGGCGAAATGACCGATCCCTGTGGTGTTCCGGTGCTCCCAAGCTTCTTCTCTTGCGTCTGTAGGTCTGCCCAAGAATTCGCACCTGCTTCATCAGAAGCGTACTGCACCATGAATATACGGGCGGGATATTTTATCAGCCCCAAATTTTAAGAAATTGATCACTTTAATTAATAGGCTGCATCCATCGTTCAAGCCACAAGTTCCATCAAAAGTTTCCCGCTCTCAGGCGACAGTATTATGCCGCCTCTGGCTCGGGGTGGCATTTACGAAGGCCGACTCGTTCCGCATTCGAATGGGGGATATGCCGATGTGCGACTGAAGTGGAACCACAGCAACGATTAAACGCATCCTATGTATGTGTCCGCAATACGAAGTCGAGCTTGAAGCTCTCCAGACAGCATGGAAGCAGCTGGACTCTAGACCTTTCTCGGCAATGAACATCCTTGGACCATGGTCGTACGCGTCGATGGCTCAGAAAACCACGAAAGCGCTGTTGAGATACCTCAAGTGTACAGGTCTTGGCAACCGTGTGTAGGCTCGGTGCCAACCTTCAACTGTGCGCGAAACTGTGCTCTCCCTCCTCTCACTCTTCATCGAGATGTCCCTTCCCCCAGTTCAGAATAGCAAACCGTATGTGCGTCCGGTTAACCTCCCTGCCTTTCTGGTCTCCTATTTCTCTCTCCCTCTCTCCTTACATACAACGCTTTCATCGAACTTTCGCAACTGATATATGGTCGTCGACTTTTGAGGCAATGAGATGTGGCAACCATTTAGGCGGGTTAGTGCAGGCAAACGCGAATTAGTACACCTCTGCCCATGGCAGTTTCTAGGTATGTACAACTGGATATGTATGGGCCACTATTTAAGGAAGTAGTGGCCCAAGCTGGTAGACAGCTTGGGCCTCTGTGTCTGCGCAATTTGCTGGACATTTAGATAGCTAGGTAGTTAGGTATAGTGTAAAGGCTAAAGAGGTTGGAATTAGGCAAACAATACTAATCATTTTAAAACGCCACATCCCGACATTCCACGAACAGCATCACAACTGGCCGTTTCAGAAATGCATGGCTTAACTGGTAATATGCCACATGTAAATAAAATGATAATTTTATTCCATAACGCACTGGAATGTTTTTTTACATGCTGCAGCAATTTAAGCCTTGCTCATCGAAGGCTCGCCGCGAAGGAGTGATATATTCTCAATGTCCGCGTTCACCTCCGTGCCAGCATTTCAAAGGCAACCCTCGGACGTCGTTGGCACGCCGCCAGACGGTGAAGAGAGGAGCACGAGGGAAGAGACCCAGCTGCCGTACGTACACGCCTCATAAAACAGGTAAACGCCTCATAAACAGCAATGCAGTGCCTTCGATCCACTATCAACGAAATAGAGAAACAATAGTGGAATAATTATAGTAATTGAATAGCTTATCAGTACTTTCCTCTGCTTTCCTGATTTGCATAAAAATCAACAACACGTCGCTGATCAGATACCTTGATTACCAAGAACGCACGCATTTAGGAATCAGTTTTTCTAAGGTTGAAGAAATATTTGAAACTTTCGAAGAAAAAATCTTATATCGTGGTATTCGACGACTGAGTCGAATAATCAGTACTCAATTTTGGTCTGCTAATCAATGGTCACTATTCGAATTCCGAATATTTCTTTTTCGAATACTTTACGACGTCGGCTGCACGCGATCAGACATAACATTGAAGCAATATGAGGCTACTTTCAACCCGTTCAATGTCTACGTAACAGTACACAGCTTGTTGCGTTTGTCAGACAGTCAGACTTCTCCGTTTCACACGATCACTCACAATAAAAACTTTGGAGGACGCTTAAGCTTCGAACGCGATAGAATTCGAAGAGCCCTGACTGATCCTCACTCTTTCAGGACACTTCGGTTTATGTAACCGTAATGTTTACCGAAAAACGTCGGCGGCGACCCCTACACACGAATGCCAGCTTTCTCGTCGATAAGCGGCCTCTAGCGCTGGCCGATCCCAGAGGTGGTGCGCAGCCGCACCAAGAAAACTGCGTCGTTTTCACCTTACTGTTTCTGTTTCGCGCCTTCAGTATTTAAGTCTGAGAATATTTAACATAAGAGGCATGCGCTGTCGATGTTTTCTTTCATAACATTAGTTTGGGAGTTGTCAATCTCAAAATTCCGACGAATAACTTTGTCAACAATGCAAGGCAAGGCCTGAGCAACTTTAGTGGTAGAACAGTGTGCCAATATAACCCGCATATACCACATAATATATAGCAAGGCTGGCCTATACATGTACGGAAATATATGTGGCAATTTTTGCTCACGGACAACTCCACCGATGCCGACACCATATTTTCCGCGTCACGAGTCCCTTAGCACTCGCGTGTTGAAATTTTGGCAAGGATCGCGCTTAGGCAGTGAGTACTGTCTAATACTATATTTTAAAGGCAGATGCTATGGTATTTCGTCGCAATGTTTAACTGCAATATACTTTACACAATGGTACCACCATATGCCACTGCCACTTGAACTTTAAGGGCACTTTTTTTTTTTCACTTTGCCGGCGTAGGAGACCGCACGGAATTCTGATTTTTTCGAGTAACTATATACGTATGCTAGCTGAACAATAAGGGTGCCTTTATAAAATTTATACAATGCATGAACACGTATGCTATACAGAGGATGAGTTGTGTGTTATTAGGAACAACACATAGTGTTGTTCGTAATAATTGTTCCTAACGCTTTGTTTGTGGCTTTATTAATGTGTTCGTTGTAATCTACAATGTAATGACAAACTTTTTTAGAGTTTTGGATACCAGGATGTGAATATTATTTACTAACATCGCTCAGAAATGCTGTAGATAATTTGCAAGCTATGCGAAAAATATTTGACAATTGATTCAATTCACTTCTGGCACTATTCGACTTGTAATAGATTCGGTGCTAAAAAATTGCCATTCGCACAGCCATACTTCTTGCGGAAACGCTCAGTTAGTCACTCAACATGGAATATATTTTTTTTTCAGGCAGGCATGCCTATGAACCTCTTAGTACCAGTACAAGCACTTGATTTAAACTATATGATCTATAGAGTTGATACACATTGTATTGCCTCGTTCTCTCTTAAGCGGTAATGTTTAGAAATACAATATCTCGTTGCGCGTGAATGAGAACCGGCAGATCAGGAGCAAGGAAGGTTGCAAAACTAGATCATTGTTGCACGCATTTATTTTTATGCCGAAAACTTGTTAGCTCTGTTCTGAGATTATGTCGTCGGCCGGTGTAGAAAGATGCGTTACGTTATCGTGATCAAGAGGGTAGCAAACTCCATGCCAGCATAATCCCAACAATCGGTCCTTATCTTCACCGTCATCGTCCGCCTGCAACACAAAATAATTGCTTAACTATGAAGGATGCGGGAGAAGAATGCCACTGTGGAAAATGTACACCCTGGTTCACCCTTGGAGATATACGTATTTCAGTTATGGAGAGACACAGGAGTGCTTTTCCTGTTGCACATATAAACCGGTTGCGCGAAAAGTTAGGTGGCTAGGATAGTTGGCAGGTGTTATTCGGCTATTTCTGCGAAACACAATTGCGCGCATAGAACCTCAACAATAGTAATGAGGGTTGTAATGTATTAAGGGTCGTAACAATATTCACTTCACAGTCTAATTTCTGGGACAGCAAGCCAACGGTTTAGCAGCATGTGCCAGAAATGCACTGTGTAAGTGGCGCCTTTCAACGAACGCATTTTTACGGCAACGCTTTGGCAAACTGCGCGATGAATTCGCTGAGTATGGGCCGCTCTTCAAGAACTTCTCGCAAGCTTGGGGCATTGAGTATGTGCTATTGCATGAGGGGAAAGCGAGGGAACAATTAGCGTTTGCAGACACCGGCACACCACGCTTCTCATATAGGAAGCAACTCGCGTATTTTCCGGCAGTGCCACGAAATGGTGCAGCGTGTCCAGCAAGACAAGCGAGAAAAGAACCCAGTTGCCTCATGCCGCGTTTCTGAGCGTTCGCACGCACCGGTCTGCCATGCATTTCGAAGGGCACGCGTAGGCTTCGCTTTGGCGTCAAAAATGGCATCCAGTGTTCGAACGGAAGCGCAGAAGGCCCGCTGTGGCGCACGGCGCACAGATAAATCCTTTCGATCATATCATTACTTTCTATGGCTTTATTGATTCAGTGCTAAACAGATTACCGTCAACAGTCATCATAATATGGATTCTCCGAATCCTTTTTTTAACCTGGAGCATGCGCAAATTTATTGAGAGGATAGCGTTGTTACGCAACACGCATTCCTAACCTGAAGACATCCTGCTCCCTGTACTACGGGCAGACGGGCGCAATGGCAGTAGCCACTTGTATATTTTACTCCAAAATTCATCAATATTGAAATAATCAAGAACGATCAGCCAACACGATTAGCATTTTGTCCGCTGAGGAGCAACGCCAGAGAGATATGTGCCCAGTGCAAATCTTGAAGACTAAGTGCTACAGCGTGCTTCGGGTGGTGCTTGTTCACCGAAAGAACGCTTTTCTTTAACCAAACCTTTCAGACGGCTGTCGCCCGCTGGACATATCATAAATGTAAGGAAGATCGCTACGGTGTTTTAAAACAGAAATGCTTGAGCTTGTGGCGCTGCTATGGTGTCTACACCCCGCATTGTACTTTTCTTTCCATTCAGAGCACTGCGTCGTCATCAGCTGCACAAAGCGGACGCGAAGACGGTATGCCCATTGTCGCATCTGTGATATTGTTCTGAGAATCCGAATGGATTGGCACGGAATTCTAACGCACGTAAATTATCCTAGCGTCATTTTTTTTTCACTGCAGATACGCGGTGCACGCGCGACATGCACTGCGATAGGCGGTGGCAGAAAAAAAATTTGTCGGAGCACGCCCTGGTTGGTCGCGGTCTTACTATGACTACGCGTAATACGGCTGTCGATTCTGATTTTGGTAGCAGGATCTGTTTTTTCGTGCCGTGTCACCGCTTTGCACTTCATGTGTGCGCACCATAGGAAGTAAAGAATGGTTCATTTGATTTCACTATGGCTATACCTGGACTACACTGAACTCAGTTGACAAAATGTTAGTGTCGTGTTGGCCTAGTGTGAACGCACCTTTAGTTCAAGCCCGTTGGTAGCGGGTGCACGAACCCCTCGGCTGCAGGTAGGCTCTCCACGGAACAAGATGATCAATGGCTCAATAACTTTACTCCGAGGGCTGGCAAGGGCTGACGATAGTTTAAATAAACTTCGGAAGAATGTATGCATTGATTTTAACATAGATTAGGTATTGATACCGCGCAATATGAACGGGAAACGTGTTGTCGGAGAAATATTTTCACTGTGTCGCTGGTTTCGCGAAAACTCGCCGAACGACTGTCGGCAGACTTTTGTTGGCGCCGGCCGCCTAAAACATAACTACACCGACACGTAGTCACGCCAGCGATATTGTCGGCCAACTGTGATAGGGTGCCTCTCAGCGACAGGCTGCCAAGTAGTATGTCAATCGTCCCTGCCTTGTGCGCATCTTGTCAGAGGTTAGGATCACGATAGGCACAATGTTACCGGGCCCTAACGTTATTCAAGCTAGGTCGTGGATGACGATAGTGTGGCGTTGCTAGGATGATTCTGGGGCTTGATAGATCAGTGAAGTATGTGCTGAATTAATTGCACAGTATATACTGTGACCGAGACGTAGGTAAACGCAGCGGCTTTGACGAATGCGGCCGTTAGTTTGCTGGCCTTAGAATCACACTTTTTACCCTATTGTTTGCTATGTTGTATTGCATAAAGTTGCTTCTGTATTTCCAATGATAATAAAAATTAGCGTCATGCAACCTCTGGCTAGCTTTGCTCAGTGACGCATTGCGTCATGGTTAATTTATTTGCCTTCACTGTTCCAAGCTACGAACGATTTCTCCGCCCAGGACAATAGAATAAGGCGTAAAGAACTGAGGTCTAGTGACCATGCCTAGTATGACAGAACAGCTTATGATTTCATGGCTGGACTGGTTTTCGGTACGAACAACTGTGGTAGAAGTGACGCAGGCGTCATTCCGCTGCGTCTGTGGCAAATTAACTAAACAGCAACCTCGCCGAACTCACTGCAGTAGGGCGCACATTTTCGCAGTAGGATGAGGTAGTAAACAAGGAAGGGAAAGTAAGGAGGTCAACAAGGCACATGTCTGGTTTGCTACCCTACGTGGGGGGCGGAAGTTTAATGGATGAAGAAAAAAGTGGGAGGGAAGGGGGTATTCATAGTGTGAACATGAGTGGTCCTCGATGACTTCATGCCTACAGTCAGTCACTGGGGTTAATCGACTTTAAGGACTGTAGCAGTGCCCGCGTCGCTTTGTAAGCCTGTGACGCGTAGGTCCATGGTCCGAGAATTCTAGCCTGATTGTAGTCTGCTGTCTAGTTACTTTACCAGCATCTGAAGAACGTCGCGTTTGATTTCATCGAGATTACAAAACGCAACACGCGCTCTATCGTTTCCTCATAGCTGCATCAGTCACAGATCGTTGTGTTGAACATTCCAACAACATATGAGTAGTCTTTCACAAAAGCCACCCCTAACCACAGGCGGAAGATTAAAGTTGCAGCACGACACAAGAAGCTGGATATAACCGGCAGCTTCAATGTAGTATCCATTCGATGGAGAAGACCAATAGAGAAATTGGCGATGTTCTACAGTTTCTATCTTGTTTTGAGCAATTGAACGAGGACCCCAGGCAGGGTCTCTTCTTGATGAGGGTATAGGAACTGTGAAAGTTTCTTTGTGGCCTGACCGGGCGGCATCATCAGCAATGTGATTTCCGAAGATGCAACAATGCCCAAGAAGCCATTGGAAGATGATGTCATGTGCGTTTATGAGGGATTGATGGCCAACCTCCCTGGTCTCAAACACCAGCTGTTTATTTTCGAGATTTTGCCTTTTATTCACCTGAACTAGGCGAAATCAACCTGTTCTATTGCGGAGACAGGACTTGCCTAATGGGAGCTCCAATTTAACATCTTTCTTTGAATCTTCCCTGAATATTTTCAGTAACTCTGACACATTAACAGCAGTAGTACGTAGCAATATTTTGGACCAATGCTTTTATGTTCCTCGAACATATTTGCACATGCCGGTATAGTGTACTTGCACATTTCACTTTTGCCTACTTTTCCTTATTATGAATGTCTCTCACATAGTATGTCAATAATTTATCGCAAATTCTTTGATAGCCGGGCCGAAACATTGTGCATAATGTGCCAACTGTGGTGGGCACTGACAGGTGGAATGGCAAGCATTGTATCACCTCTTGTGAGCAGTTTCAAAAACGGTAGACGACAACCGCGTTCCATGGCTATAATACTTGCCCTGCGTTGAGAATTCCATATTTTCTGCACTAAAGGAGGGCGGAAGACAGTGCAGGCTATCGAAAAACTATTAGGTCTACCAAGTGGTGCACACCTTTGTTTATTGCAAGGATTCGAGTTTTTTCAGTATTTTTCGACTGGTATATCATGTAACTGTACATGGCGGCACAGTGTTACGTTACAATACCACCAGGGATGTTAACTGAAAGTTTACCACGTGTCAAACCATCGTACCTTCCAGACATCAACGCGGCGTGGACAGCGACTAAAAGCGCTCACTCCCGCCCTATTACCTGGAAACAGCAGAAAAGGATGAAAGAGAGAGAAGCACTACAACAAATTGATAGGTGCTGTTAATTATACGAGTGAAAGCACCACCGTCCCTCGGTACTTATCCAGCCGTCAAGACAGGAAAGGTCATCAGCCCGCCCTTGACCTGGCAGACTTAGCAAAGAACGAGGGGAGGGGGGGGGACGAACGATGAAAGAACTAGGTGTTCGTTACACTAATTCCAAACCAGTTTCTTCGAGCTGCAGTTACTGGGGCTTATGGTGAGCATGGGCGTGGTATCGCGATGGAGTGATTGATTTGCTACTGGACAGTTTTCAGATTCTCTACTCGACTCGCATAGGGAAGATGACGGTACAAGAAACAGATACTTTTGCAAAGTGAGGACAGAAGGTCTTGATCTGAACATTGACGTTTAACATGCCCACGCTTGGAGTGGGCTTCCGAAGGGGAGCCGTGCAACCATACTAAATAAACCTAGTTTTCTTCAACTTCTACAACCTGACGCAGTAGCCGATGGGCTTGGTGGATTCCATGCTCTGAATGCCGCCCATGCTGCAACAAGTTCGTTGGAAGCCGCGATATCAAGATGGCAGTCCTCACGATCAGGGATTGGCGGACTTGTGTACGTGACTACGGGAGGCACTAAATTCGCAAGCTCGAGGGAAAGTACGGACGGAAGAGCGACGTCTACGGATCCGGGATCAAAAGACCTCCTCTTGGTAGCTCAGGGAGGCGCAAGTGTCGCAGTAATGGCGTGGAGTCTTGGACAACTCGAGGATTCTGGAAGGAAGTGATCAAGAAGGCAGGCTTCAAGATCTAGGAGCACCAGATCTGCGAACGTGGCTCTGGGAGACACGAACTTTGAACGTCAAGAAAAACTACGACGGAAGAGCGACTTCTGCAGATGACAGATCGGCAAACTTCCTCTTCGTGACTCAGGGACACACAGCCGTCGCAGTAAGGGCGCGCAGTCGTGGACTGCTCGAAGAATTCGGAAAGAAGAGGAGCAGCATCCAATTCCACCATCTGGAATCGGCGGACCTGGAAACACGACCTTCGCAAACTCGAGTTTGAGTGTGTGCTTGAGCAACTACGCTTTGTCGGACGATAAGGACAGGGTTCAGTCGGGTAATTACCTGTAATAATTGCCACCGGGTGTGCGGCCAATACAGGGGAAGTGGTAGACAGCTCTTTAAAAGCATGAATATTACAACGTTAAAGGAATTGGAACTGTTGCTATTGGCAGCAGAGTTCGGTAGGGAAAGTAACCAGAGGTTAAGGAAGCCCGAAATTCGTACGGTTATTGACGAAGTGGGTTTCAATGAGGACGACCTCACAGAAGCCTGGGAAACACATGTCGCGAAAAGAAAGAGAAGGAGCGCGAGAGGAAAGAAAGAGGGCGAAAAGAAAGAAAATATTGATTTTCAGAGTGAACGAAGGCAGCGAGAAGTTGAGCTCACGAAAATACGACTAGAAATCGCGAGATTAAGGCGCAGGGCGCCACCACAAAGAGAAGGCGTGAAAATGACAAGTTTGCTTCAGCCGTACAAAACAGAATACTACATCGGTCTCTACCTGATTAATTTCGAACGAATATGTGAGAGGCGACCATTTCACCAGGACACATGGCCACCAACGGAAACAAAAGAAAGGTACGCAGAAGGGCGCACCAGAAACAGTGCCAAGTAAAAAAGCGTGCCAATTCAGAATTTCGGAAGAAAAGACAACGCGGCCGAGGAAATCTAGAGGCACTAAACCATGTGGGGAGCCCACCGAAAGATTTAGGAAGGCGCATTTGTCGGTTGGAATGTTTCGAGTCAGAGTGCGTCCGGATCGTCAGACGAGGTTGGCAAGAAAGAGACGTTCGGCGCGCAGGAGGACAGAAGACGAGAGGGTGATTAGATTCCACCTCCTTTAGTTCTTTTTCAAGTGTAGCCTGTCTGACAGGGGAGAACGCGGCAGTCAGAGGACGCGACGTAGTCATGCTAAGCAGTGCATTCCGAGGGCCATACCAAAAACGCAAGTGGTGAGTATGTAAGGTATCGAGGCTCTGCGGCGAGGAGAATGACATACCTGCCTTCTGTAATCTCTGGTTTACATGTTTGACAGGAGGTTCACAGACCGCGCCCACCTAAAGTGCGGTTTAAGCAGACGGCTTTCACCCGTGTAATGTTTGGAAACTTTCTTTTTGCGATATCTCCTTTTTGTGCTTAGCAGATACGATTCATTTTTTGAGATACGATTGCGCCCCAATCTAGGTTATTCGTCGGAAACCTGTAGAGCGCGCTTGAGTGGCAGTTAACCTTCCACGGGTGTTCGTGAGATAGCTTTATTTGGAAGAAAGACGCGTTATTTAGCGGAGCCGCTGTGTACCGCACGATTTTGAAAGTGGTTGTACTGTTCCTTCGAGGTGTGTCATGCTCGGACACAAAGAAGCAAAGTGTTGGTGCGTGTATCGCACGTGTATACTTCAGACAGCAGCGTTTTAAAGTGGCTTATAGCGTGCGTGGTAGAAATTAAAATTAAGCTCGAATCTTCGTGAAAATTCCAGTGCATAAGTGACGCAACATGATTTTGTTTTGCATTAGTGCGGGTCCGTTGTCGGCAAGAGAAACAAAGTGTTACTGCTTGAGTCACTCGAAAGTTGAAGATTAGCGAAGATTATTTGCAAAACGTGGATTGCTTCAGAACGAAGCTTTGTCTTCACGGCCTGTACTTGTCTCACCAGACTTCTGCAGAGAATTCATTCTCTGGTGTGTCGTCAGCAACCAGGGTGAAGGTGTCGTGTGTGCCCAAATTAACGAAAGCGGTGAAGCGCACCCTATGCGGCACCTCAGTGAAAAACTGACACCGCGAGAAGAGGCGTTTAGCAGCTCAGAGAAAGAATGTTTTTTTTTTGCGCGAAATGGGCAATTTATAAGCTAAGATACGATATTAAAGGCGCGAAATTCTGGGTCAAGATCAACCATGGCCCTCTTGCATGGCTGAAGGAAAGATCGAAAAATACGGGAGACGAATGATATGGTCGCATTTGGCGGGAATGAGAATACAAACGGGCAGGGCTGGGGCCACGAGCTCCGAGTTTCTTTTTACATGTTTTGCACGTATCGCTAGTGATGTTATTATGTTAGGCAACCTGTTTCTGTCTTGTCGAGAGTTGAACACGACTAGAAAGGAGGAAGGCAGAAGGGGAGTGAAACATTGCAAAGCGATACGAGGATCATAGCGTCCAGTAGGCGCTTCACTCGGGCAGGCCGACGAGTGTGTGTGTGTGTGAGCCTGCGTATTTCCAAGGAGGTGGGGACAACGGAGCGAGGGCCGGACCCTCGAGCTGCCGTGTGACATAAGCCATCTTAACTAGAACAATCGCCGAAGCCGCGGCCGAACATTGTACCTTCGGGAAACGTGACATCTGGTCACCCTCAGGTAGTATCTCTTGGCGGCGGGGGTGTTTGTTACGTGTCAAAACCACCAAGAGTGTTAATTGAAAGTTTACCACGTGCGAAACCACCGCACCCCCTATCCGGACGTCAACGCAGCGTGGACCACGGCTAAAAGTGTTCGCCCCACCATTACCTGGAAACCAGAGAAAAAGATTAAAAGGAGAAAGCTACGACAACACATCGATACGTGTACCTAACTAGACGAGTCAAATCACCACTTATCCCTTGGCACTTATCCAGCCATCGAGACAACGTGTAAGCCGGCTGTTGCAGAGTTCCACGAGAGGCGCTCAGCCCGCCCTTTACCTGGCAGACTGAGCGAAGACGAACGGCGGGGCAATGACGAAAGATCTAGGTGTCCGGATGATTTCTTTGCACAAATTCGCAAGCAATTTATTCGAGGCGGACTTACTACAGCTTATGAGGAGCACGGGCGTAGTATTGCGACGGAGTCGTCGATAGTAATTTGGTGCTGGACAGTCTTCAGATTCCCTAGTCGAGTCCCCTAGGAAAGACGACGTTATCAAAGCGATACCTTTAGAGAGTGAAGACAGTGGGCCATGATGTGAACTTGGACGTTTACCTTCCCCCTGAATGAAAGGGGCTTCCGTACTGGAGCCGTGTAACTAAGATAAATAAACCCCTTTTCCTTCATTTTCTACAATTAGATGCAGTAGTCGATGGGCTTGGTGGATATCATGCCCTAAAGGCCTTCCTACTAGCAATAATTGAGAACTAAAAAATTCGTGGCATTTGAGGTTGTTTTTTACCACACTACGGTGCATTGCCTGCCAAGTGTCCTTGCTCTTAGTAGACATTGCTAGTATATTTTCAAGCAGTGTGGGAATCCGAATTTAGTCTGTGATGGAGCGTGGCGAAAGTGCAACGTCACGCTTGAAGGCATAATTTCAGAAAATGAACGATTTCTTTGAAGATTTCCAGATCATGGAAACTTTGCATAAATGGATTATCATCCTGGTGTGTCTGTTTGGACTAACCGTTCGTCTGGTTAGATGCAAATCAGCACTGAACGTTAGTCTACAGAGGGGCAACCACATGGGATGACCTGTTAAACCTGGTTCTGTTAGCCCGAAAAGGCAATAAGGGTTGAACCGGTGCATTTAGTGCTGAAAGGGTTGAATCGCACACCATTTTGTCTCTGCTGTGGCATACAGTGTGAGGTATATTGCCGGTCTGTAACGAACCATTGGGACGACAATTTGGATCACTGGATATGTGCCTCTAGGTACGGGATGCTCTTGAATGACAAAAAATGCTTTACAATTTCTCTGGTTTTCTGTCCATTCGAAGCAGCGTTATACGTATTAGGGGAAACGTGTTTAAATACATATTCAGACACGCACAAAGTGTGGACGTCGTGTCGTCGTAGACAGATGATGCAACGTCTCCAGACATAAGCATGAGAGAGGGAGCGCGGTGGCAGTGCCATTGAAACGCGAATTTGTTCCGCATTAGCGCATTGCTAATGCCGAACTAATTCACGTTTCATAATGGTTTGAAACAAATAAACTTACACTAAACAAGGCAAAAGATTGCGACATGACTTTTCATTCTAGGCTTAGTCTTGTTAACAGTGCATTTCTGCAAATATGTCTTGAGAATAGCGCTCTGGAGCAGGTGAACAAAATTAAATATTTGGGCCTTACACTAGACAGTAGTTTGAACTGTATGGCGCATATTGATAACGTGTGTCCGAAACTAGTATCAACGTGCTATGGGCTCTTACAGGCGAGAGCATGCTTCAAGATTTAGACATTGAAAATAATTTACTTTTCTATCTTTCATTGCCATATCACATATTGTTGCAAATCATGGTCTTCCACATTTAAAACATATTTGGATCGAATTGCAAGCTTGCAAAAGAGAGCGGTGTGGAGAATGACGTTTTCGGATCCGTTCGAATCCAGCAGTCCTTTTTTTGCACGTTGAAAATACCTTTTACCTTATCCTGCGAAATGAAAGTCGGTATTTTAGTGAATAACATATGTCGCAATCACTCATTGTCGTTTAGTATATTTGTGATTCCTACATGAAATACTAGATATGCCAAAAACATAAATTTCAATTTACCAGTTACCCTTAACACGTACATCCAAAGAATAATTCAACATCACGGTACAAAAATATGCAACGCCTTACCAATAGAAGCAAGGAGCGCCACAAAATTTTTGTTCTCCATGAAAAGAATATATTTATCAAATATCTGTAAAGAATGTCGCCCTGTCTTTTTGGTGATATTGTTTCTGTAACCATACAATCTTATTCCTGCAGTGATGTATATTTTTCTTCTTTTGTTTCTCATCCTGATTAATTATGTGCAACGGATGCTTGATTGTTCAACTCGGTCTTGATCGTTGTTGCACATGCGCACGTATGCACGTACGCACGTATGGGCCTACACTAGCCTCGGCTATGGGCGCAACTGTTCTTTGCTGATTATCATGTGCAATTTTACGAGGAAATAAATAATGTCTAAAATGTCTGATTCATAAGGTGTTTCGGCAGTGGGGATAGCGCATGCTAACCACATAAATGTCGACAATAATCCAGGCATTGTTCCTGCTATCGGTTTTTTACGGCAACTTCATCCTGTCAATATAGCCGGCTTTGTCAGATTACAATGTGCTTGAAAGAACGAAGAAACACACTTCTTTTGCTGGCGTCTGTTATTATCGACTGAGGAATACGAAATATTCAGGCTTCGACATTGTGTTCGATTACACACTGGTCTTTTGTCATGTCTTGTTCGCTGATGTGAAACCGTAACATGGGGTTCGACCTAATAGCTCTGCAGAAACCCGCAAGATGGAGAGAAGTAATTATTTAGGGAAAACGATACATCCACACGATTGTAGCAACTGCTACAAAGGAAACCCAAACGGTTTCCTCGAAAGAAAAGCCTCGCAGTTGACGAACAATTCGTCCTGTCCAAGACTCGTACGCGGGACCACCGCTTTTCCGGGGCAGCTGGTTTGAAGAGGCGGTGGCAACATAAGGTGTTCCTATGACAATATGCAAGGCTTTCAGACTGAAAGAGAAAGATTTCTCTAGGGGGTATTATGTGTGCTCAGAGCGTTTGATAAAGTATTAGCTCCAGAGCAACACCTTGAAATTGTTGGACAAAACATACAATGACGCAAATGGTTTTGTTCGTTCCTTACTAGGCGGATAGCGTGGCACAACGCACACTCGTTAAAGGAAAGAAACAAAAGAAGCTGTTAATAGGAATTTGCAACATTGTTCACTGAGATCAAGGTGATTTGCCTTACATGTTCTATTCACTATTGAAGAAGAGCTCACAGCCATCATATGGTGCTTGCTTGGAAAAAAAGAACATTTACGCAGACGCATGGCTGTACGGTTATGTTTTTTTCTCTAAGTTAGGGCTATGAAGCAATTCAAGGCAGGTCGCCCAGTGGGAACGTTATTGCAGTTACGTGTGAAGCTCCTATGGACAGAGCACTTAGCTATCTTAATTTGAAACCTAAAAGCAGCAGTGCCGATGAAAACGATCAGAGAATAAGAATGTCACTAGTGCTTTACCCAGCAGTATAAGCCGTCGTTATAATATCCATATAGCCAAGTATTATTTTTCTCCACATATTTGCAGTAGTAGCTGCATTCTCCGACTCCGGCTTGCTGAAAAATACGACAAAGAAAAAACAACGCTAATGTCTTCTTGGAAGCAAATACGTTGCCTAAAGCTGCAAAAATAATATACTGTAGGTATTAGTGACACGACTACGTGGATCCTTTGCTACTGCTTGCTTCCTTCGTCACATTGCATGCCGAAGGCAACAATTCCGCAAGTTTATTACGTTCGGTATCACAAATACCCAACACGGCTGCCACGCAGTCGTTTAAGAGTTTTCACAATTCTTAGAATAAAGTGTAGGGACTCAGTTTTGTAAAAAGCGAGAACAAAAGGAAAGTACACGAATGCACAAAAAAAGTGAAAGGAACGATAGCGACTTTTGTTTATGAAAGAAAGAAGTTGAACCCGCAGCATGGCTCTTAGTAAGGTAGAAAATTGGCCGTACAGTTGCATTTTACGAGTATAAGATAGTAAATTATGAGCTTAAAAAAGAGGTAAAGAACGAAATCCTAATATTCTTCTGCAAACAGGCAAATACTATTATATTTCGTGGGTCAGATTTGTTTGTTTAGTAATTTCTTCTCTAACTCGACTGCCTACGTTTTCTACTCTATTTTGCAGAAAGGTAAAGTTAAATCATATTGTAATAAAAATTCCGCAGAGACGTCCCAAACGCGCAAAAGAACGCAATCAAGTGCGCCTAATCCTTGCGGCTTAGGAACTACAGACTTTCATCACAATGTGACCTTCTTTTCGAAGCATGACTAGTAAGCAGGTTTATTTAAAAACTGAAAACACAAATCCTCGGGAAGAAGATTGCTCACGTGGTTGTTTGGCCGTAGCGGCTTCAATGTAAATAAATCACTGGGACGCGGGTAAGAACGCGCGAAAGGAAGGATTCTATAGTAATGCGTACCAGATTTTCCTGCAATCGTCGAACCGAAAAAAAAGAAAAGAAAAGAACGAGGAAACTTAAAACAATGTCACTTTCCAATGACTAGGTTTCAAGGTATTCACATGTCGTCAGTATTGTACGTTAGAGCGATGCTTACAGTTCCTTTCGTTGTATTACAACCAGAAAGAATAAATTCAGAATGTTTCTGGTCAAAAACTAATTTCGATGTCGAATTTCTTATGAGAAAAAATTGTGACAAATAAAGAGGTGACCACATGCGTGCGTCATTTAAGGGTTTGCTACAAGTCACTTGACTGGCAAATCCTGTTGCTCTGTCGTGCCGCCGTGTGGCGTTACTACGTGGACATGAAATAAGGAAGATTACTAGGTTTCTGGTTGGAATACAACGAAAGGAACTGTAAGCATCGCTCTAACGTACAATACTAACGACATGTGCATATCTTGAAAGCTAGTCATTGCAGAGTGACATTGTTTTAAGTTTCCTCGTTCTTTTTTTTTCGGTTCGATGATTGCCCGAAAATCTGGTACGCATTATAATAGCATCCTCCCTTTCGCGAGTTCTAACCCGCGTCTCTTGGATTTGCGCCCATGACAAGAGAAAAAAAAAATCAACATAGCCAACGGTAAATGTCATTAAAGTGGAAAGTTGGGCTAGTTTGTGAGTGATCATCATACCTTGCTGGTGAATCAGCCCACTGACACGGACACAGTTAATACAAACAGCAGCGAGTGTCGTCTTTTCCTGTTTGTCTTCACTGTGTCCGTGTCAGTGCGCTGCTTCAAGGAAGGTACGATGGTAAATGTCACATGTCATATAGTAGGCGAAGAAAATGCATTCGCCGATCTCGGCGGCTGCTTAGAGCTAAAATCATCAACACAAAGAGCTGAGTTCATAAATACCGACGTTGTATTGGAGAACAATTTCGCACTTAATGTGAGGTGAGAGTATGACAAGGCCCATTTTGCCCTGTATTTGTTGCTGATACGTGGGAGATCGTGCCGCAAAAGCGAAGTAGACAAAACCGGGTGGCGTGGGTGTCACCATGTTTTTTCGCAACCACATTAACCGGTGGAAGCTACTCTGTTGGCATACAGACGTTAGGCAAAACTTTGTGGCTGGCCAGAAACCAGTGATGCGATGAGCGATGGCGAAAGATCGCGCGTAGCTACGACTAATTTTGTCACTCAACGCTGCCCCTTGTTGCTGTCGCTTCAAAATAGCTTGCATGCGCTTGAAGCTTAGTCAACGGAGGCCTATGTGCATTCAGATGTCCTCAATAAATTACAAGGTTCGCAAGGGCCGAGAGACATACAGTTTTTTAAACTGCTTTTGTGTTTAGCAGAGACAGTGGAATGAGCGCGGGTTTGTTAGGCGCAGTATTACTTCTCTCCACAACATTTCCAATAAAATTAAAGAGTCAGGTGATTCTTTTTTCATTCATTACTTTTAATGGAGAGAGGTAGTAACTGACTTAGGCATCCGCATTTATTCTCAATGCAATTTGCTACATGATATACATGTTTTATTAGCGCTAGCGAAAACAGAGGCTGCAAGTAGATTTTCAGGAGAGGAATGCAAAAAAAGCATGAAAAAAGAGGCTGTGAAAACGTCCCATTTCATAGTACTTTCTAGCAAAGCGCTAAATAGTAACGCGGTTGTTGCAGCAGAAAAAAAGGAGTGCTTGTGGTAGTATTGTTCAAATTTTAAACCGACACATTCCACAACAAATCCCTAATAAGCTACTCTGCCGTTTGGAACCGTCAACTTCCATAATTGCAATTTTCTAGCGCGCAATTTGGTAAAGCTGTTCTGGTCATATGTGAACATTTATTTTTGCCAATTTTATTCTCTTATCATCCACCGTTGACGCCTGGCCGATCCCGGTCATAAAGTTGGCAGAGCGCCGTTCACATGACGGTGCTAGAGCGAAAAGGAGTAGCATTGGAATGTATGTATTGCATCAACCCTTTTTGTCATTTTTGGAATCATTGAAAATGCCAAGAGTCCAATTTTACCTTTTCACAAAATAAGGATAATTGCGTTGTGAGCAGCCTCCACCAGTATTTAAATAACAAACTGAAAGCCATACGAAGTAAGGGTTGAGCAAACATGATTAACGTTCAGAAAGAGACAGAGAGAAATGACGTTTATTTGCACTCGCAAAAAGTGCCCCGCGGAATCAAGCGTTTTTTTGTCTCTTCGGCTTGCTCCTCCCTTTTCATCTGGCTAATGCTTCTTGGAGCTCACCCGTGTCCAGGGCCATGCGGATGACTTCTATTTGATCACGTTCCTTCGAATTCGTAATTAAAGTCTCCCAGTATTGTCTATGCCTATCTGTTTTATTGTATCTAGGACATGTCCATATTATGTGGATCATGTCCGCCTTTGCCCGGCAGTGTTTGCCATTCATGTTCTCAGTGTTATGGTGCTATCTCTTCAGAATGTAGGGGTTGCAGATCACCCCCACTTGGAGTTGCCTCCAGGGTATCTCTTCTTGCTTACTTTGTTTCTTATGCGCCTCTGGCAGTGTTTTCCTTCCCATTCTATAATAAGTATGAATTTTGCTGTGTTTATGCCTTCTTCTTTTTGTTGGGCTTGCCTGGCTGGGGAGGCTGCATAGGTGTACCGGTAGATAGGCTCTCGGGCCAATACACGTTGCTTTCTCGTTGCCAGGCAAGCTTTCGTGGGCAGGAGACCGTAAAAGGTTTACTAATTCTTCTGAAATTGGTCCTTTCTTATATGTTCAGCGCTTCTTTGGAGATTCACCCTGCGGTATAATCCCTGATGGCTGTTTTGGAATGTGACACTGTGGTTTTGAACCCTTTTTGAGTCAAAGCTAGGACTATGGCCACCTCCTCTGCAACCACCACTCTGTTTTGCGTGGTACTGCAGATCTTTGAGTTCTCACCGTTAGACTGTGTCGTCACTGCGAGGAAACCTCGTTTGCTTTCATATTCTGCTGCATCCGTATAGAACACCCCTTGCTTTTTATCTAGCAATTTTTTCTAATAATTTAACCCTGACTTTCCTCCTATCCTGGTGGTGACTGGGATGCATATTCTTCGGGAGTGGTGGTATGCGTATCCTGTCTCTGATTTGTGACGTATTGGCTCCCGTGTTTCTTACTTTGCTGTCGTTTTTGTATCCTGGTTTCGCTAGAATTCTCAGACCACCTCTGCTTCACATTAGTCTCTGTTGCTGGGAGACTAGTGTGGCTTCGATCAACTCTTCTAGGGTGTTTCAAATGCCTATGTTTAGTATCATCTGCGTAGATGTGCATGGGGGCAGGTTTAGGGCTGTTTTAACTCCTTTCCTAATGAGGATTTCTCATTTGTTTTTCTCGGCCCTTGTTAGCTTAACGTGCATTCTTGCGTATGGAATCATCTCGAAGGACTGTATTATCCTTAATACGTTAGCCTCCCTCATGCCTGCCTCCTTGTTGGCGATTCTTCTGAGAAGTCGACATGCTTGGCTTACGCTCATTTCAAGCTTTGTAATCGCTTCCGTATTCCTTCCATTGTGCTGAATGTGCAGGCCTAGCACTCGTATAGCTTTTACGTTTGGCATCGCGTCCTCATTAACCGTGAGTTTTATCCCGTCGTTAGGGATTTTCTTTCGCATTTTCTGTGGACTGATGAAGAAGGCCTCCGACTTCGCAGCTGAACATTAAAGCCCGGCTTTTTCTAACTGCTCTTCAATTCTATTGATGGCCTTTTGCACCGTTTCTTCTATGTGGGCGTCACTGCCTCTATTTATAGATAGGGTGATGTCATCCGCGTAGATCGTATGTTCTAGACACTGTGAATCCTTAAGTTTATGCGGGAGTCCCATCATCACTATGTTAAAGATGGTGGTGAAAGCGCAGAGCCCTGCGTTGTTCCCTTATTGATGAGCTCTATACTTTTCTCCTCGTTACCCCTAGATTGATCGTTAACTTTCTGTCAGTGAGAAAGTCCTTCATATACTTGCAGGTACGTCTCCCTAAGTATAGACTATTGAATTATTCTAAGATTGTCTTGTGGTCTAGGTTGTCAACGCTTTGGCCGCGTCAAAGACAAAAATAATTCGTGTCCTTCGTTTGGTGGTCGACAATTTGCTCTTGAAGCTGTAGCATGACATCGCACGCAAATAGGTGTGCTCTGAAGCCTATCATTGTTTCAGAGTACATGTCTTGGTCTTCCAAGTACCTGTTCTTCGGCGATCCTACTCACCTCCCTCGCTTCCCCATGGGATTATTGCTACGTTTGAGCTTCTGCAGCAAGGTTTCTACCACCGAAGAGGAAATCCAGCATTTAGAAGTCGAAAGAGAAAGAGGAAATCCAGCATTTAGAAGTCGCTGGACCTGATGCCCAGAACTGGGCTCGAGCTGGTGAACACACCTCCTTCTAAACGAGACGCTAGACAGAGCGTCGCTCTAACTTTTTTCACAATATTCGAGCGGATGGAGTCGTGGGCAAAAGTTGTTTTTGCGCTCACGGAGAATAGTGCCAGTAAACTTTTTCATTGTAAAACCTGATGTTTAAACATGAAAACTGCAGCTAATTATGACTTGGAAGCTCACTCGTATCAGATAGGCCATTACCATGGAGTTTAATAAAAATCAAAAACTGTTAATTTCTTCATGGCTAGTTACGGAAAATTGTTGGTCAATCGTAATTAAAAAGCTGTCTATGCATCAGAAAACATTTAACATGTCTGTGCCCTTAATGCAGTCGACAAAATTTCTATCCATTTCAGAAAGAAAGAGAACAAATAATAAAGGTGCTACACACGAACCGATACAAATGTCCTTTTCTCTTCAAGAGCAGTTGGTTGTCAAAAAGAATAAAACTACTGCACGGATAAGCGTCCAGTAAGATTCCAATATTATCAGCAGTCGGAACAACAGCATTCTGAAACTCTGTTTCACCTCTGTCACCAATACATGTGTTTAGAACAGCAATCAATTCCCGGAGCAGTATAGACTAAAACAGGTCTTCCAAATCAATAGAAAACTAGAAGCGGACGTTGTTGTTATCACAAAAAGGAAGTTGATAGCGTACTAGTTAGTAACAGTTAAAGACTCTTTCACTTCTAGGTACTTAAGGCACATTAACAGGACCTTGCTGACCTGAAGAAGACATGTTTCACGTTCACTGACATTAGCTGTGAAAGGTACATCTGTTTTGCGCGTTTTTCTCCTAAAGCAAACCGTGAGGGAATGTTTCTTGCTTTTTTCTACACACTATGCTGAGACATTTAGGTCGTTATCTTGACAAAACCACAAATAGTATTTTTTCACGTTCGACACCCAAGTTTTTTTGGGAGGTAAATGTGTGTTTGTTGACTAACGCGCTTTTGCTTGAAGGCATCTTTCATCAGGGCGAAGAAACCGCCTTCTTTCTCGCCTTCCTACCTATCGCCTTCCTGCATTCCTTTCTTGTAGCGCCATCTTTATTTCTTTTCTGTCTGTCACTTAAAATTGTTCTTTTTCGGTTTTTGTGCTGCAAAACTATGTCGTTTATTATTCACGTTATTTTCCTGCGTATATAGTTGAGCATAACATCCACGTACCATTAAACATCACAATAGAAAGTGCGGCGTTTTAGCGAAAGCTTCGTGGCGTTTGCGTTGGCGCGAGGATAAACGCATCTTATGCGCACACGAAAGCAACACAAAGGCCGCTGCGTACAATCACAAATATATAGAAATGACCACTGGATACCGGTGCCAGTAGGGCTGCTAGAATTATAAATTAGAAATGCGCGGGGGCTTCTGGGTGTTTGAGGCGAGTCAAAACCTCAATAGAAACGTCATGCTCTGGCTGCATTACGCAAAAAGAAAGTGGAACGTGAGTCACTATTATATGAATAAATACGGTTTCGGTGACTGAGGAAGAAAGCTGGCAGAAACAACTTGAGGAAATTCGGGGGGGGGGGGCATAAAAGGGCATTAAATAAAGACAGATGCTGCAAACATGGTAAACTAGATGAACAGCGCACCAATGACGATATTAACATAATGCAGACCTGAAAGACGGGCCCATAATTATTGCGGCCAGGTTACGGGTCACCTAGTTCTTTGCATACATTGAAAGTATAACAATAAAGTATGAACGACGTAAAAAAACAATGCAGGACAGCTCGCATTTCCAATTTGTGAGAAAAAGCGTCATACGGTACAAGAAGGTAGAGTTTTAAAACCAATAGTAAATATGCATAATGAGGTCCAAGAAATGAAGGTACATATTAATCAATAGGTCTAAATTATTTACTTATTATGTTGCCCAAAACCGCACGTTCTTGTCAAGGGCTTATGTAAAAGGCGCTAAGTCTTACTTCTAGGTATGAAATCAGTCACTGAACATATTTACATGATGCTCTGTTATTTGTCTGTGCATCATATTTGCCCAGCTAAGAGAATGGTAACCTTACACCAACCTGTCCGAAAATGGACAGCTATATATTCTGCAGTCTTTGTTGCTGTTTGCTGTAGCTCTATTTTCCATAACTCTTATGCTAGTTTTATTGGCCTTCCATTATTCATATATTAGCAGAGCTGAAAGCACCACGACTACAGTGTGCAGAATAGTGGTCTCTGGAAAATGAAGTACAATTTAAGGCTTACCACACGGGGCATAGTTTCACATCCGTGAGCGATTTCAGGTTCCTGGGTCGCGTTTACACTTGAATGTGTCGTCATTTCGCTTTCCTCAGTTCTTTCCCCTGGGGTCGCGTTGCCTAAATCCAAAAAAAAAATTGTTGCGGCAGATTCAAGTATTTTGCATAAAATTACTTTGACTGTGTAATATTAACCCTCAGAGGCTTAAATGTTTTATGCATTATAATCATATTTGGGGTTTTACGTGCCAAAACCACTTTCTGATTATGAGGCACGCCGTAGTGGAGGACTCCGGAAATTTTGACCACCTGGGGTTCTTTAACGTGCACCTAAATCTAAGCACACGGGTGCTTTCGCATTTCGCCCCCATCGAAATGCGGCCGCCGTGGCCGGGATTCGATCCCGCGACCTCGTGGTCAGCAGCCCAACACCATAGCCACTGAGCAACAACGGCGGTTTTTCTTATGCATTATCTAGTGGCGTAAAGGTATGTGACATCTCCACGGACAAATAAATGCAAAAAGTCTCGTAGAGAAATTTACGTTTAGTTGAAGCTCAAATAGGTCCCCGTGGGTTTTCTTGCATTCTAAAGAACAAGTTCTAGTGCTTCTATTACATTGTACTGAGTTGCTCGTCGCTTTGCAGCTCCTGTAACACGCTAACCTCCTGTACCTCCCATACCTCCTGTACCTCCCATACCATACGGCAGGAACCATACCTCCCAGGAGCTATGGTACCTCCCATACCTCCTGTAAACACGCTGTGAATAGCATTGCAGAGATCGTATATCCCTGCCGGACGCCTTTCTTTATTGGGATGTTGTTGCTTTCTTTATGGAGGACAACGGTGGCTGTGGAGCCGCTATAGATATCTTTCAGTATTTTTACATATGGCTCGTCTACACACTGATTCCGTAGTGCCTCCATGACTGCTGAGGTTTCGACTGAAGCAAAGGCTTTCTCGTAATCAACGAAACCTATACATAAGGGGTGGTTATATTTCGCACATTTCTCTATCACCTGAAGGGTAGTATGAATATGCTCTATTGTTGAGCAGCCTTTACGGATTCCTGCCTGGTCCTTTGGTTGACGGAAGTCTAAAGTGTTCAAGCTTCTATTTTCCATTACCTTATTAAACACTTTGTAGGCAACGGACGTTAAGCTGATCCGTCTATAATTTTTGAAGTCTTAGGCGTCCCGTTAGGGATTATGATTATGTTAGCGTTCTTCCAAGATTCCGGTATGCTCGAAGTCATAAGGCAATGCGTATACAGGGTGCCCAGTTCTTCTAGAACAATCTGCCCACAATCCTTCAACAAATCTGCTGTTACCTGACCCTCCCGAGCAGCCTTCCCGCTTTGCATAGCTCCAAAGGCTTTCTTTACTTATTCTGGCGTTACTTGTGGTATTTAGAATTCCCCTAGACTATCCTTTCTTCCAGTATTGTCATGGGTGCTAGTAGTATTGTGCAAATCTCTATATCCACATTAGTAAAGATATTGCTGGATATGTCTCTTAACGCATTCATCTGATTCTTGCCTATTCACTGATTTATCTGATTCTTGCTTCTTCTTCACGGCTTTTAGGTTTTCTCCGTTGCTGAGAGCATGTTCAATTCTATCCATACTTACTTCCTTATGTCTGCTGTCTTACGCTTGTTGATTAACTTGGAAAGTTCTGCCAGTTTATTCTAGCTGTAGGACTGGAGACTTTTATACATTGATGTTTCTTTCTTTCGTCTCCTGCGATAACTTACTGGTATCCTGTCTAACAGCGTTATCACCGGCTTCTATTGCACACTCCTTAATGATGCCCATTAAATTGTCGTTCATCGCTTCAACACTAAGGTCATCTTCCTGAGTTAAAGCCGAATACCTGTTCTGTAGGTTCATCCAGAATTACTCTATTTTCCCTCTTACCGCGAACTCATTGATCGGGTTCATATGTACCAGTTTTTCCGTTGCCTCCTCAACTGTAGACTAATTCGAGTTCTTACCACCCTATGGTCACTGCAGCGCACCTTGCCGAGCACGTCCACATCTTGTATGATGCCAGGGTTCGCGCAGAGTGTAAAGTCTATTTCATTTCTAGTTGTGCGATTCGGGCTCATCCATGTCCACTTTAGGCTACCCCGCTTGCGGAAGAAGGTATCTATTATCGGTATCATTTTCTGTTCTCCAAACACTACTAATAACTCTCCCCTGCTATTCCTAGAACCTATGCCATATTCCCCCACTGACTTGTATCCAGCCTGCTTCTTGCCTACCGTGGCATTGAAGTCGCCCATCAGTATAGTGTATTTTGTTTTCTGTTTACTCATCGCCGATTCCACGTCTTCATAGAAGCTTTCGACTTCCTGGCCATCATGACTAGATGTAGGGGCGTAGACCTGTACGATCTTCCATTTGTATCACGTAATAAGTTTTACAACAAGACCTGCCACCCTCTCGCTAATGCTGTAGAATTCCTTTGTGTTACCAGCTATATCCTTATTAATCAGGAATCGGACTCCTAGTTCTCGTCTCTCCTCTAAGCCCCCGTAGCACAGGACGTGCCCGTTTTTAACACTGTATATGCGTCCCTTGGTCCTCCTAACTTCACTGAGCCCTACTATATCCCATTGACTGCCTTCTAATTCCTCCAATAGCACTGCTAGACTAGCCTCACTAGATAATGTTCTAGCGTTATACGTTGCCAGGTTCAGATGGCGTCCTTTCTGGACCCAGGGATTCTTAGCACCCTCTGCTACGTCAAATGTCTGACCTCCGCCGTGATCTGTTGCTTCGCAGCTGCTGGGGACTGAGGGCCAGGGTTTGATTGGTGTATACATACTAGAGGTTGTGGCCATGTAGTGCAACAGGGTGGTCAACGATAGTGTGGTCCGGTGAGGAAGTTGCGCTGGTGAGGGAGTGGCGCAACTGTACATTGCGCCGCCCCAAATATCAAGTTACCTAACAACCAAATTAAAAGTTGCGTCACCGCCAAATTTAGGCAGGTCCATCCCCAAATTTCAAGTTAGCCAACCCCACATTTTAGTTGTGCCAACCTCAAATGTCGAGATGGCCCGCCCCCGAAACTTTATTTTACCAACCGCCACACCGGAAATTCAAATTGTCCTACTCGTAACTGGCACATTGGCAATTTAAAGTTGGCCTGCCATCACATTTAAGTTCATCAACGGAAAATTTTAGTTTGCCTGCCCAACCCAGAGATGTCACGCGGGCAATCCCCGAATTTCAACCTGGGCCACCACCTAATTTCAATTGGCCCACACCGAAATTTTTAGTTGGCCAACCATCAAATTTCAATTTGTCCCAGCCTCAAATTTCATCTGGCCTATCACCAAATTTTAGTCGACCCACTCCTACTATAAGCTTCCTCATACATTTCCTATGGAGCCCAATTTCAGTAGGCCTATCCAAATTTCAAGTTGACAGACCCACATTTCGTGCTGGCCCACCCCCAAATTTCACTTGCCCCACCTATAAATTTTTCGCTTGGCCATCCTCAAACTTCAAGTTTGCCTGGCCCCACATTATAAGTTGGCCCAACCCCAAATTTTTGTTGCCTACCCCACCCCCAAATCTCAAGTTGGGGCATCCCCCACGGTCAAGTCGGCCTACCCCTAAAATTCAGTAGACCCAACCCAAATTACAAGTTGTCCCACCCACATCTATTTTGTTGGCCCATCCGAAATTTTATGTTAGGCTGCCTCCTAGTTTCAGTTAGTCCACGCCCACATTTTAAGTTGCCCCACCGAAAAACTACAAGTTGGCCCATCCCAAAATTTCACTTGGTCCACCCTTACTATAAGCTTCCGTATAAATTTTCTATGGAGCCCTGTCTCTGTTGGTGCACTCTTTTTCATTTTTATTGTTGAACTTGTTCGTTATCGCTTATTAAGGTACCAATCATTTACATTTACGCTACTATTCTGGTTACACCAATTAGCTTTTCAATTTACGCATTTATGTGGAGATACGAAACATTACACATTTGGCGTGGCAGGTCTGGGGAACTCACAAAAGATGCTTACGGATTAAAATCGCGAAATCCCCAAAACTTCGCGATGTCTATTAAGCAGATCTACAAGGCTTAATAACCGAAATGAACCCACAGAAAACGAGATACACCGTAGCGGGAGGGATAAATAATGATTAGCCAATCGCGGTACACGAGTTGTTTAAACCAAAGCTGTCTGATCTGCGAAAAATATTTTACTAGGACAGCATGTACATTGTTACGCTGTAGTGATGTTGAACAATATAGGGCCCATAAACGCTAGGTAAAGGTTTACCTTTTCAATAGGAGAACTTGCACCCAGCAAAGGAAGCACACGCAAGCACTATGAAAGCGGCAGCAAAAGGCGTCAGTCATAGAAATGCGATCGTTGGTTCGAATGCGTAGGCTTTTTATGCAGAACTTATTGCACACTTGAGTATCCTATAGGTGATCTCATGTGTTCCAGAATTCACACCATACTTTACTCTTTTGTTATAAAGAGGGCAGTAACTTTGAGTAAATTTTTGATACTTGTAGGTGAGTCTAACGCATCGCGGTAACTTTGTTAGAATGCTTAGCTTACAAAAAGTCATTGCCATTCTACTCTGTGAAAATAGATGACCAGCGAAGCTGTGCATTGGGCCCCTTAAAGGGCAATTCTGGCAAATTCTTTATGTCCGCTGATCCTAATAAAATATTGAATATGCGTTGTTTTTGCCATCTGATTATCTGTGCCAAAAAAGATGGCTGAAAGATGGTTACTTATCCTGAAATTTAATTTTAAAGATTGGTTGCATGTTCTGACACATGACGTTTCACTGGCCACCCGGTGATTGTGACGTCAGAAACTACAGTGTCGCTGAAATCGCCACCGTGTAGTGGGGAAGATCTGCGAAAGCTCCCTGTGTTGTCAGGAGACATCATCAGCTTCGCTTCTTTGGCGTTAGCGTCTCGTATACTGCGTAGTTACCGCGCGTCTGCGTTCTGCGTGTTTACGTTATGGTAATGTACAATCTGACTTCATCGGCTCATCGTGACGTTGCACGAAGCAGCGACCTGTTCCAGTTTCGGCCTCTCGTTTAATGGTTATGTAAAACAATTGATGAATATCTAAGGAAATTGATACTCCCTACCAATGAAAGGACTGTCAACGCCATTTGAATATGACAATATCCTAATACGCTTAAAAAACGCCCCATTTGTCCTTTAATGGCGAACTGTTTATTGCCGGGCCACAACTAGTCGCTCTTCCACAACGTTGAGCATCGGAGGATGAATAGGCACCGGGTAGCATATACATCCATGTATTGGTGCAAAACGCGGTGCAACCCCTTTTATTAACAAATCTAGGTTCGTACAACAGAAACGCCCCTGACCGCACTCCGAGGGCACACACAGCGTCACCGTAGCCAAGGCAATCGTGCGTTGGTCAACGTCCCGCAGTGCAGTAATGGTTGCGAGGCCACTCGAATACCACAAGTGGTCACGCACAACACATTCCCCACTAAACTGCTTTCTCACAAACTACCTCTCGAACGTGGCTGTTGCTCCGGTGAAACTTCGACGTTTGCGGGATTATGCGGCGTGTACGCTCCGCATTTTTTCCTCCTCGTGGCCCTGGTGGGGAACACGCTTATAGAATCGCCGCCATGGCAGAGTGGAAGGAAAAGAAAGAAGATACTGAAGCGCTTGGAACGCCGAAAAAAGAGGACGGTGCGAAGGTCAAAATGTAGTTTTCGTGCAGCCTGATATCTGATACGGGTAGTATGCAAACCCATGAGATTAAACTTATTTTTGCAAGTAAGGGGAGTGCTTGAAGTCTGCTTGAACTCCGCTGCGTGTCTGTGTGGTATTGCTCTACTCCGGGACCGGACCACGATTTTTGGTCTATGAATATCTATCCGTTGGAAACTGCCCATATACGGCTTGGCTGTAATAAGTGGTCCCTGAATAAAAGATGAGCAATGCTCCTATTTCAATATAATAAATTGCAGATCTGTAATGCCTCTACTGAAGTGGAAGTGGTCGGTTGTGTTTTATATGGAAAACACAATGTGAAGCCCAAACACAGCTTAAATATCCCAAATACACAAACTAGCACTTTCGTTTTGCGCTAGAAGGATGTATATACGTACTCAGCACAAAAGCCCTAAGGCGGAAGAAAACACTGTTAAGAATTTCTCTCATGGAATGCAGTGCTTTCATACGCTTGGCCCATTGTTTATTTATTTATTTTATTTTGGAATACTGTCAATCCCTCTTTGGGATTTTTACAGGAGAGGGCAAAACATAGAAATACAGGTTCAGTGCTAATATACATTTATTTTTTAAGAGTCAAAGACATTAAGAGTGAAAGAGTTTAGGCGCGTAATACTTAGGCATACTTCAAATTTTAACGTTTTCTATCTCACGATGATAATATAAGCTACCCGAAGTGTAGCCATATTATGGGTATCTGTTATTTCTCCTGCAAATCAGCCTTTGTCAATTTAGTCTATTTTATAACCTGAAATTTCTTTTTTTGCCGTGCGTAATGTTCTGTTTCAGGTTTTCTGTAACGCATCCTGAGGGATGTGTTCTTCACAGGAATCTGCAGCGTATCTTTTGTCGTAAAGCACCCTTTTGCCCTGCTGGCTCATAAAAGCTTCGCGTACACCAATTGCCACACTCTGTGGTATCTGCACATGTTTTTTTTTTAACTATGAAGTAGATCTGGCCATTCTTCTCGTTGTAGTACGCGTTTTCTTGTAAACAGTGCGTTGCTTTAGCAGCAACAGCCTTGACTCGTCTTGGCGCGATCTGGGAACACATTCAGAAGCGCTTTTTTTGTCATGGCGTGCCCTGTACAGTCGACTTTGAGGCATTGTTCGGAGAATGCACTGCCGCGAAGCCAACGCCAATCTCATGGATGCAACGAGTCCTTGCCATGTATTCCTCGCCGGGGTGATAAAATGACACAAGGATATGGGGATGCAAAGTGGTGCTCTGTGGCGCATAACATTAGTGTAACGTCATGATTAAAGCTACCCTGTCACGTGGACAACGGGATGTCGCTTCTTCCCAGTCCTGTGTATGAATTCGTGCTAGTAGCAGGGCATGTCAACAACTCTTGCGGCGGTGAGGTACATGCTGCTACGTCTAGCTATGAATCTGGGCTGTACGTTTCCATGACACTTTTTTCCGACGAAGCTTATTTAACGCAGCTATCAATAACTGTTTGTGTGTCAGATGATTTAGGGAAGTTAGGAAAGTTGTTTCGTTCCATACCAAGTTGTTACAGAAGGACCAAACTGAACACAGCGCTTAATACCAGTAATTGATTGTGTATGCAAAGCGTAATGAGACGAGCAGACACCAGGTTCGGTTTGTAGTTATTACGTGTTGTTTGCAGCATACTTTCAATGATGCACTTGCAATGACTATCATTTTGTGTTTTAGGGCAGGTAGGCTTGTGTTTCATTACAATGTGGGCAGCACTGTGATGCTTGCAAAGCGAGAATCTCTTCATATTACATCAATGTGTATGTGATATTGAGGCCCACGGTACAGTTAAATAAGTAGATAAAAATTAAACATAAGTTAATCGCGTTGTACTATTGTGGGCAATGTGAGCGGAAACACTGGAGCGCGTATCAGATAACTTCGAACCTCGCTATGGGTGATACGCGGCAGCCGCCGTCGGAAACAAAGTGGAAAGGATGACGCTGATCCAATAACAGTTGGCACTCCCACCACGCCTCTCTTTATACAAAGTGCGGAAATTGATAAAGCACACATTGATAAAACTGCTTGATATTGCGGTTACTGATAATTTTGTGAGCCCAAGCGGGGCCAACAGCAGCACTGTTTTGAAGCGTAAACATTGGAGAGCTACTTCCTAGGGAAATCTGTGCGTCTCTCTGGAACATGTGACACGATGCACCGCATAACATATACATGAGATCTCATTGGGGCATATATGAAAACGCCTTACGCTAAACGCAGGAACGGGTGCCTAAGAGGCGCGCTCTAGAAAAAAAAATGCACGCCTGAAAAAAAAAAGTATCGTTTTAGGCCACTGCGCACGTAACTGTCTTATCGTCTATCGGCAGTCAGTGAAATGCTGTAAGCTGCCGTTCTCGACAAACGCCGGCGCGGAG